>NC_079147.1:78077815-78410788 GCF_945859685.1 Eupeodes corollae | reverse complement strand
CCTTTGCTGATAGGACATAACCTAAATATGTTACTTGATCAACACCGAAACATGATTTTTCTTTGTTGATAGTTATTCCCTCTTCATCAAGACGGGTTAAAACTTTTTCAAGTGCTGCATCATGTTCATTTCGGTCTTTTCCAAAAATTAATATATCGTCCACGTGAGAGATACAATTACTAATTCCATCTAGGACTTTATAGAATTTTAAAAACAAAATATTCAGGGGCACAAGAAATACCAAAAGGTAATCTCTTAAAAATAAATCGTCCGAATGGACATATAAAACAAGTGAGGAACTGACTTTCACGGCTGAGTTTAATCTGATAAAATCCTTTATTCGCATCAATTTTTGAAAAAACATTTGCTTCTTTTATATTAGCTAGTGATAGTTCTATTTTTGGCATTGGAAAATAAGGCCTTATCACAGCTTTATTTAGTTGAGTGTAGTCAACACAAAGTCTTATTTCCCTATTTGGCTTTGGAACAACTACTATTGGACTTACCCACTCCGTCACGTCCTCCATTCGTTCAATTATATCCATGCCTATTAATCTTTCAATTTCAGATTTCAATTTTGACAATAACGGAATTGGCACTCTTCTAGGGACCGTTTGAACAAAGGGAGTAACATCGCTTTTTAATTTTATATTTATTTCCCCTTTGAACTCTCCGATGTCCCGAAAAAGTCTAGGAAAATTTTCAACTATTTGAAAAGTTTTATTTTCCGAAAGGCAATAATTTTCAAGTACTGGAGGCTGTAAAATATTCAATTCAACTATAGCATTACGACTTAATATAGGAGTATTAAGTCCTTCAACTATGTATACGTCATCAGTATATTTCCTATCATTACAGATTAAAGTAACCTTAGCGAAACCCAAAACTTTAAGCGGATTTCCATCTGGTCCCTTTAAACTGGATTTTGATTGAGAAATAGATAGCTTCTCTATTTCAACAGATTTTTTTGGAATACAGACACAGTCTGCCCCCGTATATATAAGAAAATTTAACTTTGTTTTTAATTCGGCGATCGTACACTGTACGTACCACGATTCTACACCTGATTTTTTAATATTCCCCAAGAACAATTCTTCTTCTTTTCCAATTTGATACTCAAAATTTTCCGATTCTCAGAATTGCTAGGTTTACTTTTTTGTAATGAACTATTATCAACCTGAACTGAATTTATTTTGTTAATTTTATTTGTTCTTTTATTATACCAGTTTTCGTTTTTCTTAGTGCATGCATTTGAGAAATGTCCTCGAACATTACAAAAATTACAATTTTTATCTTTAGCTGGACAATCTTTTCTATTGTGTGGTTTATTGCCACAGTAATTACATTTATTCTTAAAATTATTATTATTGATACTCTTACCATACATATTCATACCCGGGACGCCTCGTTGATTATCCTGTTTTCGTTGACCACCATTTGTCTTGACCGCCTGGATGTTATAGACATTCGTTTCTTCTTTGATGATTTTTGTCTGCATTACCTGGATCTCTGCTTGGCGCGCTGTATCCATTGCCATTTTAAATGTTAGCTCGGATTTCAGTTGCATTTGCTCACTCACTTTTGTGTTCAGCATTCCGACGACAATTCGGTCACGGATGAGCTCTTCTTTAAGATCGCCGTAGTCACATTTTTCGGCGGAGGCATACAGGTCTGTAATAAAATTATCTACAGGTTCACCTTGCCTCTGAACCCGAGAGTTAAACTTAAATCTTTCGAAGATTATGTTTTTTTGCGGGTTGAAGTATTTGTCGAACCTATCCAAGGCATCGGACAAATTTGTTGGTGTAGCCCCTAGCTGTAACCAAATTTCTTCACTTTTTTCACCCATCACATAAAAGAGCAGATCTATCTGGTCTCCTGGTGATTTTGTTGACTGTCCAGAAACATTTATGTAGCGCTCGAACCTTTTTCGCCACTTAGCCCAATTCTCTGGTTGGGTGAAATAAAAAGGTTCTGGAGGAGCGATGTTTGCGACAAATATGTTGTCCATTTTGTCTTCCTTGGGAGGCATTTCTTTCTTTTTTTTTTTTTCTTTTCGTTTTCTTTCTATTTAATTCTTTTTTATACTTATTTTGTTTACCGCTGCCACCATGTAGTATTTTCCAAAACGGGCAAGATTAAAAATACTTTATTTTTATAAGTCTAGACAAAACAAAGATATATTTTCAATGCTCAAACAGTTATCCAAAAAATCTAAAAGCCAGACAGGCCAGTTCAGCTTAGTGCTATTTTGTTTCAGCTTAGTTACAACTTAAGGGTGTGTGCACATGAAGCTGCACTACAGCTTTATATCGTATATAACTTCGGATGTTGCGAAGATTGCAACTGTGCCCGGTTTTATGTATTCCTTGATCAAACGTATTACATCATTAGCTTCTTTATACTCTATAAGGTGTCTTGTTCTATTTTGAAAGGGAGTAAGCAAAGCATGTCGTGTCTAACTTCACTTGCTTTATTAATGATGATTTGTTGTGAGAACTATTTCACCGGTTTTTGTATTATGTCGATATTATCCTCATCACTACTTGATGCTGAATGTTGGGTGTGCTCTGATTGTGTATCGGATATATTGTTAAGGTTTTGCCTAGAAAGTGCATCAGCTACTACGTTAGTAGGGCCTGGTTTGTATATCATTTTCGGGGAAAACTCGTTAATTAATGCCTGCCATCTTTTCATTTTAGTATTAGGGTTCTTTTGTGACATGGAAAACGTGAAAGGCTGATGGTCAGTATGAATTTCTAGGTTTGTTACACCATAGAGATAATTTCTCAAGTTTTTTAAGGCATAAGAGCGTTCGCTTTTTGAAAGTGTTTTGGATATAAATGTTATGGGCTTCTTGTCTTGAGACAATACTGCTCCGACTGCGTCATCCGAGGCGTCAGTGGTGAGTACAAACTTTTTTGTATAATCAGGCTGTGTGAGCTCTGTTTCGTTAAGTAAATGGTTTTTTAATGTATTAAATGCGTTAATTGCTTCATTATCAAGTGAAATGTTTGTTTTCTTTGCTACGTGAGTGGATACTTGTCCAGTTTCACTTTGCAAATACTTTGTTAGTGGTTTAGCTATGGCCGCATAGTTCTTTATAAATTTCCGATAGTATCCTATCATTCCTAAGAAACTTCTTAGCTGCCTTAGTGTAGTTGGCTGTGGATACTCTTTAATCGTTATTACTTTATCAGGGTTGGTCTTTATGACATTATGACCGACTACATATCCAAGAAAGTCTACTTTCTCTTGGTATAACAATGATTTTTCAATACTAATTTTCATATTAGCTTCTTTCAATATTTGTATAATGGTTTCTAGATGTGAAGTATGTTCTTCAACCGAATTAGAGTAGATGATGATATCATCGATGTAAACATGACATATTTTCCCGATATGTGGTCTGAGAATATCATCCATTGCTCTTTGGAATATTGAAGGTGCATTCTTCAATCCAAATGGCAAGCGTACGTATTCGTATTTACCATTGTAAGGGTAAATTCGGGTGCGTTAACCAATCCGAAAAGCATACGGTTGTACTCGAAGTGGCCATCGGTGGTGACGAATGCTGTAATTTGCTTGGAGGTCTCCTCTATTTCAATTTGATGGTAGCCCATTCGCGGGTTGAGAGTCGAGAAATATCGGTTTCTATCTAGTTGAGCAAACTCTTCTTCCATTATCGGCATGGGATAAGGTGTTTTCACGGTGTTACGATTGTGCACTCGATAGTCGAGGTAGAGTCGGTGTTCGGAGTTCTTTTTTATATATTCATTAGTTTTTTGCGATGGTGCATCGACCCAATTAGGATATATTTTTAGAAAAACTACTACGATGAGACGAGACGAAAGAAGTTCACGCATGTTATCTGTTTCAGGTTACGTTAAATCCGACGGAATTTTTAATTTGCTAACCGATTCTATTCGGCAGTCATCGCCTTCGATGATAAGTCGATTACGCTCACGACATAGAATGTCTCGTCGCAGTGAAATTTCTTCGCAAATACAGTCGTCATCGACGGTTAGGAGATCGGTTGTGTAGCTATTACATCGATTTCGAGATCTGCTGTAACTTTACTTGTGCAAATATATTTGCCTCAGCCAAAACCGATGAGCAACTTTGAACAATTTGCAACCCCATTAAAGTTTTTTGAAAAAGACTTACGTACAAGCGTATAATGACTTAATGGATCAATGAATGCGATAATATCCAACCCGTTTATTTTAATACATTTAGTTACTTCAGTTGATTGTCTTAAATCTGTCTGGTTAAATCTCTCCTTGATTTCGACGAAGATTTTATCTAAGGAAGAAAACAATTTTCTTCCCAACTTTTCGTCATGAGACAGACCAACATCTGTGCTTCCAAAGATGTACTTTCTTTTTTTCCTTCTGGGAGAATCCAAGGAAATGCCTAAGCTCTCACACAAATTCCTTGCGTAAACAAGAGCATCATTGACTAATTTTTCTCTTGTGTCTTCAAAAAAGTCAGTAGAGCACTGATTTTAGCTGCACACTGATAAAGGTCAAGACCTTCGGTTTGTAAGTAAATTTGACAATCATTTATTTCATAAAGAACAGGTTTCTAAAAGCCCAAAAAGCAGAGAAAAGAAAAGGACTGCATTGCTATAAGCAAAGTTCCTGCGTCTGTTCTCGTATTTAAGCTTTAGCCTTTCTCAGTAAGCTTTTCTATAGAATTTAAAATATCCTCATAGTAAGAGTATGTGGTCTCCACAGAATCCGCTCTTGCACTCCATCTTGTTTCTCGAATCCTTTTCAACGATTTATAGTTTGTTATTGCTATTATTTTAATAACACCATATAATAAATCTTTAATAACTGAAACACAAGAGAATAATTTTAACTTTAACTTTATTATATTTGAAATAAGTTTTGAGTTTTAGGTTGGGAGCTTTGTTATATTAGCATCCAGCACACAAGACAGACGAGAATATTCTTATAAGTAATGATTATAAAATTTTTACAAGGAAAAGATCGCAAGGAGGGAACCAAAAACATTCTGGTTAAGGATGCGTTCAGAATTTTCGAGATCGGAAGCGTTCATTAATTGAAAGTAAATAATGGTCGCGTTCATTAATTGAAAGTAAGAATGTTCGCGTTCAAACAAGCAACTTCTATATGATGCGATGCAACAAACAAGATTTAAAGAGTGATTTGTGCATGGAACGAACTAGGCTTTCGTGTTTATGTCTTGAATTCTTTTTTGGTCGTAAGCTTGACCCCTGCAATCCATTATATCGAGACCGTCAGTTTTTAGTTTACAAAGGATCATCTCGGCAATGCCATCAACAGTTTTATCTTTCGTTTCAATGAAGGATTCCACCACTTTTATATGATGATCTTCAATTTTTATATACCGCAACACTTGACTGGTCTGGTCTTTGTGGAAAATATCAGGAGTGTATTCAAATTATTGAATAGTATTTCGCTTTTTTTGCCTCAGAAATAATTTGATGTCGCTTCTTCTCCTAAAATGTTATTAATTTTGAACTTGTGGCGACATATAACTTGTTGATATTTTTTCATTCATTTTTATTCTTACAAGATGCTCACAAAGGACTGGGTCATACTTTGAGATGAGATGTACTAACTCTAAGAAGTTGCCTCTGTTAGAGCTTGTAGGGTCTTCTCTTTGGCCACGAAAATCTAAAGTTTGTTTTGCTATTAATTTAATGATGTCAACCATTCTAACTGATGCATTGTCAGCAGCGAAACCAATTATATTGTTATTCGGTATGTCCATTACTTTAAAATAATTGGTTATTGCATCAAAAATTGATTGAGAGGTTGCGCTTTGGAGTTCGATTAACCCGAAAAAGCGGTCGGCGACGTTTTGGCGCATAAAATCGAAGTACCTTACTACGAGGACAAGACATTTCTTACAGCTAGTGTCAGTTGTTTCATCAACTATTAATGAAAACTTTTGATTTTTTTTAAATTTGCGCGATGGAATTCTAAACTTCTGTTACAAGAACGGTATTTGTTGTTTCAATAGCTTTGGTTTTTCCGCATTTCAATTGTTTAGCTATTTCTGAGTCTGTAGCAACGGACTGAATCAAAAATAAAAGAAACATAATAATCCTTAACTCAGCCGTCTTTAATTTCAATCTTTTTTGAGAATAAAGCGGGCTGATTTTTAAGTGCTTTTATTGATTGTACATCTGAGCTTCAATGTCTTTCGACATGTTTGATGTTATTTGAAAGTATCTTATTACACCATTTGCAAAATGGTTTTTCTATACCGTTTGTGCAAGCAGTGGCGTAACTATACCGTTCGAGGCCCGTGGCAAATTCATCGGATGGGCCCCTCCCCCCAATTTAAAAAAAATTAACCAACAATAATAATATTTTTTTATTTTATAATACTTATTTATACACTTTTACTTGTAAGAGTACAATAATAAATCACTACGTTAAGTAGGTACATACAAACTTTATAATTATACTTAGGTACTTGATTTTCTAATAATTCACTTTAAAATAAAAATACCTAATTATAACCCTGGGTGTTTCAAAAGTAACGTGAATAGGCATCTTCTGGGTAAGCTCGCTCCATCGTAGACCACATCATAGCTTAGACATGATTGTGGTCAAGAGCAAGCCCATTTCAAATAAAAAATAAAAAAAAAGAAGTACAGTCAGCATCTTATTGATATGGGCACATAGAGTAGTCAAAATGATTTGAACAACAAAAAAAGCAATTTGATATACGCAGTCCGAATAATCATATTGTTAAAAGCACACAAGTTGTTCAAAATATAAAATGTTAATTATTAAAATTCCTTCCTTCGGACTTTCTGTTCAGCAAAAGTGGTAATGATATCATCAAAGTTCAAATTTCGGGCCATAGAATTTTCGATGGATAGAATAGCTAAGTTGCTTAACCTGTCTTGTCCCATAGAATTTCTTAAATAAGTTTTTATCAATTTCAGTTTTGAAAACGATCGCTCGGCACTAGCCGTAGTCACAGGAATGGTGAGAAATAATAGAAATGCAGTGCACACTTCAGGAAAGCTTGAAGATATAAAATGATTTTTTATTATTAATAAGTCAGCAAGTTCTCTTATAGAAGATGATGTTTCTATTTCGTGTCTAAAAGAGGATCGAAAACTGAGAATTTCCTTGCAAAACGAGATGGATATATCTTCTTTATATAGATGGACAAATGCTAAAGCCTTCTCCAACAAATCAGTATCGTTCAAATTTTGTAAAGTGGCAGGTTGCAAGACACTGAAATTGGAAACAATTTCATTCATTCCAAGGAAACGCGATCTCAGTTGATTAATGATTATGTCTAATACACGATAGAATACGTTCACTTTAAACAAGCTTTCAGGATCTTGGAGACGTTCATCCTCACAAATTTCATCAAAATGACGTTTCACTTTTCTCTGACGAGTTTTAGGAAATTCAGGGTTTATAGACCATTTCGTTGCAATACTATTTGCCTCCATTTTTAAATCTTCAAATTCATTTCGATACTTTTCAAGTTGTTCTAGACATACTTGTAAACGCTTTGAAGCATTTGAAAGATCGATGGCTTTAGACTGAAGTGCTTTAGAAGCCGCGTCTATAGTTTGCAAGACTTTGCAATGGAAAACTAACAACATAATAAAATTGTAGTTTTCTATCTTCTTCTTCAGCAAGATAGCTTCATTTCTCTCATCTGTTTTGGAATTTAATAAAATAGTTTTTGTAAGCGCTTTTTGAACATCAACAAACCGAACTTTTAAAGCAAACATGGCATCGAAGCGTCCTGCCCATCTAGTTGGATTCATTGTTTTTAATGTTACTGAATTTGATGATACCCGGGTCTCTCCTTTATTTTCAGATATAAAACTAGATAATATATTCCATCGTTTAATACTATGGCCAAAAAAATTATAAATTTGTTGCACAGTTTCGAATAATGTTTGTATTTCTATGACCTCTTTTACTGCATCATTTACCACCAAATTTAAATTATGAGCAGCACAATGGACATAAACTGCATTTGGCTCTACATCTCTTATGAGTTTTTGAACTCCGCCATAAGTGCCTTTCATGGTATTAGCTCCGTCGTACCCTTGTCCACGGCACTTATTGAGAGAAATACTTTTGTCATTTATGTATTTTATTTTAGTTTCTTATTCTTATTGGGTTTTTCTTTTTTTTAGTTCCTTAACGAACGAATGCTGCCATGTGTAGGATGTTCCTGCTTTTATTGCATAATTTTAATTAATATTTCAGTTTTTTTTATTTAAAGTTGATTACTTTACACTCTTACAAAAATCAATAGTGTGGGAAGTATTCAAAGTATCAGAAGGAGGTACAGTTATTCAAATCCAAATAATCGCCTCAACATTGTGTAATCAAAATTATTATTTATGAAATAATTTAATCCTGTAACATGAAGTTCCTTGTTTTGTACCTACAAGTTGTATTTATTGTTTTTCAAATGATTAATATTTTTTTTTGGTACTACCTAAATGAATTAATAAAAAAACTATGCATCTCTTCACTAGAATGTTTGCCTTTGTTTTAGTTTTTCAAAACATAAGATGAAGGAAAATAATTTGAAAAAAACCGAGTTGGCTAACTCGGTTTGCAACTCGGTTTGCTTGAATTCTAACTCGAGTTGACTCGGTTAGGGAAATTAGCGGTTTGGCACATCATTAGTTCTAAAACTGGGTTACAACTTTTTTTTTACAAATCCTTTGAATTTTTAATACATTTTTGAACTTGCTTATGCAACTCAGTAGGTAAAAAAAAAATCAAAGACGAAACTTTTTTTACTAAACATGTATGATAAATAATAAATGCTGGGAGTTGGGGTTCTCCTCTGACCGGGGGCCCCTTCCAGCTGGGGGCCCGTGGCATTTTGCCGACTTGCCACCCTGTAGTTACGCCACTGTGTGCAAGTTACCATTTGCATCCAGTCAAAAGAGTCAAGCCATACTTTTCGAAATTGTTGTTGTCTTTTATTTGTTGTGATTTCGTTGGACTCTGTTTGTTTTCTTTTCTTGGCGGTGGCAAACGCACGTGTGCTGGGCGATGCCAACGATGACGTTGGCTATGGAGTCACAATTTCAAGATGCAATGGAGTTGGTTCAGATGATGGTATTGGTGGAGATGATAGTCTCATTAGAGATGATGAACTTGGTGGAGTTGGTGTATTCGGTTCAGATGATGAAGACCCCAATGATTTTGGAGTAGGTGAAGATATTTTCGTTGTTTTGGTTGGCGGCGTCGGTCGTCGGTTTCGCGTTTGCGGATAGTGTTTCAATTGTTGATGCTTCTGAAGAATTTTGTTTGTATTTAATAAGATACCTAGATAAGAAGTATTCAATTAAGACAACTAATATATTTTGCACAACTTAAAGACTTACTTTTCCTTTTTTGTATTGTCTCTTGCATTGCAGTTTGCACTTTCACAGAATTTTCAATTTCAATACAAATGAATTGACATTTGAGATTTCTCAATTGTTATTTAAGATTTTGTTGTTGCAATTTATTTTGCCGAATAATTATAAAAAAAAAGAAATTAAACTTAAACAAAACACCCGCGCGAAATATTAAATCGTGAGAAATAAATTATGCTGAACTGTCAAACAACAGCGGCGATTAAGCGACGAGGCAAAATTGCAACAAGCAGCAAATTAAGTGCTGCCACCACGACGAGCTCAGTGAGGGGTGGGTTCAGCAACTGATGATTAATCGATTGATTAAGTTGCATGAAAATGTGACATCACGTTGATATCAAAATTATTACTTGAATTATAAATTGCCACAGGGGCGGTCTTACGTGTCGTAAGAAAAAAAAAAAGGGCACCAGCAATTTTTTTTTTGTTCCTGAAATAAAAAAAGGAAATTGCAAACCTTTTCTGAAAACAAGAAGAGAAAAGCACCAACGAAACAGTACAACCAAAAAAAACAAAATGGATATCTTTTAGGACAACTTTATTTATATGATGTGCCTGAGAAACCTTGCAAAAGCAGGATACAAACTCAGGATCTTTTCAAAATTAACGACAGGTTTTATGGACAATGGACCGTTAAGGTCTTAATTCCCACAAATAAAATTGGAGTAAAAGAATTAAAACAAGTTAAACAAAAATTAACAAATTTTTACTTATCTTTTTTCCTGCAGAGCCCCAAATAGGTATTTATCCTCTCCTTCTTTTTCTTTTTCTTTTTCACTTTTTTCTTTTTTAACAAAACGACACTACTAAATTCTCTGAATTATTCTCAATTTTTTTTTCTCTGTTTAGGTACGAAAATTATCGGCCAGATTCCAAGATCTCTCCTATCTCTTCCTTTCCATCTCTCGCCATTTTAGCTTTCAGCCAATATGGAGTGGCGGATTTCAATCACTTCATCAACAGCCAATCGGAGATCGGCTTGTTGATCTCAACTTGTGATGAAATTCTCGCGATCCCGCTTACTCGCTCTTCTCTCACAGCTAAATGCAAGTCATCCTGGAATTCGCCGTCCGCTGGATTCACTTCCAGGTAACGTCGATTCCAGGTGCATTCAGCCACCCCCACTTTCTATTTCGATATCGAAAGACCGAGCAATTTAAAATTGAGAAAAACCTTTAAATTAATCAACTCAACTTTAACTTAGACTTAATAACCGCTCGAAAGGAAAGGAAAAATAGCTATACTTCCGGATCTGTTACTCTAACACCTAGTTAAGTTGCCCGAAACTTAACCGCCCATATGTCCATAAAACTTGTCTCCCGCATTACATTCTTTTCAAAATTATTTCAATTAACGTTAAACAAAACAAATTAACAATATAAACACAAGAATTTAACCAAAAAGATTACAAAATTTGCAATTTTTAGAGTTTATGTTGGGCCGTGGGCCATTCTCCAGTTGGAGTAACTTCTCATGCAACTTTACGTATCGACCAGACCGTCCATCTGGTTAGGAATATGACAATTGTCAAATCGAATATTGTAAACAAAATACAAGTGAGCCAGTGAATGCAAAATGCATCATTTTTTTTTATTAAAATTAAATGTAGAACGAACTTGTTGCGTTCATTTATAACGCAACACATTGCAGTTTGCACTTTCAACGAATGTTCAATTTCAATACAAATGAATTGACATTTGTGATTTCTCATTTGACAGCTTCTGTCACCAATTATGTCAAGGCAAGGGGAGTACGAATACTCCCTTAGTACTAATTCCGGCAGCGCTGTTCACCACCCGTCCCAAAAGATATGTGTTCTGCTTGTCAAAGAATAATTTAATGAGGGATTGTTTTGCTGCGTTGCTTATTCAGAATTTTTCTTTGAGATTTTCGGTCGCAACAATCGCTAATCGTGCAGCATTTGTTATTCAAGATTTTGTTGTTTATCTGAATGTGTATTGGGTATTTTCAGTCTAATGCTTATGTTAAATTTGTGGTTAAATGAAGTTTGTGGTGGTATAGGTACAGGTCGATTGGATGCCACCCCATACGAAATTCTGTTTACCGAAAATTATTTCAGGGTTCTTTCTTTTTTTTGCCGCCCCTCAAACAAGTGCCGCCCGGGCATTGATTCACATAAATGCATCAAGTGACAGGCACAGCCTTAATAAAATATATCTTTTTTTAATGTCTGAAGTCGAGTTTTTACCCCCTTTAGCTCTCCCCTTATCACAGACGCGTTGTCTGTGGCCAGGCCGATAAGATTTTCCAAAGGTATCTGGTTTCCGTTTAAAAAACTAACAATTTCGTTAAATATATTTTCAGCATTGGACTGCTTCAGTCTTATATAAGTTAAAAGTTTATCAACTATCTTAGATGCACTTTCATCATAATTACGAACTAATAAAACTAAACATGTTTGCGTTGAGATATCTGTTGTTTCATCACAAATAATT
Organism: Eupeodes corollae; assembly: GCF_945859685.1. Classification (NCBI taxonomy): domain Eukaryota; kingdom Metazoa; phylum Arthropoda; class Insecta; order Diptera; family Syrphidae; genus Eupeodes; species Eupeodes corollae. Next base: position 78,398,908 of record NC_079147.1, on the reverse strand, counting down.
GAACATTTTCTTCTTTGTAATATGGAACAAGTTTCTTGTAGAACAAAAGAAGCGATCACCTGTTTAATCATGGACTGTGCCATAGAGGAAATATATTATCTAGAGTCCCGACCGGTACCCGTCCTACCTGAAACACCCTCAAATTTTATTCGAGGTGAACTCTCCCAAATTCGAGGTGAACTCTCTCAAATTCTCTATCGGTGAATACATGTGAGTGGAGAAAAAAAAACAAAATGGGGGATTGGGCTAAAAAGAAACTTATGGAATTTTTGTGACCTGTCAAAAATGACAATCAATTTTGCAAAACAAAACAATGGGTTTCGGATTTTAAGAGTAAGTTTTTGTTAATTGTTTTGATTTTTAATATAATTTGATATTTTTCAGAATATGGATATAAGCTAAACAAATTGTTTTTATTCATATGCTCATCCTTGCCAACAAAAAGGAGACATTTAACATTTTGAACTAATAGATATAAATGGTATCTGTCTTGAAAAACTGACTGTAGATTAAATTAACTATTGTTCACATGATGAGGAAAGACTTGCATTCATTGCGATCTTTCGGCTATCCGTAGCTGGCTGAAAGAAGTGCTTTGCATTGCAAAGATGGTGGCACATTACGTGAATGTGCTACTGCTATCACACGCTGCAATTAATTCAACTTGCATTTGAGAGATTCCTCAACTTTATAACAACTCTCGACTTGTATATCCATCTCGTCAAATGAAGCATGTCAGATAGGTTGCAAAGCGAAGCTTTTCAGACTTCTGCGACATCGATCCCTTAGCTGTAATCGGCCCTTCTCATTCCTACAGGGTTAACAATGAGGATATAAGCCATCAGAATAAAGCGATTTGATCGCCAGTCTTGTTGAGCAGTGTAATTTTTTACTAAAAAACAAAACAAAACAATATTCATATAATTTGAGTTAAAAATTAATATGAACACATTTACCTTCAATTTGTACCTATTCACTCCACAATAAATATGTCGGCGTTGCTGGCTTCCTAAGAGGGGCTTCCACTTCCACTTTTCTTGTTGCAACGTAATCCTTGGTTTCTTCTTTATCTGAGGATTAAATTAAATTCAATATATATTTTTATTTCAATAAATTAATATTTTGTTTTACCTTCATTTGCTTTATTGATACTGAATTTTGGTTTGTTTACATTTTCGTAGAATTGTCAAAATACTCACCTTGCTGTTGATCTGTCAAAACTTGACATAACTCAAATTGGGATAAGTTCGCATTATAGTTCTAGGGTGCGCTTATACTTTCAGCACGATTTTTTCTGTTTTTAGCGAAATTTTTAATAAAATACATAGAATTTGTGTGCCAAAAGCATTCAAATATTATTTTTAGCACAGTTTTCACTAAAAAGAAGTTGTGAAATTCATTTTTCGAAAAATATTGCATTCATTTTTCAATTTTTGAATTCAACGGATTTCTTTTTTGAACGTCTGAGTTCACCTCATAGTTTTTTCCCCCGCGGTCGAGCAATGTGGGCACAAATTCCATAACAACTACATTCATAATGGCTTGGTCCCATAAGAAATGCACGGGACCACTAACACATGCTTATCCTTATGGACAAAATCCTCCCAATTTAGCTTGTAGGCCGAAAGAGAGCAAACCCAGTAAGTCGGGACTCTAGATAATATATTTCCTCTATGGACTGTGCTTTGAATCTTCCAAATTTTACTAACGTGTGGTTCACTACACACTGATTTCAAAAATAAAGGCAACGTTTCTGTTATGTTCTGTGATTGAAATGAAGACAGTTGATAAGTCGTAGACTTATTTAAATATTTATTAAGAACATAAACTTATTTATTAAGAACATTCTTAAACTTCTCTTCATCTTAATGAAAATCTTGGATGTTTTTTGCTAGCACCTCCATCGTATATTCTGCGATCGATCTTTCCTTCTTCATATTAAATATATTCTCCGAGAGGCGCTCCATGAGGGTAGATTGATTAGTCATCATCACTTGGAAGAACGATATGAAATCTTGAGGAATCTGCGGCGGTGGTGGTGGCATTTGGAGGTTAGGTTGAAGTGGAGGTGGCTTCTGTTGCTGAAGACGTTGTTGCATAGGAGGCTGTTGCTGTAACTGCTGCTGTTGTTGTGGTGGAAGCTGGTTTGGAGGAGGCTGATGTGGCCGTTGATTTGAGTCTGGCATGATGGTTCTTAAATTTTATTCAACGAATACTCGTCGCCACTCTTATGTTCTGTGCTTGAAATGAAGACAGTTAATAAGTCGTAGACTTATTTGAATATTTATTAAGAACATAAACTTAAATATAATATTATGTAATACATAAAATGGAAAATAGAATTGCTTTTTAATGAATATAATTGAATGAACTTGCTGGATGATAATGCAAAAATGGAATGTGTCTGTGATATTATCCCGCCAGAATATATGTCACTTCAGAATGACAATCTCCGTCCAGGGTTGGTACTTGAGGTTGCTGCCATTCATAATGTCAGGGATGTCGTACGTTTAGGGTGGTAACAGTTTCCATTGTAGAAAGAAGAAGAGAATTTTTTGCCACATAAAATACGCCTTTAAGTTCACATATCACTTTTGTTGTGGATGTGCTACTTTCAAAGTTTTTGGTGATTGCATTGCGGATACCGAATCCCTAGTAGCACAGAATTCGACTCATACCAAAAATTTGTTTTTTTTTTAGTTATATAGGAGTAATTTGCAACATTTATGGTTACAAAACTGTTTTGATCTTGGAAATCGAAAAATATTTGCAACATTTTGATTTAACTCGTTTTTAAACTATTATATTTCAGTTAATGTTGTTAGTACAAAAATACCAGTTGTTGCTTACTTACTATTAAAAAGTTGGTTAGTCGAAGGTTGTAAAAAAGTTCTACCTATATTTCTAAGGTTCTGTTTTAATATTTTCAGGCTTAAACGTTGTTACATCTGAAATAAAACATACTCTGGAAACGGTTTTATAGCAATATTATAATATATTATTTTTTGTTGTTATAATGAATTAATATTTTGTTTAAACGAATTGCGGCCTTAAAATATTATTTTCAATAAGTTCAGTCAACGATATGATGAAGACTTTATAATAAATTAATAACATTACGTTTTATTAAAACATTTGACATGGTTTGTAGGATCGGGGTTTACCATAAACATTGATGTTTAGTTATTGTTTTACTTTTGAATTTGATATTCTCAACTCACGAAAAAATGCTTTTTCACAGTAATATTTTTAAAAGATCAACACATCAAACTAATCGAGTGTCAATTATTTTGTTTCTGTTGTACAAGTTACACAAATATTTGTATAATGAAGGTAAAACTAAATCAAGTATGAATGATATAAACGTCATTTGGATATTTACAATTTGTTCTTAACTTGTGAAGTAAGTTTTGTTTTTTTTCAGTAAAAATTTAATTTAATTAGTTCGGTTGTTGTTTTTTATAGTTCTGGCTCAATAACATATGTGACGGATACCTGCAGGTACTCCTGATCAGTCAAAATGTTTTTTTCGGTGACTATTTCTTCAGATACTGTAAAAGCATTATCCTAAAATACGAAAATTTATTAATGATTTGTTGATAGAAAAACTATTATGTATTTTTTTACCAGATTACTTAATTCACATTTTATTTTATGCAAGGCAACGAGGTTAGCTGTGATGCCAGTCGTTTTATCAACCTTTCAGCTCTTCCCATGTTTTGTTTTTCATACTCCGATTTCAGTATCGGTCTCGGATACCTTATTTAAGTAATGCTCAACCAACCGCTTCTTCAAAAGAAATGCTTTTATGTAGTATTTTATATATAAGTTGAGGGATCCAATTGGATTAGAACACTGAATTGTAATCAAACTTTATTTTTAAATATTTCTTTATTAATTAATTTTTTTTATTCGTAGTCACAGAATACGTCCTTTCTTTTCTTGTATCCAAACTTATCTGAAATCCCAAAAATTACAAGATGGCTTCATTTCCTGCCTTCCACGTGTTTTTCCTCTGTTTCTTGTCCGGCATTGCCAGACATTGCTAGATTATCATCTTTTGTAAGAAGGCCGAGAGGTGGCGCTTAGAACACAGGAAAGAAACCATAGATGGCACTTGGAACACAGGAAAGAAACCATTTGCATTAAATATAACAACAAAAAAACTATTACAGAATTGTTCTCAAATTTTCGTTTTGTTAGCACGCTGTATTCTTTTACCATTCCGGAACCTTTTTTTTGCACTCAAGTTCTAAATAAGACATTGTTTATTATGAATAATAGATTTATATAAATCGAAAGACGTAAAACGAACACAATTTTTCACAACTCACGACCGCAACCGCACTTTAATGACATTTACTTTCAACTAAGTTGAAATGAAAGAAATGACAAGTGTTTTTTTTACACTCTTGTGATACTTAATGTTCCAACTAATACTGTTGATGACATGTGTTACGGAAAAGGTCTTGTTTAATAATCTCATTTACAATAAGGAAAGAGTTCTAAAACATTTTAAAAACCAAACATTGAAGCAGGTAACTTTTGTTCTTAGGGTATTTTAACTTTTCTTATTTTGGTTTCTTTGAATATAAAATAATTTTAACTCTCTTCTTTTAAAAAAAACTTAAATTCTTCTTTTATTATCCGGTTAAAATGACTACACTCTTCGACTATTACTAACGAATGAATTGGTCAAAGTCTAACCGCATCCTTCGCCTCCTTTGTCAGCGACTATAGCCGTTCCTTTTCTTTGGACGATGCTGCCAGAACATTCGTTAAAGATTCGGCCCTCCTGACTTCCTCGACGCCCTCGTCGAGCTCTTCATGAAATACTATCCAGCGTTTCATTCGATCGGCGGACAATACGGAAGAATACGGCTTTTGAGTTCTCTGAGCGAACGGCATGTCGGAAACTTGATACGGGTCATGAGGTAATTTTGCGACTACAACAAACGGTCCTTTGTGTTTTTACTCGCGTTTGCGAGAAGTTCCTGTTGAAGCTACAGCATCGTTCTTCGTCATGATTAAATCACCTACATCATATTGCCTGGCTTTCCCATATTAAGCGTCATGTCGAGTCTTTTGCTTCGATTGTAGTTTTGTGATGTGCTTCAACCCGTCTGATCGAATTTCTTCCAGGTTTCGGTGTATTGGATTCAAATCCACCTCTTGTGCTAATACATCTGGCCAAGGATCACGAGGCACATAACCCATCATCATCTGTTGAGCCGTTTTCCCAATGGACTCATTGAATGTGTTATTTTCAGCCCATTGCACAGGTTTCACTTTCTGGTCCCATCGATTTTCATCTTCTACGGTTGTCAATAACGCTTGAAGTATTGTGCGATTGTATCTTTCCACCTGTCCATTCGCTCTAGGAGTTCTGGTGGCATTCTGAACATGGATAATACCAAAGCCTTTTATAAAGTCCTCGAAGAGTCTAGATGTGAAGGCAGTTCCTCTGTCAGAAACAATCCGACGTGGTGCACCAAATGAAAAGAATACTTCTGCCAAAAAATTCAACACTTGTTTAGTTTGCGTACTGGGAAGAGTTTTCATTATGGTATATTTTGTGAATGCATCTACCAAAACAACTAGATAAGAATTTCCTTTAGTCGATTTGATGAATGGTCCCAGGTGATCCAAATGTACTGTATCGAAAGGGAGGTCCTTTTTGCGTATCAAATGCAGTTCACCACGACGCTGGACTTCGTTTTTCTTATACGCGCACTCCACGCAGGACTGCAAGTATTTCTTTACCACTTGAGTCATCCTTGGGAACCAATACCGGCATTTCAGATGTTAAATTGTTTTCTTTTCCGAAAAATGACCCATAAGATCGTGACTGCTTCTCATTACTCGATTTCGAACGCCTTTCGGTACGTACAGCTTAAGTTCGTTGTCTACCCGTCTATAAACACTTCCAGCTTTTAAGACATAGTCTAAATGCACTTGCTTTTCTTCATTGTTGCTAGGTGCTCTGCCGAGACATCGTGCAATAGTAGATATATGTTCGTCTTGGAGCTGTAACGAGTATAACCAGTCTGGGTCTTCTATGTTTACTTTCAGCACGTTCAATTCAACGACATTTGGTTCTTGTGCATCTTCGTTCGGTACTGTGCCCGAATCTGATATAGTTGTTACGTTCTGGTTATCTTCAACATTGGCGTTCGTATGTTGATCTACTGCATCATTGATGTCAGTCGGTTGATTTAATGCATCATTCGAATGAGCATCGTTGCCATGCTTCTTATCGTGTTCCAATATTCTATTAATTAAGATTCTTTTGGACCCGCTGACTGTTAGACCCCTCTTCCTTAGCTCTTCTTGGAGCTGTTTGACATTCAAATTATCCATTTCATTGATCTAGAATCCAAAATAATTAATAGTGATTAATTTCTTATATGAATTCAGATTCCAGTTACAACCATCACCGAAATGCATCACCAACATGTTCAGATAATTTAACCCAGCCATCATCTGTTGCGAAACAGAATGTCCGCAAAATAACTTTCATATTTTAGTTAGACCACCCAAACCACAGATGCATCTCAATGACAGCTATAACTGTCGCCTTTGTAAGGTATTGATACCCTCAATCTAGTTTCATAATATCAAGTAACCATAATTGAAATATTTTAATTTCATTTGGTTTCAATAAAAGAATAAATGCCAAAAGAAAACTTACAGTAGTGCGCAAGCAAATATTCGGAGCACACCTGAAAGCCATCCATTTAATACCACCATCAGTGCTATTCATATATTTATACCAATTTATATGTTAAATATTTCTTTGCCGAAGTGCCATCATTGGCTAATTGCAAAATATTTATTTAACAAAATAACTATTGACTTTCGGAATCATCAAATTCCTTTTAAAATTTATATTAAATTTGTAATTTCGTATACCGAAAAGACAAATTTATGACTGACTAATCCCAACACTAGCATTTCTTCTCGGACAACACACAGTCCGAGAACTCAAACTCGCATTTCAAAATTCCAATCTTGGATTATTAGCAATTCTCTCTCAATTACGACCTTCGCATTTCGTAAACTGAATAAAACCAATTCAACATTGAATGATTATTTCACAAAATATTAATTTCGCAACAAACATTGTCATCTCGGCCTATTCACCGTCCTCTCAAAATGCAATCCATTACGAACTTTGTATTTTCGTATACCGAAAACACAAATTCGCAATTGCAAAATTATTACACAAACGTTTTCACAAACAAACATTCTCATCTCAGACTATTCACAGTCCTTTTAAATTAGATTTCATTACGAACTTTGTATTTTCGTATACCGAAAAGACAAAATCGCCATTGAACAATACATAAACTTTTATTTCACAAACAAAACATTCTAAATCCAGACAATTCAAGTCCAGAACCTTCTTTTTTAATTTTCGTATACCGAAAACACAAATTCCACCCTATTAATTTGCAACATGAAACAACTGACCACATATCGCATACGTGTTGTTTCATTTTATGCACGATTGAAGTAAGCAAGCGTAACATGCTTAACTCTGCTCACACTTTCTTTAAAAGAAGAAAGAGATAGGCGCATGACCACCCTTCCAGTCACCATTTTCAAACACACATATATAATGTTTTGGGGTTCCCCAAAAACAATCAAAGACCGCCATTTTAAATTAACAATTTCAATTTCGCATAGGTACATAATATATGTTTCACTGATAACTAAACCCAAATAAATTATTCTGAAGATCGACTTCTTTGGTTTAAATAAATAACTTACTTAAAGCACATTACAGCGCACAAACACAACACAACAGTTATGCTCCGAATATTCAAACTAAATTCCTTGGATCACATTTTGGCACTCACCCGTAATAAATCAAACTTAAACTGCAATAGCACAATTTAACTTCGGCTCAATCCCACTTCTGAACTTTAACTTTTCTTATTTTGGTTTCTTTGAATATAAAATAATTTTAACTCTCTTCTTTTAAAAAAACTTAAATTCTTCTTTTACTATCTGGTTAAAATGACTACACTCTTCGACTATTACTAAAGAATGAATTGGTCAAAGTCTAACCGCATCCTTCGCCTCCTTTGTCAGCGACTATAGCCGTCCCTTTTCTTTGGACGATGCTGCCAGAACATTCGTTAAAGTATTGTATTTAGATTCTTGCAATGTTCAAAATATATACATTTTGTAAAATGCCTAGTAAAAATATTTGAGACGCTGTTACTTAAAATGCGAGTAGTTAAGTAGAGTTGCCGCTGACAAATTATAAATCGCATGTGGATTTTTTTTTTGTTGTACTAACTTTGGTATGGAAATATGACATTTGAATGGTTGAAAGATGAGGAAAAAAGTGTGTTTTTGCGGAAATTGTCTATTTTGTGACAATTTGAGCGCTATTGCTGTGAAGAGTTGGAAAATTAACCCATTAATGGTCACAGTTAAACTAAGCGTTGTTTTAGAAGATGTTTTTATTTATTTATCAGGGAGGATACAAAATTTTTGAATGAAAAATAAACAATAAGGAAAAATGTTTTTCAGGAATTTGTAGTGGTGTTTTCAAATTGCCACACCCAGTTTCGGGTATTACAAAAGCTTAAAATTTTATTTTATAACTGAAAATTGTTCTAAATCATTCATTATTTATCACATTTATGTAACAAATTGTAATATTGTAGCGGGTGGTATGAGGTCTTATATTTTCAAGGGGTAGTCTTTTCGGGAACTCTGGAAAAAGAAGGGTCGTTAACATACACGCCGCATTCTGTGCTGTCCGAAGACTACAGCAGACGCTGAATAGGCACTGGAGCAAATGGAGTTGTCTGAGTCGTGCTAGCTTTCTCATAGATGAAATGAAAAGTCGAGGTTTTCTTACAAAAGATTTAACAAATATTTAAGTTTTATGCAATGAAAATTATAGCTAGCTTAACATTTAATGAAATAAAAGTAGAGAAAAGATATAAACGTTGCAGTGTGAGTGATCTGAAGGCGGTGGAAGGGGTACCCGACCGTCGAACAGAACACTCAAACCCGAGCAAAGGTTTGAAATAAAAACCACAAGGGGAGAAAAAAAGAAATCATTCAGGTGTGTGTGTGATGCAGGCGGTGGAAATGTAACCCGACCGTCGTACAACGCACTCAAACACGACTAGTGAAAGAAATAGTAGATCGTTCAGGTATGGACGCTTTGAAAGTGGTGAAAGGGTACCCGACCGTCAAACAAGTGCTCAAACTTGAGCACTTAACAACCAGATTTTTAAGTGCAGAAAATTCTTATACAACAAGTTATTTTTAATTGATTATGAAGATCACAAATTTGAATCTAAGGTTTCATTCTCAAATGATTCTGTTAAGATCTGGGTCTAACCTTTGTTCTGCAACTAACCAATCATCTTTTCGCACCACGTTTACTTGTTTGTTACTACTGTCAGAAGAGTTACGACTTAGAAAGTGAACGTTTGAATTAAAACCTGAGCATTTTGACACCCAAACATTTATATCGGAATGAGGAGTTATTATTGCACCATTACTATTTATTATTAATTCCAAACCCGGATTCCTAAAAATCTCGCTACCTATAATCCCATCATAAGGCAACAGCCCTGATTCTACTAATGAAAATATCTTTTTAACCGGAAGACTGTCAGCAATTTCTTTCCTTATATGAGAACACTCCGAACCACTATCATTCAAAGCTTGCAAATTAAAATTAAATATTTTAATTGCAAATAGAGCAGCATTTGAAGTTGAACAAACATTTACAGATTTTGAAGGTAGTTCAGGATTTTTAAACTCATTAAATTTGTCTTTTTTTTGTTTTGAAAAACATGATTTCTCTGTATGACCTATTTTCTTACAATAAGAACATTGAATATTTTTATCATTAAAATTCGACTGCGGCAATCTTGAGTGTTCGCTTACGGATTTATTTTTATTACGAAAGATCAAACAGTTTCGTTTAATGTGACCTTTGTGTCCACAATGATGGCACTGACGACTACTTGGTGGCTGTTGTTCAATAATTTCTTGCCTTTTAAAATTGAGAACATCGGAACTAGAATAACTATCATAAGATCTTTTTAATTTGATTTAGAATAAGTGTTTACATGTCTATCCAGTCCGATAAAATCTGTAGGTGTTGTTTTAAGTAATTCTGATCGAACCTGTGAATCTGCAAAAACAGAAATTTTATTCTTTTATTCGCTTCACTAACATTTGATTTCGTATGCTGGGTTTTAGTAAGTGGTGTCGGCTTTAGTGATTTCTTCTTGGAATATAATCAGACTTGTCCCATCATACGTTTCATTATTTATGTACCGTTTCCGTGATGTCAGTATATGGCACTTGATTTTAAAATCTTTGTCCTGTTATATCTAAGTTCTAGATACATCTAGAAAATCTGAGATTGATAAACTTATGTTTTCGATTTCAACAATTTCATTAATATCTTTACTATTTTTCTTTACTTTTTTCGTATCTTTTCACAATTTTCAGAATACTTGTTTTGCACTAAGAATATCTATTATCAAATAATTGAATACTTTACCTTATTATTTAAGATTTTTAATCCCTTCCTGCAGACATATTTTGTTTCTTGAAACGTGTGTGGGAATATATCCTGTGTTGAATCCTCGCTAATTTCTTTTTATCTCACCAAATAAGATTTTTATAATTCTATTACCATAAATATTTTTCAAAACAAATATAATTTTTCGTACCAATTAGATAAATATTATTGTCCTACTACTAAAGTTGTGTTCTACTCCTTTCGACGACCAGACACTAAAAGAAAGATGTCTGTCTCGACGTGATAGAAGACACCTAGTTCACTACCGTCGGCTACATGGAATTGTTTGAAATTGGAACAATCCAATGAGAACGACGTGAGATGACCTATAGTGAACTTCCGTCTCTAAACTGAATCTGATTAGTATACAATACACAAACTAGGCGAGTTTGACTTCATGACGGTAAATATGAGTTTCGGTTCTGAAGAAGTTGGGTTTGCATTAAGTTTCATTCTCTCATTAACATTAAAAAGGGGAATTATATTTTATCAAAAGGAAATATTCTTATCAGATCAGACTTTTAACTGGGTGAAAGTAACTTGTACTACCTTACGAATTCAAATTTTACTATTATATTACGCTGGTGTTGTGGCGTTTCGCGAATAATTTTTACCAGTGCTACGCCTGCGCTGTTTCCTATATCTTGGAACGAACTGTATTGATGAACTGATACCAATCTCTAGGTGTTTCAACTTGGACATTTGTTTTTTTTTTCATACGCTCAATTAGGGCATAGTCGCTGTTGCATTGAGTTAACTATTGTGTTACGATTTGTTTTTAAAAAAATATATTTTTTATTTATAACACAAAAGATATTACATCAAGTACAATATATGAAATATTTTAAAACTTAATGGAGACCGATAGGCACGCGAAGGTTTGTCTAAACTGCTCGAGGTCACAAGTCGTTCTCCTGCTTGTAGATTTTATTGTTTTAACGAATACTCGGTTAATCCGTGGATGCTGCTCTCGCAAGCTGAGTGGACTTAACTCATTGCGTTCAAAAGAGTTCCTTGTTTTGTCACTTACTTCCAGTAACCTTGCTCGTAAAACATCCATCTTCGAAAAATCCGTTGACACATCAAACGCAGCTTGGATATCTTTGTAGCTACCTGGTAAGACAACCAACAGCAGTACCGCCAACAACACCTCGTCCAGTTTTGCATCCATCTCTCGCAGCCGATTTATTATTGAATTATATTGAATTAGCTATGATTCCATACTTTGACTCTCATGCATTTTAAAATTGATTAACTTACGAAACTCTTCAACCTTTTGACGAGTATACCTTTCCCATCAAAAGTGTTTTCCAGAAATTTCCATTATTCTTCCAAACGTTTTTGAGTTTTAACTAGTGCAACCTGCGAAGGTTCCATCGCAACAATTATTTCACATCTTGCATCCATATCCTTCCACTCCTCTAATTTTCCAGCATCTATGGGCTTCTGCTCCAATCCTTGCACTATCTTTAGAAGCCTATTCTTATGGAGAACAGCCTCCATACGCGTCATCCATGTGGAGTAATTTTCTCCATTGATAAGAGTAATTTTTGCAGTAAATGTTGTCATAATAATTATATTGCTTTATGTGCCTTTTAATTCTGGTCTTACTGGGCCTATAATCTGTTAAGAATTGTAAGAGATCAATGGATGACAACCTTTTACAATGACTTCAGTTTGTTAACAGGAACAATTCAATTAATATACATAGATGTCAAAATGACATTGACATATGAAATTGTCAACAAAGTTTAAAGGGGTAATTACAATATTTTGAACAGGGATGTTGTGTAAATATATCAACAACATTAGAAGGTGATGTAGCGTTCATCATTGGCATTGTCCAGCAAGTAATTCAATTGAGTGGAGAAATTGATTCTTTTATTTTCGTACCTTCTGACGAAAGTCTTCCATGCTTCATTATAATTTGCCGAAGATCCTTGTATGAGGCTAGCAATTGAAGTTCGAGCTTCGCCGCTAATTTCACGGTAATTTCACAGAATCTGGCACATTATTCATATTGTAAACGAACAGGTCGGAGAATATCTTCCACTCTTCAATTTTTTCATTGCCTTGTTCTACAAATATATTTTTTTTTATTTTACCTTGGTTAAGAATTCAATATATATTAGTAAGTTTGTCCAGCAAGAAGAAAGAAGAAAAAGCTTGTCACGATAAATATATGTGGGGTTAAAGCTCCTTCTGTCTAGGGGTTCTTTATTTTACTTAAATAAAACACTAATTTACATTTAATGAAATAGATTGTCCTTTAATTAATAACTTTAAACAGAGCAAAAACTTCGAAGCGTCTTATCCTCTTGACGGATGAACTGCGAATGCGTGACGACTCTTTGTGGTCTCTCCTGCTGACACTATATACAGAATACGAAAGGATAGAAATAGAAGAGACGCTAGTTCTCTTTTGTTATGTCTGTCCGTTTATTAAGTGGTCGGTTCTGTCTCGTTCGTCTGTTGGAGTAGGGTGATGTGTCGAGGTTTGGCCAATCCCACATATAGGTTACGTTGTAAATCTTTTTGCCCATGAGGCAATCAGATGCCATCATGCAGGGTTGGCAAAGATAGGCGGTTGTCCATCCTTTGCGGACAGATGGCGTTAACAAAGCTTATGAATTAGCTTGTCATTTTCCTTGAATGCTTGAAGATTCTTTTCAGCATAGACAGGAGTTTCTTGTTACACTTTCTCCTTCTTTTAATAACTTTACAATGTTTTAAATATTTCAACCTGTTTTTCAATTACTTTTAAATACTCTGATGACATTGGTGAGTATGTTTTTTTGGTTATATTATGTTTATCTATTTTTTTCAATGTGTATGATTTTTTTTTTCACTTGTCAGTATTTGTAGCTCTGACAACGCAAATTTTTACTTTATGAGTATGAGGCAGTATTTGTAGCCTTGATAACGCAAAACCATATTAACATCACATGTATTTATAATGGAAAATATTGAAAGAATATAACAAAAGGCATGAGTGATTTGATAGCATAATTACTTAGAATTTGGTTGATGGTGACTGCAGCTGGCGACTGCACCATGAAGTAATGTCTTCTCTGGAATTGCTCTTTTAGACCTTGAAGTTACTAATTGGTTTTAATGATGTTGAGATGACTGTCAAATTTTTTATGTCTTTGATTGTCAGGGTAATTGGTATTGTCATGCTCTATTACTTACTTCTTTTAAAATGTAGTTTTCTCCAAAGTAGTCAATTAATTCTGCCTGGGTTGCAGCGAAAACAAAAATAAATAAAAAGATGTCCATTTAAAAAAAAAATTTCTCCTTTGGAAGCTTTGCTGGTCTCGGATTGTTGTCTGATGATGCTGCTTCTACTTGCTCTTTCTTCTATCTTCGTGGAATAGTTTGTAGGTTTGATTTAGGTGGAACCACACACTTAACACTGATTTTACTTTATATTTTCAAATCTAATTTATTCTAAAGGGATCCCGGTTGAGCCCCCAATTAAAAATAAGCTTGTCGGCTTAGTTTTAAAAATTTTTATTTAAAACAATTTTAATTTTAATTCAAAAATAATACGATCAGCTTGATCGCAGGTTACACAGGAACTGAAGATCAGGATGACTTCGGTCTAGGGTTTATATAGCCACTGTACACTTGAGTGAGTTATCACAGATAAGAAACTATACAGATGTCTCATCCCTATGGAAGAAAATGTCCCATATTTTTTCCACTGCTGGCTATCAACCGAAAAAAGGTGTTTGTATCGGTATAACGATATTTACGGTGATTGTGAGTGCACTCTGTTCATAATGTCTGGAACTTGTAGACTCATGTATTCGTCTCTAGTAGAGTCAGAGTGCCTTGGCCTTCTCGGGCACACTTTTATCACAGATAAGAATTATACAGATGTCTCATCCCTATGTAAGAAAATGTCCCATATTTTTTCCACTCCTCCTTGGCTATCAACCGAAAAAAGGTGTTTGTATCGGTATAACGGTATTTACGGTGTTTGTGAGTGTACTCTGTTCATAATGTCTGGAATTTGTAGACTCATGTATTCGTCTCTAGTGGGGGCAGAGTGCCTTGGTCTTCTTGGGAACACTTTTATCACAGATAAGAAACTGTACAGATGTCTTATCCCTATGGGAGAAAATGTCCCATATTTTTTCCACTGCTGGCTATCAACCGAAAAAAGGTGTTTGTATCGGTATAACGATATTTACGGTGATTGTGAGTGCACTCTGTTCATAATGTCTGGAACTTGTAGACTCATGTATTCGTCTCTAGTAGAGTCAGAGTGCCTTGGTCTTTTTGGGCACACTTTTATCACAGATAAGAATTATACAGATGTCTCATCCCTATGGAAGAAAATGTCCCATATTTTTTCCACTGCTGGCTATCAACCGAAAAAAGGTGTTTGTATCGGTATAACGGTATTTACGGTGATTGTGAGTGCACTCTGTTCATAATGTCTGGAACTTGTAGACTCATGTATTCGTCTCTAGTAGAGTCAGAGTGCCTTGGTCTTCTCGGGCACACTTTTATCACAGATAAGAATTATACAGATGTCTCATCCCTATGTAAGAAAATGTCCCATATTTTTTCCACTCCTCCTTGGCTATCAATCGAAAAAAGGTGTTTGTATCGGTATAACGGTATTTACGGTGATTGTAAGTGTACTCTGTTCATAATGTCTGGAATTTGTAGACTCATGTATTCGTCTCTAGTGGGGGCAGAGTGCCTTGGTCTTCTTGGGAACACTTTTATCACAGATAAGAAACTGTACAGATGTCTCATCCCTATGGGAGAAAATGTCCCATATTTTTTCCACTGCTCCTTGGTTATCAACCGAAAAAAGGTGTTTGTTTCGATATAAACGTGTTTTTTTTGAAGAAAGTTATAAATATTTTAACGTGAATACTACAGACTTGGAAAAAATTTTCAGAAGGCCATATAAGAACAGTATTTTCTTTTGAGTTTTCGCATTCTGTCAAATTAATTAATATTTCAGTTAAATCAAATTGAAGCTTATCTTTTGACATTTGTTGAATACAGTTTTTTCATCGATTAAAAAAGGAAATAGTCTGCATAGTATCTGGTAGCAAGATTGTCAATGCCCGGCACCATTATCAATATCGTGTCTTCAGGCGGTAAAGTATTTAATTTATTATAAATATTCATGTCGTTTTCTATATTCTCAAATGATTTACTCTCCGATAGCTCATACGAATTCGATATTTGTTCCTCAGCATTGGTGTGTAAAATAGCATTCTAATCAACTTTAAGATATTCTGTATCAACTCACACAACACTTGTTGTTTTATGCGCTCATAAATTTTGAGTTTTGCTTTAAGTTCGTCAATTGTTGTTGCTTCGTACAAAACTATTTTATTTACCCGATCGTCTTTTAACCCCGCAATAAAATAGTCAATTGTGGACGCATCATCCATACGCACTGGCTTCGCAATTTCTAACAATTTGTAAAGATATTTTTTGTACGTTTCGTTGGGTTGTTTACGCCGACTCCTCAAACGCCTATGGATTTCAGTTGAACTAACCTCTACAGCGAATTCTTTTTTCAGAGCTCTCTTCAACGTCACCCAACCTCGCACATCACGCTCACTCTGTATAAACAGCCTTGTTGCACCTGCAATCAACCTTCGTCGAATACCAAATTACAAATAATATATTTAAAATGTAATGATTCTAAAATTTTAATCTTAATATAGATAACTTAATGTTTAAAAAGAAGGAAAACGAAATAGAATCCAATATTTTTAAGCACCACTGTGGTTTACTTCTCTTATGGAGAACAAAATAAACGTACATAAACAAGAAACATACAATACATGCAGCATACAATACAAATGTTCAATTGCTTCTCCTGCACAGCTGCTTCGCCAAATATACCCTCGTACTGTTGCACCAACACTCGTACTCGTCCTCGCCGCAACTCTCTCCACACACACAATCGTTCACTTCTCAATGTTACCGTTGGGGCAACCAACCACGATGGCCTACACGTGACTCTTTTATTTTCTGTGTATTGTCAATCGACAGATGCACATACATACACATACGCTACTACGAATCAACCGTTTGCTCTGTTTGATTTTCAGCGCGGCATCATTTACGTCACTCACACCGCTTTCAGTTGATGTCCTTTTTTGTTTTTTTTTTTTAATTGTAATTTTTGTTGTTTTTTATTTCTTATTTTCGTTTTTTCGTCTCTTCTTTTATTTTTCAACTTCTCCGGCGAAACACTCTCTCACTTTCAACTTCTAGTAGATACATATATGTATGTGGGGTTCGTTCACAGAATTAAAACACAACTACTTTTCCAAATAAACACAGTAGAATTTTATTAAAATATTATTTAACAAAAGAAAGAACTTTATTACTAATTTATTTTTCTTAACTGAAATAACTAGATTCGAGGTTGCGTCTGCTCACGATGATGTTCTACTACTCTCTGACTCATTCTACCTTCTCCTATTCTTCTTCGTCTGCTGTCTTGTAAGTGTTAGTACTGTCGTCGTTGTTATATACTGTCGTCGTTGTTATATACTGTCGTCGTTGTTATATGCAGTTGTTGCCGTCATATGTTGTCGTCGTTGTTATATGCAGTTGCTGCTGTTGTATACCGTCGTCGTCGTCCAGTCGAATATCCTACATCTCGGCCATCCTACTTAGGCATTCGCCCCGAATGACTTCGGCCAAGGTTTCATACCATCGGCAGCAGCAGTGGTGCGCCCAGGCCCAGAATGATACCCAATCTTCTCCACTTCGTACCGATCATGCTTGCATACCTTACTGATCTTGTAGGGTCCAAGGTATTTCGACTTAAGCTTTAACCCAGGACCAAATTGCGTTCGTCTCACAGCAACGAGGTCATTCAGTTTGTACTTTAAAGCCTCTTTGCGTTTTCTCAGGTTATACCGGTAATTCTCTCTCTGGATTTCTGCGATATTGGACTTCGCTTCTGCTCTCACCTTTTCCCTTGTTAAATCTAGTTCCTCGCAGATCTCTTCGTTGAGTATCTCTTGGATATTAAGATTCTCTTTCAAACGCATGTCGATTCCTGTCAAAATCTTAAATGGTGCGATCTTAATACTTCTTGGTGGTGTGTTGTTCAGTATTTGTTGTACTTTATCCACATGCCTGTACCACAATCCAGCATCTCCAAGGGTCATCTTGGTTAACATCGGCACAAGTATACGGTTCACCCGCTCCACCTGGCCATTGCCTCTCGGCACTCCAGTCGTTATCACTAAATGCGAGATTCCTTGCTCTTTGCAGTATTCTTCAAACATATTCGAACTAAAGGCCGTTCCACGATCCGATATGATTCTTCTTGGGTTTCCGAAAATGGCAGCTTGCTTACGGAGCTTATCCAATACTTCTTCCGAGCCTGTACTCTTAGTTGGATACAGCCACACAAACTTCGAGAAAGCATCGACAATCACGAGGATATGGTTATATTTCTTCTTAGTGTCGTCTAACGGTCCAATATGGTCGATGTGGTAGGTCTCAAGGGGATAGCTTCCTTTGTCGATTGTCACAGTTGCATCAAAATACCCAAGTGTGCTTATTTGCTGATTGCCCAGCCCCGACAAGATAGTTGGCCTTTCTTCCAAAGTTACATTTGGAAAATGCAATAGCATCTCATGCCTCAACAAAGATAAGTCACAACCTGTGTCAATCAATGTTGTCACGCTTACGCCCATCAAACTAACATCTTTCATTAGATGACCTATCCTGCTTCCAAAATGAGCTTTGGCTTTTGGTTCCGTGTTAGTGTCCGGCGGCCCCTTGCATTCAAACGACCTATGCCCCATAACGCCACATTTGAAACACTTGTACCCCTGTGGGCACGCTCTAGCCAGGTGATTTTGGTCGCCACACTTAAAACACTTTTTAGAGTCAAAACGTTTAGCAGAAGTTGATGCTTCCTGCTTCACTGTAGCAACTGAAGTCCTATGGGAGAAGTCCGCCATCGTCTGCTGCTTCATTCGCTCATAAACTTTGAGCTTAACTTTCAACTATTCCAGAGTAGTTACCTCGTACAGCACAATTTTGTTTACTTTGTCGTCTCTGAGCCCAGCAATAAAATAATCTATTAAAGACGCGTCATCTATTTGGATCGGTTTGGCAATCTCTACTAATCTATAAAGGTACTCTCTGAGAGTCTCGTTCGTATATTAACGACGACTCCTCAACTGCCTATGCACCTCGGATGAGCTCACTTCAATTGAAAATTCTTTCCTCAGTGCTTCTTTCAGCGAACTCCAATCCCTTATCCCCTGAGTCCCTTGTATAAAAAGCTTAGCCTCTCCAGTAATGAGTCTCTTCCCAAACACAAACTGTTGCAGCTCACCGAAACCCAGCACCGAACAGGTGTCTTCATACTGGCTAATCCAGTCGGATATACTTTGGGTATCCTCGCCCGAAAATGAAGTCGATGACAACCCTAACTCTCTCAATCTACCCTTCAACTCCTCTACCGTAAGTAGTGCTATTGATGCGGCATCCATTACGCAACCTCTTATCTGTACACTTTAAAATACTTATTTAAAAATTATAATTTTGTTTCGCGGCAAAGGTATAACCAGCGAAATAATTTTATTTTATTTTAAGTTTTAATAAAATACGGATTTTAGTTATACGTTATAAAAATGACTTCTTTATTTTAGATTGCAAGGAAGAATGAAAATATAACAAGTGTATGAAAACTTTACACCTCGCTATTGAAAGTTATATGAAAGTCAGCTGTGATATATAAATAATTACATAAGTATTTCAAAGGTTATTGACATTTCATAAATTTCTTGCCGACTGGAATAATATTAAATTTAGCATATACAATTACATGTTTAACTTCTTTTTGCAGTGTGAAGCAAATACATATTTAATTTAATTCATACAAAACATAGTAATGATGAAAGTATGACAATTAAATTTTAATGAAAAGAAAAGAGATCATTATATAATTAGCTTTGAAGTCTGCACATATAGTCTGCAAATCTAGTCTGCATATTTAGTCTGCATATTTAGTCTGCACATTTAGTCTGCACATTTGACAGTTCGTGTTTGACAGTTTATTACATTTCGGCTTGTTTCTTTCACGCGTTAATTATTAGTGATTTTAAATTTAGATTAAATTGTTTTGTTTTTAATTTAGTTTATATTAATAAAAAATCTCTAACATGGAAGAGCAAGGTAAAGATTCGCTTGACTGGTTGTTGAGATTGTTAAACCTTGTGTTTTAATTTCTTAAAAGGCATCTCAACATCTCAGTCCAACGAATGTTTTTCCCGCCTTCATCATTGGTGTCAAATGTGCAGATAAAAGTTATTAAATTCTTTGCATTGAATAAATCTATATATAATTTTGAGATTAAAATTAAACAAAAGTGTTTTTAAGCTTTAAATAACGAAAGTGATGTATTAACATTAACAAAAATATGTTGGGAAGCAACATGCTCCCGGCCAAAGTGTTTGCTCCCGCCCAAAGTATTTGGATGCTGTTGGTGACTTCTGCATGGACGTCCAGAATCTCCTTGTTTTTGTCAATTGGATTTATCTCAGTACAATATTCATCGGATTTATCATGAAAATTATAGAAAAGAAGGAAACAAGGTTAGTTAGTTCTTAGACCCAAAAAAAACGACAAGGATAATTATAATTGAATATAGTTATCTGTTTGGCTTGAGTGATATTCATAGAGTTGAGGTTAAGATTTTATTCGACGTTATTGATTTAAACAGAAGTGTATTGCAGGTTTGTTTTGATATGGGCATTATGATGTTGTATTATAAATAGGTAATTGATATGGGCTTTAGAATCAAATTTGATTTTTTTTTTTTTTTAGTTCATGAATTGTATTAAGAATTAAAAGTGACTTTAATTCCTGCTCCACTTTAGTGTTTATTTCATATATACATATGTATATATAATTCAGGTATAGTTTCTATTGTTTTTTATGGATTCGGATTCGACGGATTTGTTACCGGCAAAGGGGATAATTTTGTTATCGGCCGTTTGAACGTTGAATTTTGTGTTTTGATGGTAGCTACGCGCGTTAGACCATCAGTTCCCGGATGTAATTCGATAACCCGCGCTAGTAACCATAATGAGGGTGGCAAGTTGTCGTCCTTTACTATGACAATGTCTCCAACATTGATGTTTGGTTTTTGTTGTAACCATTTTGGTCGTTGTTGAAGCAAGTGAAGATAGCTTGTGCTCCACTGCTTCCAAAAATCTTGTGTAATTTTTTGTATATATTTATATTTATCAAGATTATTTAAATTTTTTACTGTATGATTTCTGTCAGGCAATACATTGAGTGGACCTCCAATAAGGAAGTGTCCTGGTGTCAAGACATTGAGATCATTTGGATCAGATGTCATTGGACAAAGAGGTCGTGAGTTAAGGCACCCCTCAATTTGAGTTAGTAATGTAGAGTATTCTTCAAAAGTTAACTTCGCAGTGCCAATTGTTCTTTTAAGGTGATGTTTAATGGATTTCACCCCTGCCTCCCATAGTCCACCAAAATGAGGGGATAGTGGAGGATTAAAATGCCAAGTGGTATAGAGCGTGGCCAGAGTTTTTGAAACTGTGGATGACCATTCAGAAGTTATGAATTTACTGTCTCTTTTGAGATCATTGCTTGCACCCTTGAAGTTAGTTCCGCAATCACTAAATAAGTTGTTGCATATTCCGCGCCTGGCTACGAATCTCCTATAAGCAGCTATGAAGGTTGCTGCGGTCAAATCACTGACCAGTTCGAGATGTAAGGCCTTTGTAGATAGGCATACGAATACGGCGATGTACCCTTTTGAGAATCTGTTACACCTACCCTTCCACATTTTAATCTCAACAGGTCCAGCATAGTCCACACCAGTGTTTGTAAAGGGTCTTGTGATTATAACACGTTCAGTTGGAAGGCTTCCCATTAGTTGGTTTTGCATTATAGCATCATGTCTATGACACCTTACACATTTGTGTATTGTAAATTTTACTAGTCGTTTAAGGTTGGTTATCCAATAATAGTTTCGAATATCTGCCATCATGAGTTGCTGTCCACCATGTAGAGTACGTTGATGAGCATCGCATGCAATTAGTTTTGAAAAGTGATGTTGATCCTTGAGGATGATTGGATGCCGCTGACTGTAAGGTAAATAGGAGTTTTGAAGTCGACCACCTACACGTAAGATACCGTTTTTATCAAGGAAGGGATTTAAGTTCAAAATTCCACTTCCTTTAGGGATAGCTCTTGATTCATTTAATGCCTTTATTTCTTCATAAAATAGTTCGTTTTGTACTAATTTGGTAATTGTTGTTCTAGATACATTTAGTTCTTCAATTTTAAGTGGATTGTTCTCTAATCCTAATTTCATTTTTGAATTTAATTTTGATCTTAAGTTAGATATGTATCTTTGCCATATTGCAACGATGCGAATCAATCTTCTTAAATCGGAGACTCTCCTTAAAAATTCATTTTCTGTTGTAACACAGTAAGCTGCAACACAAGAAAAGTTTAATAGTGTTGCAAAATTCTTATTGTATAATGTTTTTGTATTGATTTTGCTTTCCTTTTTAGTTTCTTGTTGTGTTTCAAAAGTAGTTTTTGATGAATAATCTTGCGGATTAAAGTTTCTTAGAAATGTTGGCCCATCCCACCACATCTCATTGTTAATGAGCTCTTCAGTTGTTAATCCTCGCGATCCTAAATCTGCAGGATTATGTTTTGTGTTTACATGATACCAGGATTCGATGTTAGTTAAACTTTGAATTTCGCTTATTCGATTAGCAACGAAGGTGGTGCGCGTGGTTGGGCTTCCTTTTATCCATGCTAAAGTAATCATAGAGTCGGTCCATGCATATGTTTTAATGTTTTCAAATTGCATGGCTTTAATAATTCTGAATATTAGTTTAGACAGGAGTAATGCTGCACAAAGTTCAAGGCGTGGTAAAGAAATGCATTTTACTGGAGCAACTCTTGTTTTAGATGCTATTAAGTGTATTTTTTCAATGTTATTTTGTATGACACGTATATAGATGACTGCTGCATAAGCTTTTTCTGAAGCATCGCTAAAGCCATGCAGCTCCACCTCGGACGAGATTTCATAATCAATCCAACGTGGTATTTGTATTTGTGAAATTTTTTGGCAGGGTACTGCGAAGATCTGTCCAAGACTTTTCTATATCTTGTGGTAAAGGTGTATCCCAAGCCAAATTTCTAGTCCAAAGTTGTTGGAGTATAAGTTTTGCCTTGACAATGCAAGGAGAAATCAATCCCAATGGATCGAACAGGCGAGCGATATCGGCTAGAACTGATCGCTTTGATAATTTTGAAGTTTCAGGTAAGTTTATTTTAAAGCTAAAGTAGTCCATACTAGGATGCCATTGAATCCCCAATGTTTTTATGGCATCTGTTGATTTTAAATCAAGAGGAAGATTAATCTCTCTATAATTTTCAGGAATTCCCTCCATAACTCTTTGTGAGTTGCTTGCCCATTTTCTGAGAGGAAACCCAGCTGCTTGTAAATTTGAAACGATATCCTTTTGCAATCTAATGGCTTCAACTTCATTATCTGATCCATATATAAGATCATCGACAAAAAAACCATCCATGATTGCCTTTGCTACATGAGGATAATTATGTTCAATATCTTCAGCTAACCTTTGTAATGTTCGTACAGCTAAGAAGGGAGCAGAAGCAGTTCCAAAGGTAACTGTATTTAAACAATAACATTTTATGGATTCATTTGGGGATGATCTCCATAAGATCATTTGATATGGTGTGTCTTCTTGAGCCACCCAAATTTGACGATACATTTTGCTTATATCTGCAACAAGAGCAATTTTGAATTTTCTCCATCTTGCCACCAGATCAATTATATCGAGTTGGAGGCGTGGGCCTACCATAAGACATTCATTTAATGAAAGCCCATTTGATGATTTGCAAGAACCATCAAATACTACCCGTAGTTTGGTTGTAGTACTTGATTCTTTCAGAACCGCATGATGTGGAAGATAATAAAAATAGTTTGGACCTAGTTCATCCTCAACTTTCACTTCTTTCATGTGACCTAAGGTAAGGTACTCATTCATGCAATCTACATAAAGTTTTTTAAAGTTACTATCTGCTTTCATTCGTTTTTCAATTTGTAGAAATCTTGCTAATGCAGCTCGTTTGGAATTACCTAAGACTGGCCTTTTGTTGTTTTTGAATGGAAGGTGTACCTCATATCTACCATCTAATCTTCTCTTGCATGTGTCTTTAAAATGTTTTTCGCACATATTCTCATCTTCAGTCCATTTTCTCTCATCAAGATTTTCTTCAATTTCCCAAAACTTAGTAAGTTGGACATCCAATTGTGTATGATGACTTTGGATAGTTATTGGAATTTTTTGTGTGTGAATGTTTCCAGTTAAGATCCACCCTAATTCGGTCAACTGGGCTACAGGTGTTCCTGTACTTCCTTTGACTACGCCATCCAAAATTATTGTCGAATACACATCGGCACCTATCAAAATATCAACCTTTCGGGGTATATTGTAAGTTGGATCAGCAAGTAACAGGTTTGATACATGATTGAAGTTAGATGCATCAAATTTCTGAGTGGGCAATGTAGTGGTTAAGTTATTGAATACTAGAGCCCTAACATCTACAGAGAAATCAGAATCATGTACTGAGAATAACTTAAAATTGACTTCATATTTTGATGTACCAGTTTCAGTATTTCCTAGTCCTTTAACAATCGCATGTGTTTTATGTTTTTTAAGTTTTAAGATCTGAGCTGCATCTTCGGTTATGAATGTAGCTTGAGATCCTGGGTCTATAAGAGCCCTTAAAATAAGTTGAGCTCCATTTGGTTTGAAAACTTTAACAAGGGCAGTAGCCAATAAGGATTGTGATTGCATTTGATTTAAATGCGTTTTATAGTTTATTGGCTCTGTATTAGAGCAGTGTGGTTGAGGTTCATTATTTGAGGATTGTACATTTTGTTTCGACTGAGATGCATTTGCTTGGTATGTGTTTAATGATTTTGTTGGTTGATAATTATTTTGAGACTCAATATATAATAAGGTATGATGCTTGAGTCCGCACTTGTAGCATCGATTTGTGCTGCTGCACACTGAAGCATGATGATCATAGCCTAAGCAGTTAGAGCAAATCGAATGTTTTTTCACGACATCTGTACGAGTTTTAACATCCAAATTTAAAAACTTCCTGCAATGACGTGTGCTATGAGGCATTTTACAAATGCGACAATTGAAATTTTTATTTTTATTTCCCGGCTGGGTATGGTGCGATAATTGAACATTTTTTCGAAAAAAATTGGTTGGTGGAAGGTTTCTTTGATTTTCATTCATGTCTAGAATATTTTCTAGAGAGTTAAATCGACCTTCTATAAATGCTAGAAAGGTTTTCCAGTCAGGCAAACTTTTTGTTGCACCTAGCTTGTTTTCCCAATCTTTTTGGGTTTGGTATGGTAATTTTTGAAATACTATAAAAATTAAAATAGCATCCCACATATCTACCGCAATTCCTAAGTTGGCAAGAGCATGTACACATTCGACACTTTTATCGTGAAGCGATTTTAAAGAGTCTGCAGATTCGATATTTAGTTTTTTTTGTTCCAACAAATTTTTGATTTGCGTATTTACAAGTTTTCGTTTATTTTGAAACCTATCAGTAATGATCTGCCAAGCAGAGTCATAGCTTTTCGTTTCTATGGGTAGATGTTGTATCAGACGAGCAGCATCACCCGTTAAAGATGTTTTTAAATACTGTAATTTTTGAATATCAGAAAGTTCTTCATTTTTATTTATTAAATTATCGAAAAGATTGAAAAATTCTATCCAATCTTCAAATTTACCCGAAAAAGGCTCTATTTTGATGCGTGATAAGCGCACATCTGAATTATATGATTTTGAGTTATTTAAATTGCTATTAGTACAGTTCAAGGCACTTGAATCTAAAGAGATTGTTGCTTTTTCTGCCAATAGCTTATCTCTATCATCGTTTATGGTACCGATATATTTGTAATATATATATTTAATTTTTAAAAAAATTTCATCAGCAAAATATGCTTCTTTAGAAGTATCGGACGTACTATTCACTATAACCGCGTGGTCTTTCTTGGCTCGTGAAAAAATGTCCTCAACTTCTTTCATACACGCGTTCACGTACCCCTTTGATTTTCGCGACGCGATTTCTTTTAAATAGTTTTCGTAACCACTGGACAGTTCAGATAAAGTTAAACTTTGTCCTTCTATTAATTTTGTTAATTTAGACATATTTTTTTTTAATATTAAAGATTCTGATTGTGATATGATTTTCGATTTAAGTTCAAAATTTTTGATTTAAATTTTATTTGAAATAAATTTAATATAAACACATGAGAATTATATTAAGTTCTTAAATATGTGTTATAATATGTAAATTGTATGGTATTGGAGAAACAGTTTACCTTAATGCCATATACTTAATAGTTTTGTTAATGATAGCAGTAAGCAGTTCTCGGATGAAGATACAGCTGGTACGGTGCTCCTTACTGTCCCTTGATTCACGGTCTGATGAGGTAGCAGTAAGTAGTTCTCGGGTGAAGATACAGCTAGTACGGTGCTCCTTAACTGTCCCTTGGTTTACGGTCATAAATCGATGCTATCCTGGTTCTTTTTGATCTTATTGGCAATTTTATTGCAAACTTCCACTCACGTTGATTAAATTTACTTTTAAGTTATAAGTTCTTAATTATTTTGACTTCAACAGTTAAAACTTTAAACTTTAAAATTCAAACTTCTTAAACAAATGTTCTTAGGTGCTTTTAAATTATTCGAAGGCTCGAAGGACCATGTTTCGCGGCAAAGGTATAACCAGCGAAATAATTTTATTTTATTTTAAGTTTTAATAAAATACGGATTTTAGTTATACGTTATAAAAATGACTTCTTTATTTTAAATTGCAAGGAAGAATGAAAATATAACAAGTGTATGAAAACTTTACACCTCGCTATTGAAAGTTATATGAAAGTCAGCTGTGATATATAAATAATTACATAAGTATTTCAAAGGTTATTGACATTTCATAAATTTCTTGCAGACTGGAATAATATTAAATTTAGCATATACAATTACATGTTTAACTTCTTTTTGCAGTGTGAAGCAAATACATATTTAATTTAATTCATACAAAACATAGTAATGATGAAAGTATGACAATTAAATTTTAATGAAAAGAAAAGAGATCATTATATAATTAGCTTTGAAGTCTGCACATATAGTCTGCAAATCTAGTCTGCATATTTAGTCTGCATATTTAGTCTGCACATTTGACAGTTCGTGTTTGACAGTTTATTACATTTCGGCTTGTTTCTTTCACGCGTTAATTATTAGTGATTTTAAATTTAGATTAAATTGTTTTGTTTTTAATTTAGTTTATATTAATAAAAAATCTCTAACATGGAAGAGCAAGGTAAAGATTCGCTTGACTGGTTGTTGAGATTGTTAAACCTTGTGTTTTAATTTCTTAAAAGGCATCTCAACATCTCAGTCCAACGAATGTTTTTCCCGCCTTCATCATTGGTGTCAAATGTGCAGATAAAAGTTATTAAATTCTTTGCATTGAATAAATCTATATATAATTTTGAGATTAAAATTAAACAAAAGTGTTTTTAAGCCTTAAATAACGAAAGTGATGTATTAACATTAACAAAAATATGTTGGGAAGCAACAATTTAATTAAAAATAGTTTAAAAATAAGCTTGAAAATAAGTTTATAAATATCAATAAATTAAAATTAATTTAAATTAAAAAATTTAAAGATTTTAAAAATTTAAATGTTTTTGATATTTTATTTTATTTACTATAATAAAACCAATATTTACGGCCGCTACTGTTGAATCTCTTCTTAATGTTTTTTTTCTTTCGGCTTATCCTCCTCTTTTCTTACAGTTTTCCGTCTTTCAGCTTCGATCGTCTATTTATTTCTACTCTTGGAAGTTGGAAGTTACTTTCCAGCTGCGCACACACACAACACAATTTAAGTTATTTTATCTCCCCTATCTTCAGCTGCGCGCACACTGCACATAAAAATGTATGTGTTTATTTGTTCTCTTTGTGCGAGCACCGTTTGTTTTGTTTTTGTTGTTGTTTTTTGTTTTCGCTTTTTCAACTCCGTCTGCTTGCTGGCGTCAGGAGTTTTTTTTTCAGGGATAGATGTAGCACTCAAATCGTCTGCTATTAGTAGCTATAACTTATCGTTATCTCTTATTACGGTTTAGCCCCCAAATTCTGTGGGGTTCGTTCACAGAATTAAAACACAACTACTTTTCCAAATAAACACAGTAGGATTGTATTAAAATATTATTTAACAAAAGAAAGAACTTTATTACTAATTTATTTTTCTTAACTGAAATAACTAGATTCGAGGTTGCGTCTGCTCACGATGATGTTCTACTACTCTCTGACTCATTCTACCTTCTCCTATTCTTCTTCGTCTGCTGTCTTGTAAGTGTTAGTACTGTCGTCGTTGTTATATACTGTCGTCGTTGTTATATACTGTCGTCGTTGTTATATGCAGTTGTTGCCGTCATATGTTGTCGTCGTTGTTATATGCAGTTGCTGCTGTCGTATACCGTCGTCGTCGTCCAGTCGAATATCCTACATATATGCTCTTTCTCTTTTTTTTTTATTTTACAGTTTCTCAATTCAAATTTTAGCCGTTGGTGGTGGCTTTTTTATGATAAAATGTTTATTCTTTCGCGCAAGCACTTTGTTTGCTTTTTTATGAGTTAAAACACCGGCACGCACTCGCACTTGAACTCAACGCACTCAATCCCTGTTGAGCCCCCAAATTCTGTGGAGTTAGTGCTCCGCAGAATTAAATTTTCTTCCCGTCTCGAACAATCTTCATCTTTTTTAAAATAATACGCAGACACAAAACTTTTTGAATATAATATAGGTTCTTTATTTAATTTGAAGATTAAGTTTCAGATAAAATATTTAACAGAGGGAATAGAGAGGTCCTTCTTGGTTCATTGATGTTGATTTAGAACTAACTCGTTTTGTGTGTCTCTTTGTCTCGTCTGAATGTACATGTGTGTGTGTTCCTGTTATAGGTTTGCGTTCCCCAGTGTATCTGTCATGTCCGTCTTGTCCCGTTCCCACAATTATGTCAGAAATACTTTCACTATTATTATTTTTTATTAAATTGTACTTTAAAATTAAATCAAAGACAAAAGATTTTAGTTACAGTGTTAAATGGTTCAACAGGGAGGTTACATTCGTCTTCTTCATCCATTGTGCTTTCTTCTCTATCAGTGTGCTTTGGTAGTTACTTTTTATAATGATTTAGTTAAATCATTATAATGATTAGTTAATTTTGTATCTTTTTTCCCTGCGATCGATGCGCCATCTAGGAGAGGCAACATGGTCGCTACAAATATAAACAAAATCTAATAAAATTTATCATTAAAGTACTAATGATCATGAAATGAAGAACAATAACAATATAATACTACGAAAGTTAAGTTATCGAGCCCTGTGAAAGGACATCTAAAAAAAATGCGAACGCCGCCCCCCTAAGGGACGGCTTAACGGTTCGACTTACTAATTGAAAAACCGGGATTATATTTGTTTAATGACAATATATTTTGGAACTTATGTTCTTCGCGGTCACAATTAGACTGAAGACTTAACATCTAATTCCCTAACTTAGAAGCTTATCCACGATGATATGCTGTTCCGGACCTTCAATGTTCCGGTTCATTTACCACTATGCACTCGTAAGTTCTAACATGCTTTCATACAGGTAATCAAATTATGTGAATGCGCGTGGCAATGCTGGGCTCATATTAATACATTGTTATAACTGTTAACTATCCCAGTCTTTATAACAGCCTCTTAACATTTGTATTTTAAGATGTTATAATACTTAACTTTTATATTATGTTGAGGTAATTTTACTTTACAAAAAACGACTCACCATAGGACTGAAATGTTGACTGGCTTAGCACGTGTATAGACAACAAACATAACCCTAACTCTTGTACAGTTATGGCGGCCGTCAAATTTTGCGATCCGCAACTAACTTCATTACCAACATTAAAATTCAAAGTGGGATTTGACTTTGAGTCAGCGGCCATATTTCGTCCGAATTTCAAATTTAAATAACACAACGGACTGACGAAGGAAACTAAACACAAAATTCCTTATTCTTTTAAATAAAGTGGAAAACACTGCATTACAAAAGTTGTTGTATATAATTAACTATATACACCACAGATTGTAGTCCATTGGTAAGTTTTCTGAAAACAATGATAATGTTTAATAGACAGTCACTTTGTTTTCGGGATTGACATGCCAAAGCACTGACTGAAACGTCACAAACGATCAGCATTCAAAGCCATTTCTTAGTTGCTTATGTGACTTCTTTCAGCACATTTTTTTGTTTCTTACTTAATGTCAAATATGGATTTATATCCCTTACCGTGAGTGGGACGATATCTTTAGCTTATACGCAAAGACTAAGACTAAAGAACTATTCACATGAGAGTCACCAACGAATGAACAAACATTCGTCCATTTTGACATTTTATTCACATGGAATTTTTGTGTTTGTCGCGAATGACGTTTTACTTTGACAATTCATTTGAGGTTATTCGCGAGAAATTTGTATTTTTGCCTCCAAATTTTTTTTTAAAATATTTTAAAATAAAACGCAAGATTACAATTTACATAAGTATTTTATTTATTAATTTGTGCATCAGATCCCTTACCACTGGTGGGGGGGAATCTTTTGCTATACGTAGGAGTTTCAAGATGGAACTGACCTGATCTGCCAGGAAAAGCCCTGCTAATATGTAATACGTTGACAAAAAATGCTGTAATGTATTTTCTATTCTTACAGTTAGATATACAAAACTTACAGTCTTTGTTTCTATTTTCCGTTGTCGTTTCTATTTTCCTCATCGTTGTTTTAATTTTTGTGTCTGCTGTTGCTTTGATTTTTCTCCTCTTTGTCCTGTTGGTATTTCGTTAAGTCGCAAAACTAACGCTGCTTTCGTTCCGTTACTTGGCATGTCTAGGCGTTGTAGCCACTCACGAAGCTGTACCACTGTGTATTCATTTGTTGCTATCATATTTCTGTATTTTTATCTTTATAATTAGATATTTATAAAAGCAGAGTTGAGTTAAACACATCGCTCTGTAAAACACTGCGTTTAGCAAAAGTTGATAGGGAGAGAGAGAAGAAAAAACAAGTTTAATGTCTTTATAAAACTTTATTATTTTCTTATTTTATACAAAATTAAAAATAATACACGAAAAAGAATGAAAATTGACTTTGCTTCTAGACTTCTACTTTTAGAATGCCCGTCGTTATTTCATTTTCTTAAATAAAATACAACGAGCTATCTTATTTGAAGATAGAACGAGCGATCTCATTGGTCGGATAATTCGGATTCTTTTTTGACAGTTCGAAACAAAAATAATAGGACATTTACATGAGTCAATTTTCATATCATATTACTATAGTGTTACATAATATTAATTATAATGGTATTACATAAGGGAAATTTAACGAACAATTTTTACCTTTTCACAACGCAAATACTTTTATTTTTAATTGTTAGCGAACGAATTAAAAAAAATCAACTTGCTTCCTTGGCTGTCGGTCACGAACTGTGCCGCATCTCTTCTATTCCATGTTACGTTATTTTATCAAGTGTTAGTTAAGTGTTGCCACTGCTTTGCTATTACACAGTTGACACTTACTTATCTATCTTATGTATCTCTTATCTTTTTTGGGTCTTCTCTTTATTGTTGTTTTGGGTCGTAAATCAAGGAGTTTATGACGATCCCGATCTTCTTTCGGGGTTGGTGTCATGCATCATCATGCACTTGTTGACCCATGTGGTAGCCATGTGTTAACTTGCCATAACCCGATATATTATAATCAATAAAATAAACTTCTGATTTATCGAAAATGCATTTAGACTTCCGTGATATTTGCTTAGCTAATTTATTTAACACGAGTTCTAAATTTGTGTTATGTGAAGCTTCAACCACAGAAAATAAATCTATACAGATGTCTCACCCTTATGACGAGAAATGACATACAAAGATATTACATCAAGTATTATATATTAAATAATCTAAAACTTAATGGAGACCGAGAGGCACGCGAAGGTTTGTTTTAACTGCTTGAGGGTACAAGTCGTTCTGCCTGCTTGTAGATGGTATTCTTTTTAACGAATCCTCCGTTGATCCTTGGATGCTGCTCTACACATTCGGGAAGTTACGTACGCCTTTTTGGTCAAGTGGCTTCTTCGTCTGTTGTTTTAACAGACGTGTGACATATTCACTGGAAAATTCCCAAGTTGAGTGGAATTAACTCACTGCATATATGCGTTGATAAATTTAACACCTAAAAGAGTTTACCACAATTTTTTTCAATGCAATCCGTAGGGCAAATTATGATTGATCGCCAGAATAAATTTGTTGAAACTTGGTATTGTATTGAATTTTCTGTTGGGAATATCTAAATGTTCGCGGGTTTCGGCACAAATTTATATAAATATCTATGTATATATAAATTTTAAGATTGTTCCTGTTTTATGGTTGTCAAATAGCGTATTTCTGATATTCAATCAGAAGAGCTAATTTCTTCTTTACTTGATCTGATCTTGAATGCAGTCAAGTATTTTCCTTAAGTGGATTTTGAAGAAAACAACTGAATACTATTTAAACTGTTAACTTTATTAAACTATCGAAATAAACTTAGAACAATATTAAAAGTATCTCTTATTAAACTGGAAGCACTTTTTAGTTAGAACTCTCTTGCTTGAGTGTGATGTTAAAACTCTGTTTATTATGTGTTTTTTGGGCTGCTTTTATACTGTCTGGAGTATATGAACGTGACTTCTATCTTATATGCCATAAAAGATAAGTATTTCCTGTGATTGTTGGTGTCGGGTGCAAACTGCTTAATTTGTTGGTGTTGTGCGCAACATGCGAACGTGATGTTTTTGGTTAACGATGTTTCTTTCTATATTTGGATAAGTGACTTCATCTATTGTTGATTCATCTGTTTGTTGGTTTTGTATTACTTAAGTGGTTTATGGGGAAAATACTCCTTTAGTATTTTTTGGGTTTAGCGGTATCCTAACCTATATATATAAGATGTATAGCTTTAACAATAATGGTCTTCTTACACTTGGTCTCTTCGATTTATTATACATTTTTTTTTACTGGTATAACTTTTCTTTCATCACAAGAACTTTGTATTTTAGAGTTGCTATTTTTAACAATTAGTACCTATTCCATTTTGAAGTACTTTTACAAAATAATTTAGTTTTTCTTACAAGAAATATCTTAAAATGGCGTCGATGGTCGTTAGCTTCTCGAATTCGAATGCCTTCGTCTTCGTATTGTACATGAAGTTGGCTTCATTTATTTTATATTTACAATGAAGTTGGCAACAATTCTATAAAATAAGGTGTAGCTGCCATCACTGAAGTGCAAACCATGTATAATGGTCTTCTTACACTTGGTCTCTTCAGTTTATTATGCTACAAACTATAAATTTGATCTGGTATTTGAATTATAAAAATTAAAAGATCATTATCATATTCACTTATAGAGAGTTTAATATTTTTTAGTTTGCACAATAACATAATAGTCTATTTCTTCCGCCGTTAATAAGCTAGTTGTCATTATTTGTAATCTACTTGCTAAAATAATATTTTGTATTTTTTAAATGATTTATTCTAATTTTTCAACTCTTCTAGTATATTCTAGAATTATAATTCTTTTTTCTAATTGTTCTCTTCAGAACCGGAATATTTTTTTAATTTTTATATTAATTAATTTTTTTAATGTTTTTATTTCCTGTTGAAGTTGATTATTTATATCTACCTGTTTATTATTATTAATTATTAACTCATGATTATTTACGGTTAGTGTTTTTATTGGAAATGAGTATTCAATCTGCACAAGTGGATGAACCGAAAAAGAATAATAATACCAAACCGATTATATTATTAAATACAAATATAACTTTATTAATATAGAAAAGGAATCGTAGTAAAAATTTAGAATACTGGAATGCAGTTCGTGTGATGCGACGCGTTGAAATCAGAAAAATTAAATTGAAATATTAACGACAGTTTCTGTCAGATGCTAAAATGAGTTAAGGCTTGTTCAGCTTGCTTGTAGAACTCCTATATTATACTAAGTTTAAGACTCTTCCTCCTATGTTAATAAGACTTCTTGGTTTTCGCGTATAGGGCTTATGACCTTTAAACCTTTTTAGTTCTTCTTCAAATAAATTTAGTTCACTGTCTATGTATGTTGTAACTACAATATCTTCTGGAGATTTCACTATAAAATTCGTTTGTTCTAACCAGTAACATGGACTTAAGGTCCATCTCACACTTTGATATATTACAACTCGGCCAATCTGAAAAAGTGATTGACCTCAATCACATTTTGATATGTTCTTGTGACCTCTTAATTGAATCTGATGCCTGACACCTTGACATGATCGATATTTTTTTTCAATAAGTAACTTGACAAATTTAGAGAGGTAAAGCAAGTACCTCGATTCGTATTAGCACGGTAGTGCACGTGGCCAACCTCGTTGCAATTAAAACATTCATTAAGTGGTCTCGGTGGCTTGGGGCAATTGCTGTTGTGTGGCCCAAACTTGCTACAATTATAACATCTGACATCGGAAAGGGTTTCTGGCCTTGCAACAGCTGCTGTAGTATGTGACTTTGGTCAGTTAGTTGGGGCCAGAATCAGTTGTTGTGACTGCAGATAATTTTGACTGCGGCTCAATTGAACTCTTGTATTCGTATCGGTCCAATCTGGGGTTCCAGCACGTAACTTGATACAATTGAGGATTGTCAATCTTCGATCAGCTCGAAACAAATTGTTTTTGACAGCACGTAATTTGAGACGAGTTCCATTGTGACTTTTACTTAAAAAAGTCATTGTGAACTATAAAATGAAATGTCAAATGAGTATTCTTTGGAATTATTGCATTCTAGTTTTAATTTTAAGTTTTTTTTTGGAAATGTTCTTCTTTGATTCGTAGAGTGAAAATGAAGGCGAAGAAGTGTCCTATGCTAAAATCAAAAGAAGATATTTGATAGACAATAACAACCCATTCGAATTGAGTGAAAATGAGTAAATATTTTTAGTTTTTATGTTTCTGTCTGGTTGTTTTTTCTTTGATTTTATCGTTATCGTTGTTATTAATACTGTCAGCAAAATTATTTTTTTGGATTTTGCTGTAGAGACTCCATCAACTGCTGCTTCCAAACCGGCGCACTCTATATTTTTTTCCTCTTTTAAGTGAAGTTTATTACTTCTTAGTTTGTTCTTCACCTTGTATTTAAGATCACTCCAGGTTAAAAAAAAAATGATCGGTAAATAAGTATTTATATATATACAATTTTTAAATAAAACACGATAGTTTCATTTTTTTTAAAGATTTCTTTATTGAATAAGAACTCCTGGTGAGCTTAAGGAATATGTTTTAGGATAACTCTTAATAACTAATTCGACTGAATATGGAGGACCCTCTGTGTTTAGGGATTGTTTCACTTTTAGCCACAACATATTGCTATCTTTCCTCCCTTGGGTAGTTTTAAGTATTCCCCTCGCTAAATCAACGTGAGCACTCATGAAGTTGGTCAAAATCTCACATTGTTTTTAATTTATTGACATATTTTGTTTTTCCATTTTTCTGTACAAACATCACTGCCGACAATAACTTATTTCTGTCGAGTAAAAACTTTTGTTTCAAACGTCAATTTGAAGTTTATGTGCTGCCAAATCTTTCGAAACAATCGAGGACGCTCGATTGTATCGGAATGGTTGTTACATCCGACCAACCATTTCTGGGCCTTACCTTTGAGGCGGCACGAAATAAGTACTCTCATATCTTTTTCATCCAAATGATATGCCGCTTTCAGGCTTAAGAGTTGCGACTCCCAATGTGAAAAGTAATCACATTCGCCCGAAAATTCTACCAATAAGTCTTTTAATAAGGTACATTTTTTTTCAACTCCAGTCATTATGTATCTCTTTTTTGTTTTTTTAACCACGCATTTTCCTTCTTTAATACGTCATTTTCTCGCTTTTGTATTTCGATTTCCCGTTTCATTATTTCCAGTTCTTTCCTTATAATTCTCCACTCATTATCGTCACATCTAGCTTTAGCATTCATTTTCGTATTTCCACTCGTTGTCTTCTTTAATACGTTTTCCTTCTCATTTTCGTCAATATCTTCAATGTGTGCGCTGTTGTCACTGTCTTCGTCGTTTGAAATATAGATGCATCTGCTGTCTGGCTCTCATTTTCAACGTCTATTTCTTCGGTATTTATTTTTGCTTTTTTGCGTTCTTCTTTTGGCACAGATAGAAGCCGCAACAGCAATTTACTCTTGTTGCCTGTCGTTTTTTTGTTGAGTTTGCCCAACCACAATTTTAACTGCGACGCAGTAAATTTTTCGTATGCTTCTATTTCTGCCATTATAAAAAACAAGCCTTTTTTTTAAAGAACACCCGTTATAAAATATTATTATTATTGTTTAAGAATAGAGTTTTCAGGATCCCATTTATGAAGTTATAACTGTTCTTCATCTTTTTATTTACTTAATTTTTTAACAACACAAGACTTAGTAATAACTTAATTTTATTAAGCGTCCGCAAAACACGTCCGCTCGCTTCTATACTATTACTTAGCCCTCTATAACTCAATACCTTCAAAATGCAAATTTTTGGTGGAATCAGATAGGTTTATAAATAAGAAAATATATATATTTTTTCAAATTTTTAAATTTTTTATTTTTTATGAATAATTTAAAAAAAGAGGGAGTGTAGCTTGTAGGCAACAATGAAATACAATGGGAAATAAAACTGCTAAAGTATAATATTAGGAAAGATGAAAATTCCTAAAACAATTTTTGTTTTTGGTATAGCATAAAGCTACGCCGCACTTCTCGCACACGTTATGAGTGAATCCAGAACATTTTGGGAACTTGCATCGTATTTTTTTTTCGGCCCATTGAGGCCAGTGACCGACTTGATCTTGGCGAACTGCTTGTGGTGGTACGTGTTGGGCAGGTCCTTTATGTTTTTTTGCTTGGATATCACTTTCTATAGATCGGCGTGTTGTCAAACCGGTTTTTGAGCCCATCTTGCATAGAGTTTCAGCAACTTCCAGGCGAAAATCTGCGGATGCCATGACAGCCTTGTGAGGAAGATTTTTATCTTTGCTCACCCTTTTGTAGAGCAGCCATGAGTTGGCCATCGTAAGGTCCAAGTAGTGGTAAAACAGTCGCATCTGCCATCGTTTGCTCCTTAGTCGTATCTTGTAAATACCCATAATACTGTCGATAAGGTCAACGCCACCCATGTGTTTGTTATACTCGCTCACGACATTGGGTCGCGGGATGTTGACATATCTCGAGTTCTTTTTATCATATCTGCGTACCTCAGATATGGGATTTTGCCCAGTAAAAGTGGAAGCCAATGTAACAAGCTTATTATCCTTCCATACAACCGTTGAAACATCGATTCCGTTGATGTTAGCTACGTATTCCTCTGAGTATCCTAGGTCTTTCTTCATAATTACTTTTTCGTTTGACAACTTGCAATCTGGAATTCTATTCCTTCTTACAGTACCTAGACCATGAATACCATTTTTGGCTAGATATTCCAAAAGATGCAAAGAAGTGAAGTAGTTATCAAAGTAGATCCTGTAATTTTGGTGTCGAGGAATCATGCGCGATAATCTTACTACGACATTGGAAGATGCTCCCAAATCTGGCTCTTCAGCTCTCACAATGTTTTCCTTTCCAGTTTCAACCTCTGTCTTATAACCGAAACCCGAAACACCACTCAAAACATACAATTTGTAGCCCCATTTATGAGGTTTATTCGGGTTAT
This sequence comes from Eupeodes corollae, assembly GCF_945859685.1. Classification (NCBI taxonomy): domain Eukaryota; kingdom Metazoa; phylum Arthropoda; class Insecta; order Diptera; family Syrphidae; genus Eupeodes; species Eupeodes corollae. The sequence continues at coordinate 78,361,391 of NC_079147.1, read as the reverse complement.
ACCTTTTTAGAATATTCCTTGCTTTTGTAGAGCACATTTGTTCATCCACACAAAGCCTTGATTCTAGCGGAACTTTTGCATATGCTTCATTCAAAGCCTCAACAACTGGACGAATTTTAAAAATTCTATCGGCATCAGGATTACTCCTGGGAAGACATTTAGTGTTGTCGTTGAAATGGAGATGCTGTCTGATCTTTTCGAATTTATTTGATGGCATTGTTTGTTGGATGAGAGGTGTACCAAGGACGGAAATCCAATGGTTATGTGTGTTATGGTGTTACTCTAGGCAACTGAATCAGTGACATTATATAAACCAGACCAATAAATTGCCTGATTTCGGTCTCAGATACACGAAAAGTGTTGTTTGGATCTTTCTGTACCAGATAAAGGTTTGTTTCTTCGGAAATTTTCTTTACAAGTTCCCGGGAAATAAGTACAGAAAGAACTGTATAGGAGTATCAAGATTCGATATATCAGAACCCAATGATTCTTTGCCAGTAAAAGCCAGCTGCTGTGCATTTAGCTCTAGATTCTTCTTTTTCCAGAGCAATGTAAGTTTTTCAGGCTTTCTTCGTTTTGCGGGAGGTCCTGATGGAACTTGAATGCCTGAACTCGATGGGGTCGGTTCTTCCTCGGGTTTCGAATTACTGATGTCTTTATCCAAGTGGTCTATTAACTTCTCAATATCAAACTCGTCTTCAGAAGACTCCTCAAGAAAGTCTCCAAAATCTGGCTCGAAATCAGGATCCGCTAAACTATCTTCGTCAAAGTCGAGACCATCTTCACTATCGGAATCTTGGAGTGAAAAGGCAACATGGTCATGGCGTCGGTAAGCCATCCTAAAACAAAATAATATCCAATGTAAATTCACATGGTTCCTTTAAAATAGTTCCCCTTTCTTCATAATGTAGCCTACAAGCTACAAACACTAAACATCCCCAAATACTAACATATCTACAAAATTTCCAGACTAAAATAGCAAAAGAGTAAAGTACGAACACCTACCTTATAGATTCTCAAGAAAATAAGCACAAACAAACGTAAAATCTATTTTTTATTAATTTTAGTTTTTTACCACACGCGCGTAACTTGAAATTGTTCACTGCACTAACAGTATCCCGTTAGTTTGAACAAAAAGTGACAGATAGGCTACTTTGATTGTTTTGGATTGAAAGAACGGAGTGTAGACGATATTCTACAATGCGTTAAAAGCTAAAATAATAAAAAGTTTGAAAATTATGAAGGGTTAAACGGAATGTTGCTTGTAGTCTACTATGTGCTATAGAGGGTTAGACTGGTTTCATTGGAAGACGATTGAGTTAAACTCTTCTTTCTTTTTTTATGGCGTTGTTGAAAAAATGAAAAGATTATTTTTCTTGCCTTTTGAGGACTTTAATTCCTGTTAATTAAGATGTTTTATTAATTTTATTGTTACCCTAAGTTTTTTCTTTTTTTTTACTATTACTTCATATAATAATTTCTTTTAAAGCTCAAAAGTATTTAATTTTGTGTACTCTTGTGAGTCTCTTGGGATTTTAATTAAAAGGGAAGATTGAGTTTAAATTATAAGATGGCTTCTTTTCCTATCTTGTTTTGTGTGTGCTGCCACCAATGTGTGAATCCTGAAAACTCAAGTATTGCCAGCTTTGGTAACAGGCGTAACAAAATTCAGTTTTCCATATACGAGTAATTTTTAATTGAGTATTAGATTTAACGTAAAAAAATACACTTGCTGTTCTTTCGAAAACACTTTAAATAAAATATCCATTTTTATTTTAGAAATAATGTATCTTTATTGAAGCATCAGATCGCTTACCGTTGGTCGGGGGAAATCATCAGCTATACGTAGTTGTCTAAAAACTGAGAATTTCTTTTGTCAAGCAAACTCTTTTATAATAATTTAATGTTTACACAGCAGATTTACAGTTCTTTGTCTTTTCATATCTGTGTGTAATTTGATCGTATTATTTATGATTTAATTTTAATTATTTTGTTTGTTTTTTTAGGGTGCACAAGCAATCCCTATTCGAATTCGATCGTATTATTTACATTGAATTTGAAGTCTAAGTTATTGTGTTTACTTTGTGAGGGCGCTAAAGAATTCTCTGTTATAATTAGTATGTATGTATATATAATTACCGCTTAGAACTTCGTAGCCCTTCTTTTTCACATACTGGTTCGAATCCGATCTCACTCAGAACAGTAGTAGTTCGAACCGTTTATTTTTCATTTCCTTTTGTGCACGTTCCTATGTGCTATAATGTACTGTTATTTTTGCCTTGGTAAACATTTGCGTTTTTATGTCTTTTAAGACTAAGCTACTATACATGTCCAATATGCATGTACAAAAAGTGAAGATGGGAATGTTGGAATATACAAAATAGCAAAGACAAATTTACATATAATTATTTACATCCATTGTTTTAGTTACTAACTGTAGTGTTGTAGTTTCTTCTTAAAGTTATTTGCTATTAGTTGAACTGTTTAAGACTGTTATGTACTTGAATACATAGTAAAACAAATTCTTAATACTTATTTAAATTACATTTATTAAAATAATACGAATATTAATTTTTATGAAATGTTTAAGCTCTTTAAGTTCTTAATTCTTAAGGAAGAACCTTAGCCACGTGTCGTCTGAATTAATGTCTTTTTATTCGAAAGTTTTACATGAGATCTTTCTTGTTTAGTTCAGTTCAATTGTTAGTTTTGTTCATACACTACATGACATAATATGACATGACAAAGACCAGGATGTAAAATGAAAGATGTGTTGTTCACTTCAATACTTTATTTAAACTGTAACGATTTAAATCGTTGCTCTCATTCATAAGTGAGGGTATCTTGCTCTAATTATATTTTTTTGGCATAATGTTAAATGATGCCAAATAGCTTAAACATTACACTTACTAGGTCATCTTATATTTGTTTGTGATTAACTTTATAACATTAATAACAACAATACAAGTGGGAAGTATTTAATTCCTCAACATTTTACTTAAAATTGCAAAGACATATTTCTGCTTACTCGTTATTTTAATAAAATCCACTTTTAACAACTAAACAAAATCCTAATAAATCACTGTCATAAATTACAAAAAAATATGATAATATATAATTTAATACTTTTTTAATGTAAAATAAAAATCCAATTGGTTGAAGTTTTAAGTTTTATACATTGTAATTAACTTCTTAAGCATTTTTATATCTATCATAAATTTTAAGTTTTAATAATAATCATTTTATATATTATTTATAACGAACTTTATCATACATTATTCAAATTTATATATTTTGTTTTCATATTAATCAATTCAATTATAAATAAAATAAAAAAAAAACTTGAGACAACAACAAAAGCAAAAAGTTTGTATTTATTTAAATTTCTTTTAAATTTACTACAAAACAAAAAGCCATTTAAAAATGGTGAAACGCAGCTTTCACAGAAAGATACTTCATTGAGTGGAACATCGATTGGTCACAAAAACAATCTCTCCAAGAAGACTCTACACCAGAAGTCAACATCAGTGGGAAATATTTCATCAGCGCCAATAAGTGCTCTCAAAGATAATGTTAGCTCATTGCCAGGTAAGAATTATAATTTTAATATTTATATCAATCTTATTAAATATATAATTTATTAAATAGTCAAATAATGCATTTACCATTTGACGCTTATCGAATTTGAATGAAGTGCATTATTTTACATTTTTGACAAGTCATTTGACATTCAAATTAGTAATCAATTAGTCAGTTTATATTTCAAATATTTCCGAAAACTTTCTCTGTCCGGTTGACGGTATACCGAACAAAAATTATATTCTTAGAATTTTACCATAAAAAAATAGATTTAAGTTAATCTTGGAGTATAATTAACAAATATTATTATTAAAACATGACAGAAATCCAGTACAAAAGAATTACATAATTTCAGATAACATAAATGAACAAATAGAAGATGAAACTGTCTCAGAATTTATCTTTTGAAGCTTTTATTAACTACCAGGTGCTTCTTGATTGTTTTCTTAATTTCATTAAAAGGTTTTCAATTATATAATTTTAGATTTGAATTTTTAATAATTATTTTTAGATTAAAAAATGTACTAGGTATTTAGGTAGAATCATTAATGTAGTTGAACTTTTCATTACAACGCTTTCATTGAAAGTTGACACTTATCATGAGTTTTGTGATACGTACATTGGTGAGCACATGTAGATACATGATTCTCAAATTTTACTTTGTTATTCTTTTTTTAATTAGTTCTTTATTTTCCTTATAAACTATAAAAATAAAAACTTTTTGCAAAACATAAATCTAAAATAAACATTAAATTCAAATTATGAAAAATAAGGATGTGTCCACTTTTCCACGTTTTAAGCACTCGTTTTTTTCTTAGCTGGCAACGCTGATTTATGAGTGTGAGAAAACAAAAATGTACAGTGATCCTTACTGTTATGCAACTCATAAAAAAAATCCACATTTCGTTTAAAAATTATTAGTTTCTGTAAATATTTTCTGCTGTTCAGTGCATACAAAGTTTTTTTTAACAAAAAAAAGTTATTCAACTGGAAAACTAGCAAAAGAACTAAGAATTTGTCATAAAACAGTGCTTCAAGTTAAAAAAAGACGTAGTATTAGCGTGTGAGGTGGAGAAATCGCGGCCGACATTACTTTCCGATCGAGATGCCCGAGCTATGGGCCCGAAGATGATAACCAGGCAAGTAAGAACCAAAAATACTCCATTTAACAAGATTGGAATCTCAGACTGACATTTTGGTTTGCCTACAAGCTAACTGCAAACTTAATATGAGAAAGTGTGCGTGAAATGATGCAAAAACCAAACACTTACTTACTTAAGGTGGCGCTACATTCCGGGGCGGACCTGGGCCTCAACCAACAAGCGTCTCCAGCCAGCTCGGTCCCTAGCTAGCTTTCTCCAGTTTCGCACGCCAAGTTGGTTGAGGTCCTCTCCCACCTGGGTGCGCCACCTGAGTCGCGGTCTTCCTCTACTGCGCCGTCCCTCGGGATTGGATTCGAAGACCTTCCGGGCTGGAGCGTTGATGTCCATCCGCTCTACATGACCTAGCTATCTAAGCCGTTGGACTTTGATTCTGCTAACTAGGTCAGTGTCGCTGTACAGCCCGTACAGCTCGTCGTTATATCTTCTCCTCCATTCTCCATCTATGCGTACGGGACCAAAAATCGCCCGAAGAATTTTTCTCTAGAAGCATCCTAAGACGCTCTCATCTTTCTTTGACAGGGTCCAGGCCTCAGCGCCATAAATGAGAACCGGGATGATGAGTGTCTTATAGATGGTAATTTTACATGCTCGAGAGAGGACTTTACTTCTCAATTGCCTTCTAAGTCCAAAGAAGCAGCGATTTGCAAGAGTTATTCTTCGTTTGATTTCAGCGCTGGTGTCGTTGTCTGCATTAATAGCGGTGCCTAGGTAGACAAAGTCCTTAACTACCTCAAAGTTATAGCTGTCCATGGTGACGTTTTGTCCAAGACGTCGTCGTTCAGTGTCCTTTTTTGATGACAGCATATACTTGGTCTTGCCCTCATTGACCACTAAACCCATCTTCTTCGCTTCCGTCGCAATGCTCAAAAACGCTCCACTGACATCACGCTTTGATCTTCCAATTATGTCAATATCATCTGCGTATCCGAGTAATTGGATGGATCTTTGGAAGATTGTGCCTCTAGTGTTGACGATTGAGTTTTGCACAATTCTTTCCAGAACGATGTTGAAGAAGTCGCATGACAGTGCACCGCCTTGTCTAAAACCTTTTTTGACATCAAATGCATTGGTGAGATCTTTTCCGACCTTGATAGAGCAGCGTGCATTCTCCATCGTCATTCTGCACAAACGGATGAGTTTGACAGGGATGCCAAAACTAGACATTGCTCGGTAGAGCTCTTCCCTATAGATGCTGTCATACGCGACTTTAAAATCGATAAAGAGATGGTGGGTATCGATTTGAAGCTCCTGGGTTTTTTCCAAGATCTGCCGTAGTGTGAATATTTGGTCGATAGTGGACTTTCCTGGTCTGAAGCCACACTGATAAGGACCAATCAGGTTTTTGACGAATGGCTTCAGACGTTCACATAATACGGCAGAGAGGATCTTATACGCAATGTTAAGGAGACTGATGCCTCTGTAGTTGGCGCAGTTTAGAGGGTCTCCTTTCTTATGTATCGGGCACACTATGCTGAGATTCCACTCATCGGGCATGCTTTCTTCCGACCAAATTTTGCAGATGAGTTGGTGCATGCTCCCTACCAAGTCATCGCCTGCTGCTTTGAATAGTTCGGCGGTGATGCCGTCAGCTCCAGCAGCTTTGTTTGACTTAAGTTTAGATATAGCTATCTTCACTTCGTCAAGGTCGGGTAGGCGGAATTGTTGATCTGCGTCGCCGAGGTTGAGTGGTTCTATCTCCCTTACATTCTCACATTTAGTGTTCAGGCACATCTAAATGCTTCATTTTGGTCTTCGTTCAAAAACGAAACAATCCTAACCCACAGAATCTAAAGTGTTGACCAAAAATACTCCATTACCAAGATTGGAATCTCAGACTGACATTTCGGTTTGCCTACAAGCTAAGTACACACTAAATGTGAGAAAGTGTGCGTGAAATGATGCAAAAACCAAACACATTCTCACATTTAGTGTTCCGGCCCATCAAAATGCTTCATTATAATTTGCAGGCACATCTAAATGCTTGATTTTGAATGTTTTATGGCCTCGTTCAAAAACTAAACAGTCCTAACCAACAGAATCTGAAGTGCTGACATGGTCTTAAATTGGAAGATTTGTATAGCAATTTAATTTCAATCGAAATAAATGTTTTAAATGCATATTAATAAATAGTATTTATTATATAAACAAAAACACATACGTAAAACTCATTAATTTGTTTTCATTATTAGCATTTTACTAAACATACCCTTCAAAAAAAAATTATAAGTTAACTTGAACTTTGGTAACCAAACATTTTTAAGGAATGAATGAAAATTGTATTTCGAGTTAAACTGTGAGTATTCACTAAAAGAAAGTGTTGTACGTCAACAATAAACATTCAAGTCGATTACATGATATATTGACTGAGTTGTGCATGAATTCAGAAAATTTTTTGACGTTTTCATTTTGTGATAAACGTCAAAATATGCATTTTATTTGCTATGCATTTATTCAACAAGTTTGCTATAATCGATAAGAACCTAAGACCTATTAGCCTATCATCTTTCATTCTCAAAACTCTGGAACGATTGATCGATATCCATATACGTAACAACATTGAGAAGAGACTATCAATGTCTCAGCATGCTTACTGCAAAGGGAAATCGGTAGAAACAGCCTTGCACACTCTGGTAAGAACTATCGAATACTCCCTAGAGAAAAAGGAATACACTATGGTGGCCTTCTTGGATATTGAGAGCGTTTTCAACAACGTTGACACATCCGCTATCACTTCTGCTATCACGACCTTAAACATCGAATACTCAATCTGTGAGTTGATTAATCTAATGCTAAAAAGCAGGATCATCAACTATTGTTTGGGAGATTTTTGCACAAAAAGGTCTGTCAGTAGAGGCACTCCGCAAGGTGGTGTTCTGTCCCCTCTCCTGTGGAACATAGTGGTTAACCAACTACTAATATCCCTTGAGAGGGAAGGCTACAGAGTGGTTGCGTATGCCGATGATGTTGCTATCGCTGTCACAGGGGAACATCCTAATACACTGAGAGACCTCCTCCAAAATGCACTCAATATGCTCAATAGATGGGCTGATAACTGCGGACTTAGTATTAATCCTCAAAAAACAGACCTCGTCCTTTTCACCCGGAAATACAAGATCCCAGTAATTGTACCTCCTTTAATAAAAGGTATACCACTAATTTTTACCAATGAAACCAAATACCTTGGTCCGATATTGGACAAAAAATTAAGTTGGAAATCCAATATACAGGTAAGAGTTAAAAAAGCTACAGTAGCTCTTTTCCTTTGCAAGAAAGCTATAGGAAGCAAATGGGGTTTTCAACCTCGCATAACCTACTGGCTATACACATCGGTCATCCGACCAATACTTATGTACGGGGTTGCAGTATGGTGGACTGCACTGGAGAAAGTCACATACTGCGACAAACTCAGCAGAGTTCAGTGCACTGCATGTCTCTGCATAAGCGGGGCATTGAGAACCACACCCTCAGCAGCGTTAGACACTCTCCTCCATCTGACACCCCTCGACATCTTCAGTAAACAAGTGGCAGCGAGTACAGCGATAAGACTCGACGCCTCATCTCAATGGACCAACAACAATGTGGGGCACTAAACCCCTATTTGGAAAAAACTTCCAGGTATCCATTCCATCCAGAGATGAATGGGAAGACAAAAAACTCCTGGATAACAAAAGTATTCATTTTTATACAGATGGATCCAAGACAAATGAGGGAGTTAGTAGTGGTGTGTACTCAGAAAAGCTTAATCTAACCATCTCATTCCGCCTCCCTAATCATTGTAGCGTCTTTCAAGCGGAAATTTTAGCGATCAAAGAGGTTCTCTCCTGGCTAAGAGAAAACGTGATATCAACTTCTGATATCCGCATCTTCTCTGAAAGTCAAGCTGCTATCAAATCCCTTGACGGTGTCTTGACCAAATCTTTAACGGCCCTCGATTGTCGATCGTCTCTTATGGAGATGGTGCAGCAATTTAACATTCAACTCTGTTGGGTGCCGGGCCACAAAGACATCACAGGTAATTGTAGAGCCGATGAACACGCTAAAAATGGAACCGTCATACCTATTTCACCTGAAAGGGAGAAGATAGGTATACCGATAGCTACATGTAAACTTATGCTAAAAAAAAACAGCTTTTGCGATATCAAATTCTAGGTTCTCATATGGCCCTCACTGGACCTAAAGCGCTCTAAAGACTTGTTATCTCAAAGCAGACTTCATATTATCTCCCTAATAGGTGTCCTTACAGGACACTGTCTTATAGGCAGACACGCAATACGACTTGGCGTAGCCTCAAATGACTTCTGCAGGAGCTGTATGGACGAAGAAGAAGAGGAAACAATCTCTCATCTCCTATGCACTTGCCCTGCTCTTCCACTCAGACGCAAACTTCATCTGGGGGACTACTCTTTTGATAATCCCAGTGAACTAGCTTAAAAGGATATCAAATATCTTCTTCGCTTTATAGAAAGCTCAAAATGGTTTGACTAGTTAGAAGTAATTCTCTAGATTCATGTGGTATTACAACGGGCCTTTCTCTTAGCCTAAGTGTGTGGATTTTTAATCCGCAGCCACGTTAACCTAACCTAACCTTGCTATAATCGTTTTAATTATTTTTTTAAATATTGGTGTTCCTTTGATGCATAGCTTTTTATAGAAAATACATGTATGCTTCCATCAATCAAGAATATTATGGATAAGGTATTTTTCGATAGTAACTCTTTATTTAAATTTAATGTTTATTAATCAAAATGGAATTGAAAAATAGTTGCAAGCTTAAGTCATTAAAAAAAAAATATATAAATATACTTGGATCATTTAAATTGATACAGATTTTAATTACTTAAAAAAAATATTTGGGCCGTTCAATAACGAACATTTATTAGAATTCAACAAACTGCGCTCGCACCCTTAACTTGATGGTTCTTCGAACGCATCTTTGATACTATAATCCGAGGTTAATTATGAAATTTAAAGAATTTCATAGTGATTGCTGAAATAAAGTGAATTAATTACTTTAAACTGATGTTGAACATAATTTTTTCAAGACAAAAATGTACATGGGCTCGCTATCAACAAAATGACTGCAAAATTAAAGCTTAAAACTTAAAAAAACTTATTAACCTCCCGATTTTGTTTTTGCTTTGCAAAGTGCCGCTAGCCCAAAGCATCGTTTTTTTTTTTGTTGGTTTTCACATCTGTTCATCTACCAATTGTCAAAATTACAAATACAACAATGCAAACAAACGGGTTTTGGAGAGTGAAACGAACGAAAGATTCCCATCTTGGTAAATGGAGTATTTTTGGTAAGAACGCAAACAAAAAGCTACAACAGCCTTAGGCCCTCATTATGAATAGCGAATCGAACGTTCGACTAAAAGCGAATGTTTTAGCGAACTTCGGTAATATTGGTATTATCGTTAGCGAGCTTCCGCATTCGCTTCAAAATCAGTGCTGCCAAAAATAATTGCATTGAAATAACATATGTTAAATGTCAAATAATGTTTTCTCATATTGTGATTTGAGTTCTTCAATAAATTTTCATTTATTTATTAAAAATTAATTATAATGTTAAGCAACGTCGCTTTGGTTTTTGAAGAAATTGATTCTGAAAGTACGAGGGAAGAAAATATTACGATGGGTAAAATTAGGAAAAACATCCGAGAAAGATTCAATACTTTAGAACTCCCACATCATTTGTAAGTTTTCACAAAATATCTATTTCTACAAAAAGATTAATGTTCTTTGTTTTGTTAGGTTTGTTTTATATTTCCGCCTGAATAAGGATGCATTTAACTATGTGCTCAACGAAATAAGTGATACATTCACATCAACCAGTACACGTTCCATAGATACAAAAAAAAATGCTCCTAAAATGTAAATAAAACAATTTGAGGATGCATCTTATGCTAATCTTTTCCCTCACGTTACGGAGGACCAAGAGAATTTAATTCTGCTCCAAATTGCTCCCAATAATCTTTCTGGTTTCTTTTGGATGACCCAAAAGCTCCTATGCCTCTAGCAATATCGGTATTCCTTTCCAACAGTTCCACAAGCTTTAATTTGTAATTCGCTATCGTTATCACTAAATATTTTGATTCGATAGGATTTGACAATTTGAACGGTTAAATTAACGAATTCTCGCTATTTGTAATTCGTCGATAACTTAATTCGCTAAAGTTTTGACATTTAAAGCGAACTTAATTTGAGCGAATCGCTATCCTAATACCAAATTAGCGAATTCGCAAGTTTTAAGTTCGATTCGCTATTCATAGTGGGGGCCTTAAACAAAACCGTAAGTGAGTCGACAGTACGAAGAGCACTTCGGAGAATTGGTTTAACAGCGGCCGTTACGCAAAAAAAAACAGCACTTTCAGCAAAAAATGTGTCAGCGCGCCTGAAGCTTTGCAGAGAACACAAAAATTGGACCGCAGATGACTGGAAACGGATAATTTTATAAAAGTAAAATTTGAGAATTATGTATCCACATGTGCTCGCTACTGTATATTAACTATTAATAGCGGGTACTTTGTAGTCAATTAAAGGTTTAATTAAAAATATATCCAACATTCTCAAAATTGTCACATAAACAGCTGTTTACGTGAACGTCAAATTGGTTTAAGATAATGCAGTTCACCCGATGGATAACAGAGTGCAAAGGCAATGTGAAAATTAATCAAATGGGTGAATCGAATATACGATCCACGTGAATTACAGAATATGACTGATTGTTACGTGATTCCAAACAGATATGTTTTTTTTTTAAAAATTTCAACTAAACGGTTTTTTTATTAATCAAAAAAAAAATTTAAAAAAATGTGTCCCCTCGCAAATTTTACGAAAAAAACATGATTTTATCTCTAAAACAATTTTGTGCACTGAAAAATAACGTTTTAAACATCTGGCAAAAATTTGAGAAAAATCGAATCGACAGTTTTTTCTATAACAAATAATAACCTAAAAAAAATATTAAAATTTGGTAAAAATTGATTTTCAACTCAGATATCTTTTCAAAACTTTGAGATATTGGCTTTAAAGTAATTTTGTCTTTTAAAAAATATTGTTGTCAACTATTAGTTAAATTTTGAGGAAATTCGAATTGATAGTTCTTTTATAAAAAATAAAAAACTTAACAAATTAGTAAAAGTTGGTAAAAATTGGTTTTCGACTAAAATTCTCGTTAAAAAAAAAAAATAAATTTAAAAATCAAACTATTTTATCAAATGCAAAATATTGTTCGTAATTTAAAAATTGTTAAGAATAATTCAACTGACAACTTTTTTAACAAAACAAGATAACCTACAAACCTTTTAAGCAAGACAAATCGGCAGACGGGATATAAAGTTATCAGTGTGGGTCGCATCATAGTTTTTTTTTTAATACTGTTGAGAATGAACAATCTTCAACAGAGCATAGCACAGTTGAAATAAGTCCGAAAAAAGGAAGATTCGCAATTTGTGTCCTTCAAAACAATTATTATGGCTGAATCACAAACACGCTTTAGCTTGGGCTTAACCTGACGTTTACGAGTTAAGCCATAGGAATTCAATGCATGCTATCACAATGGAGCTTCGACCTTACGTTTCATTTGACCTACGTAAGGAAAAGGACGTAATGTTACGTAATTTGACTCCAAACGGAAGCTCTAGTTCAATTATCTGAACATTATCTGCCAGACAGCTCAACAGCTGTAAAAAAATGTCAACAAACAAAATATTTGTTCTTTGAAGCGATGAAATAATAGAAATGTCATTCAAAGTAACCTCGAAGCAGGCCCACCGTAACGCAGACGAAGCCGAAACTGAAGAGTGTTTGTGATTTAGCCATTACACATTCATGTTCTTTTTTCAGCTGCAGTTTGCTAAGAGCATTTTTTCAGTTGGAAACAATAGGCGGATATCTCCGTATTTTTTTTTGTATGGACAATGCTACGAGAAACATACTTGTGAAGTTCCATTGCCAACTTTGGCTAGTTCAGATACCTCAATTAGATTAGTATTTTCATCATTGCAGTTCGATAATTGCAAAACCAAATTTTAGTTTTGTTTGAAGTATTCCTGGAAATTTATTTTTAAGAGACAATGTAATAGTTAGAATCTTGTTTGTAGTTAGATTTAGGCTTTATCAAAAATATTTTTCTACGCTATGAAAACAATTGTTTATGTTTATTTTCTTCCATTTTCTGCATTTATTAAATGTAATCTACGGTAGTATTTATTATATAAACAAAAACACATACGTAAAACTTATTAATTTGTTTTCATTATTAGCATTTTACTAAACATCAAAAAAAAATTATAAGTTAACTTGAACTTTGGTAACCAAACATTTTTAAGGAATGAATGAAAATTGTATTTCGAGTTAAACTGTGAGTATTCACTAAAAGAAAGTGTTGTACGTCAACAATAAACATTCAAGTCGATTACATGATATATTGACTGAGTTGTGCATGAATTCAGAAAATTTTTTGACGTTTTCATTTTGTGATAAACGTCAAAATATGCATTTTATTTGCTATGCATTTATTCAACAAGTTTGCTATAATCGATAAGAACCTAAGACCTATTAGCCTATCATCTTTCATTCTCAAAACTCTGGAACGATTGATCGATATCCATATACGTAACAACATTGAGAAGAGACTATCAATGTCTCAGCATGCTTACTGCAAAGGGAAATCGGTAGAAACAGCCTTGCACACTCTGGTAAGAACTATCGAATACTCCCTAGAGAAAAAAGAATACATTATGGTGGCCTTCTTGGATATTGAGGGCGTTTTCAACAACGTTGACACATCCGCTATCACTTCTGCTATGACGACCTTAAACGTCGAATACTCAATCTGTGAGTTGATTAATCTAATGCTAAAAAGCAGGATCATCAACTCTTGTTTGGGAGATTTTTGCACAAAAAGATCTGTCAGTAGAGGCACTCCGCAAGGTGGTGTTCTGTCCCCTCTCCTGTGGAACATAGTGGTTAACCAACTACTAATATCCCTTGAGAGGGAAGGCATCGCTGTCACAGGGGAACATCCTAATACACTGAGAGACCTCCTCCAAAATGCACTCAATATGCTCAATAGATGGGCTGATAACTGCGGACTTAGTATTAATCCTCAAAAAACAGACCTCGTCCTTTTCACCCGGAAATACAAGATCCCAGTAATTGTACCTACTTTAATAAAAGGTATACCACTAATTTTTACCAATGAAGCCAAATACCTTGGTCCGATATTGGACAAAAAATTAAGTTGGAAATCCATTATACAGGTAAGAGTTAAAAAAGCTACAGTAGCTCTTTTACTTTGCAAGAAAGCTATAGGAAGCAAATGGGGTTTTCAACCTCGCATAACCTTCTGGCTATACACATCGGTCATCCGACCAATACTTATGTACGGGGTTGCAGTATGGTGGACTGCACTGGAGAAAGTCACATACTGCGACAAACTCAGCAGAGTTCAGTGCACTGCATGTATCTGCATAAGCGGGGCATTGAGAACCATACCCTCAGCAGCGTTAGACACTCTCCTCCATCTGACACCCCTCGACATCTTCAGTAAACAAGTGGCAGCGAGTACAGCGATAAGACTCGACGCCTCATCTCAATGGACCAACAACAATGTGGGGCACTAAACCCCTATTTGGAAAAAACTTCCAGGTATCCATTCCATCCAGAGATGAATGGAAAGACAAAAAACTCCTGGATAACAAAAGTATTCATTTTTATACAGATGGATCCAAGACAAATGAGGGAGTTGGTAGTGGTGTGTACTCAGAAAAGCTTAATCTAAGCATCTCATTCCGCCTCCCTAATCATTGTACCGTTTTTCAAGCGGAAATTTTGGCGATCAAAGAGGTTCTCTCCTGGCTAAGAGAAAACGTGATATCAACTTCTGATATCCGCATCTTCTCTGACAGTCAAGCTGCTATCAAATCCCTTGACGGTGTCTCGACCAAATCTTTAACGGCCCTCGATTGTCGATCGTCTCTTATGGAGATGGCGCAGCAATTTAACATTCACCTCTGTTGGGTTCCGGGCCACAGAGACATCACAGGTAATTGTAGAGCCGATGAACTCGCTAAAAATGGAACCGTCATACCTATTTCACCTGAAAGGGAGAAGATAGGTATACCGATAGCTACATGTAAACTTATGCTAAAAAAAAAACAGCTTTTGCGATATCAAATTCTAGGTTCTCATATGGCCCTCACTGGACCTAAAGCGCTCTAAAGACTTGTTATCTCAAAGCAGACTTCATATTATCTCCCTAATAGGTGTCCTTACGGGACACTGTCTTATAGGCAGACACGCAATACGACTTGGTGTAGCCTCAAATGACTTCTGCAGGAGCTGTATGGACGAAGAAGAAGAGGAAACAATCTCTCATCTCCTATGCACTTGCCCTGCTCTTCCACTCAGACGCAAACTTCATCTGGGGGACTACTCTTTTGATAATCCCAGCGAACTAGCTTAAAAGGATATCAAATATCTTCTTCGCTTTATAGAAAACTCAAAATGGTTCGACTAGTTAGAAGTAATTCTCTAGATTCATGTGGTATCACAACGGGCCTTTCTCTTAGCCTAAGTGTGTGGATTTTTAATCCGCAGCCACGTTAACCTAACCTAACCTTGCTATAATCGTTCTGATTATTTTTTTAAATATTGGTGTTCCTTTGATGCATAGCTTTTAATAGAAAATACATGTATGCTTCCATCAATCAAGAATATTATGGATAAGGTATTTTTCGATAGTAACTCTTTTTTTAAATTTAATATTTATATTATATATTATTCAAAATTAAATTGAAAAATAGTTGCAAGCTTAAGTCATTAAAAAAAAAAACTATAAATATACTTGGATCAATTTAATTGATACAGATTTTAATTACTTCCAAACAAAATATTTGGGCCGCTCAATAACGAACATTTATTAGAATTCAACAAATTGCGCTCGCACCCTTAACTTGATGGTTCTTCGAACGCACCTTTGATACTATAATCCGAGGTTAATTATGAAATTTAAAGAATTTCATAGTGATTGCTGAAATGAGTGAATTAATTATGTTAAACTGATGTTGAACATAATTTTTTTCAAGACAAAAATGTACATTGGCTCGCTATCAACAAAATGACTCCAAAATTAAAGCTTAAAACTTAAAAAAAAATTATTAACTTCCCGATTTTGTTTTTGCTTTGTAAAGCTAGCCCAACGCATCGGTTTTTTTGTTGGTTTTCACATCTGTTCATGGACTAATTGTCAAAATTACAAATACAACAATGTAAACAAACGGGCTTTGGAGAGTGAAACGAACGAAAGATTCCCATCTTGGTAAAAGGAGTATTTTTGGTAAGAATGCAAAAAAAAAGCTGCAACAGTTTTAGGCCCTCATTATGAATAGCGAATCGAACGTTTGACTAAAAGCGAATGTTTTAGCGAACTTCGGTAATATCGTTAGCGAGCTTCAGCATTCGCTTCAAAATCAGTGCTGCCAAAAATAATTGCATTGAAATAACATATGTTAAATGTCAAATAATGTCAATTGCTTTAATTATTGTGAAATTTGTTTTCTCATATTGTGATTTGCGTTCTTCAATAAATTGTCAATTGTTTATTAGAAATTAATTATAATGTTAAGCAACGTCGCTTTGTTTTTTGAAGAAACTGATTCTGAAAATACGAAGCTCCTATGCCTCTAGCAATATCGGTATTCCTTTCCATCAGTTCCACAAGCTTTGCAAACTGATTTGTATTTGTTCTTGAAATAAACATTATTATTTTCGTTTTTTTTAATAATTCAGAAACTACCTTTTTCTTTTATCACACATTTTTAAACAAACAAAACAAATAATAACAATTTATCGATAGAAATTTTTCTAGGCACACCAATTTGTAATTCGCTAACGTTATCACTAAATATTTTGATTCGATAGGATTTGACAATTTGAACGGTTAAATTAACGAATTCTCGCTATTTGTAATTCGTCGATAACTTAATTCGCTAAAGTTTTGACATTTAAAGCGAACTTAATTTGAGCGAATCGCTATCCTAATACCAAATTAACGAATTCGCAAGTTTTAAGTTCGATTCGCTATTCATAGTGGGGGCCTTAAACAAAACCGTAAGTGAGTCGACAGTACGAAGAGCACTTCGGAGAATTGGTTTAACAGAGGCCGTTACGCAAAAAAAACAGCACTTTCAACAAAAAATGCGTCAGCGCGCCTGAAGCTTTGCAGAGAACACAAAAATTGGACCGCAGATGACTGGAAACAGATAATTTTATAAAAGTAAAATTTGAGAATTACGTATCCACATGTACTCGCTACTCTATATTAACTATTAATAGCGGGTACTTTGTAGTCAATTAAAGGTTTAATTAAAAATGTATCCAACATTCTCAAAATTGTCACATAAACAGCTGTTTACGTGAACGTCAAATTGGCTTAAGATAATGTATTTCACCCGATGGATAACAGAGTGCAAGGGCATCAATGTGAAAGGGAATCAAATGGGTGAATCGAATATACGATCCACATGAATTACAGAATAGGGCTGATGTTACGTGATTCCAAACAGATATATTTTTGAAACAAAATTTCAATGAAACGGTTTTTTTATTAATCAAAAAAAATTAAAAAATGTTTCACCTCGCGAATTTTACGAAAAAAACATGATTTTATCTTTAAAACAATTTTGTGCACTGAAAAATAACGTTTTAAACATCAAAAAACTTAAAAAAAATTATTAAAAGTTGGTAAAAATTGATTTTCAACTCACATAGCTTTTCAAAACTTTGAGATATTGGCTTTTAATTATTTTTTTCTTTTGAAAAATGTTGTTGTCAACATTTAGTTAAATTTTGAGAAAACTAGAATTGACAGTTCTTTTATAAAAAAATAAAAACCTAAAAAAATTAGTAAAAGTTGGTAAAAATTGGTTTAGACTAGAATTCTCGTTAACAAAAATAGATTTCGAAATCAAATTATTTCATAATATTTAAAATATTTTTGGTAATTTTGAAATTTTTAAGAATAATTCAACTGAAAACTTTTTTAACAAAACAAGATAACCTACAAACCTTTTAAGCAAGACAAATCGACAGACGGGATATAGTTATCAGTGTGCGTCGTATCATAGTTTTTTTTTTAATACTGTTGAGAATGAACAATCTTCAACAGAGCATAGCACAGTTGAAA
Source organism: Eupeodes corollae (assembly GCF_945859685.1). Classification (NCBI taxonomy): domain Eukaryota; kingdom Metazoa; phylum Arthropoda; class Insecta; order Diptera; family Syrphidae; genus Eupeodes; species Eupeodes corollae. The sequence goes on along the minus strand of NC_079147.1, from coordinate 78,343,460 downwards.
TAAGTCCGAAAAAAGAAAGATTTGCAAATTGTGTCCTTCAAAAAAATTATTATGGCTGAATCACAAACACGCTTTAGCTTGGGCTTAACCTGACGTTTACGAGTTAAGCCATAGGAATTCAATGCATGCTATCACAATGGAGCTTTGACCTCACGATTCGTTTGACATGCGTAAGGAAAAGGACGTAATGTTACGTAATTTGACTCCAAACAAAAGTTCTAGTTCAATTATTTGCACATTATCTGTCAGACAGCTTAACATCTGTAAAAAAATGCCAACAAATAAAATATTTGTTCTTTGGAGCGATAAAATAATATAAATGTCATTCAAAGTAACCTCGAAGCAGGCCCACCGTAACGCAGACGAAGCCAAAACTGAAGCGTGTTTGTGATTCAGCCATTACACATTTATATTATTAAACGTCAAAGTGGAGAGTTGTCATTATTGGTATGGGTATTTATCTCGTGATGTTCGTTCAAAAAACATTGGGCAGGTTCAGGCAACATTAGGGATTTCATTTGCAGTTAACTGCATTCTTTGAAACGTACATTTTGAGGCAACTGTTTAATTTGCCAAGTGTCATGAATTTCAAATTCAGTACTTTACTTCAAAAACCTCTACTTTAAGTTCATAGTACAAAAACTATCAAAACATAATTGTCTACAAATCACTTATCAGCAAGCTTTAAGTTCATCACGATTTCTATTTTGTATTGTAAAGAAAAACTACTTATTTCTTTTCCAAATTCACAAGAAACCTTTTTACAGACAGCATTAAATGAAGTTGTGCAGAAAATAAATACAAATCATAGAGTAATAAAGTTCAGTTGAATGAAAAAACATAAATAATTGTCGTTTTGACATAAGGTCACTTGACTTGATAGTTATGGAGATTTTTCTTGTCTAACTTTCCAGTCAACTTTCCAATAAAGTTGCCTTAATTGAAAGGCAATTTTTTGGCAGCTGGCCAATCAAATGCTAGAAACTTGCTTTACTTTTAAGTAACTTGTGTATGTCGTCTGAACTTGCTCTTTATTTTTCATTTTGAAGTTGATAACATTAAAAATGACACAAAATGTCAGAATCAAAATAAAGTGACGCAAATCTTTAGGAAGTGTTTTGAAAACTTGAGAAATTCTAAAAATTTGTAAGAATTACATTTTTATCTCAGCTTTAACGGATTTTTAATTAATCACTGGGTTCTAGTAGATCCTGTTTAATAGTAGTCATATATGTAGAAAGCATCTGAGGAAATATGGCTAGAAATTAAATAAGTCACAGTTAAGTAGACAATAGAAATGTAAGGTTCTTTGATAAATTCAAAGTTTTTTAAATCATTTTTTTTGACTTTTTACAATTCTAAAACTACGGCACTTGACAAAATATAAAGCATAGTGGCAGTGCTAGATGAATATTCACCCTAAACTGTATAACTATAGTGAGTCCTAAATAGGTACATCATTTAATAAAAAAACCTAGAATACATTTTGAAATTTAAACTATAACTTCAAAACATTTAGAATTTCATAAACTTTCTAAAACATAATTGATTTTTATTAATGTTTGTTTTTTTTTTAATGCAGATATGCTTGACAGTCCAATTGCTGTCAACCCAGCATCTACACGCAGTTCCAGTGACAGTTATTCATCCAGTTCGTCAACAAAACAATTGTTAAGTTCAAATCAACCAAGTTCCAGTGCGACAAAAATTATGGTAGATGATAAAGCTGCTGTTCAAAATGCAGTTAATGTTTAAATATAATTATAATACTCAAAATTGTATTAACCTTAAATAAAATATTAATTGTGACAGAAAAATGAAATAACCATAACATTATACCAGTTTAAAACTTACACTAGCCATGGTGTCAAATAAAAATACTCCTTAAATATTTAAGAAAAATAAAGACAAGCATTTTCTTTTTTTTTAAATTTACTTTTAATTATTCTTTATTTTTTATAAACAAACTTCCGGAACATTTGACAACCATTTACCGTTACTATCGCAAGTTATTTCGTACAAGCTACCACTACACTTTATTGACAGCGTGTCTTCATAGAGGTATGAGCTTCCTGTCACAATTTCAGCGTTTTCCGGTAAGTTTGGATCGTCACATGAGATTCCTGTAAATATGTTTAAACAAAACCGTTAGTGTACTAATTATATTTCGACATTCTTACTTTTACACCAAGTGTGAATTCTAGACCAAATGCCATTGGAAAGACATTCAATGGTGGTATTTTTGTTTGAAAGATAGAAACCTTCCTCGCAACTCAAGTTCACCACATGACCTATCCGAAAGCTTTCGGAATCCGAATCCAAAAGCATATTCTTGAGAATAGGCGGTTGGTCACACCACTTAACTAAAATAAAAACGAAAAACTCAATACATATTCATATGTCCCCAACTCTGGACCGATTACTTACGATGACATTCGTAGTCGATTTCGCTCCATTGACCATTCTTCAAACATCTAGACAACCAAGTTTTACCGATTCGTTGGAGGTGTGATGCACATCCGTACTCCACATCACCGGCGAAATTAGAAGCTTGATATTCCAAAAGCTGGTATTTGACGATAATGCCGTGTTGCGGCGGATCTGGAAGATTACCCCAATCACATCCTTGTGATTCTCTACTACTTCCATCAGTCCAATCAGACTCATCAGATTTGTTTTCTTCTGCGGAGCTGATTTTCTTGGGGCTTTCAGTTGTACTGTTAACTCCCTGAAACCGTCTCTTATAATTCTCATAAAACGGCACAATCAGTTTTCGGATCAACTTTTTCAGAATGCCACTGCGATTTTCTAAGGCAGTTGCATCTTCCTCGACAGGGGGCTTTTGATCATACTTATTCTCCCAGGCAATAGCATCGATGAAGATAGAAAGTGTGAATCTTAAGGCATTTTCCAGATCAGCATTCATTTTTGTAGCATTGGCAAAGTCCTTCCCATAGATGAGAATGTCAAAGAAATCTTCATATGGCACATCACTGATCGATGCATTCAAAACATCCTCGGAATGGAGTTCTAGCAAATCCAAAAGTTGGACATCAGCATTTGGAAACTTTTCCAAATTATTTTGATCCGAAATGAAGAGATTCGTAAGATGAACAGGTTTAATAAGATGTGAGCAAAGAATGACTTGGGTTGCAGTTTCGCCTAAACAACCTTTGTATAGAAATTCATACAAAAGATTCCAGAAATCTTTTTCAGGGTAGGCAAAGGTGTTTGGATTGTGAGATTGTGGAGATGTTGAAGGAAATGGTTTTTCAGTCGTTGTTGTTGATGGTAAGTTTTCCTCGTTGGTAGTTGTAGTGGATGATCCATTTTCACTAAGAGTTACAAATGTTGTTGTTGTAGAAAATATATTGGACTCGTCAGTATTTTTGATGTCATAAGGTGGGGTGGTAGAAGGCATTATCGATGTGATTGTAGTTCTGGATATGTTATTCATGAGTGGTGTTAAAGTTGTTTCAGAGGGTGTTTCACTTGTGGTTGTGACATGAGTGCAGTTTGGAGTCAAGCCATACCACTCACCTGAAAATATAGTACTACAGTAATTTCGGAGAAAATACAAAAAAAAAATGAGTTCACAATGTCTTGACGAACTGAAGCTATTTATGTTAAATCAGAAATCGAATAAAACACTGAACTAGAAGGTTCTAAAACCGAACACAAAGAAGCCACCAAAGTCCCAATTCCTGATAAATGCATTATGTGTCCGATCCTCAGTCTATGAGTAAGACGAATTCCCTAGGTATGAAACTTAAAGGCTGTTAAAATTGCAGACGTCATATTTTTGACAGTAAGCCACCATTTTCACGACAAACGTCAACTAGTTGAATTAAAGTTATAAAGTCTCAAAACTGTTGTGAAAAATAGAGACGTGTTTGCAGTACTAATATAAAGTAGACTATTCTAGTGCTCCGTTCAATATTTCATAAAGTCGACTGTTGTGTCATCTCCAATATAAGAGGACCACAGTTATGGATTGTTATAGAGTTTGTAGAGACAGAGTCCAGAGATGTGATAGCGGAATGACTATCTGAGAAAATACTGATATCAGGTTGATATGTTGACAAGACAGGACAATACTCCTTTTATCGACAAAAGTTGCGTCAATGATTGGAAAGGCGGAATGAGAAACTCAATTTCAGTCGTTCAGATAACAAACCTCCACCAACCAATTCATTTATTTTTGATCCATCTGCATCCATCCAGGAATGCAATATTCTCCCAGAAAGATTTGGAACGTATAGAAAATCTGGAAGTTTCTGTCGAATTGCAGTTGGGGATGGTGTAGTCTACTTACATATATCAACAAGTGTTAGATGAGCAAGGTATCCAGTGCCGAAGATGGGGTCTTGCGAAGCGATCCGCTTAATCATATGGAGGGTTAACATATGGAATTTTGTGTTTCCTCGAAAGTAGGACTAATTTTCCCATTGATCACTGGCATTGCGCGTGTATAAGTTATTAGGGGATCAGAAGAGATAAGCAATCTATTAAAAACATCCGTCATAGTATCCTTTCGTGATGTTTTCCTGCTAAATTGTCCCCGATATACTTTGAAATCTTTGTTCCTAGCCTCCTGAGCTTCTTCACTTAACTGTCCGATTGGAAGTAGAGCATGGGTTATTTTCACTTCCATACTTACTAACTTACTTACTTACTTACTTACTTAAGGTGGCGCTACAGTCCTGTGTGAACTAAGGCCTCACCCAACAAACTTCTCCAGCTAGCTCGGTCCCTCGGTCTCCAGTTTCGAGCTTCAAGTTGAGTAAATTCACCTTCCACTTGTGCGCGCCATCTAATCCGCAGTCTTCCTTTACTGCACTGTCCTGTAGGTGCGAATTCGAAGACTTTCCGGGCCGGAGCACTGGTTTCCATGCGCTCTACGTGACCCAGCCATCTTAGTCGTTGGACTTTTACCCTTCTGGCTAAGTCTACGTCGCTGTACAGCCCGTACAGCTCGACGTTCCATCTTCTCCTCCACTCTCTTTGTATGCATACGGGACCGTAGATCACACGAAGAACTTTTGTCTCGAAGCGACCCAAGGTGATTTCATCCGCTTTTGTTATAGTCCATGCTTCTGCACCGTATAGCAAGACGGGAATGATAAGGGTCTTATAAAGCAAGACTTTGGTCCCTTGGGAGAGGACTTTACCACTCAATTGCTTTCCAAAGAAACAGCGGTTAGGAAGACCGCTGCGTTTGAGCCTAGGAAGACGAAGTCCTTGACTACCTACAAGTTACGTCTGTCGATTGTGACGTTTTGACCAAGACGTCGGTGTTGTATGTCCTTTCTTGACGACAGCGTGTACTTTGTTTTGCCCTCATTAACCGTTAAACCCATTTTTGCCGCCTCTGCCTCAATACTCACAAAAGCTCCATTGACATCATGCTGAGTTCTTCCGATTATGTCAATGTCATCAGCATATGCTAGTAATTGGACAGACTTTTGAAAGATAGTGCTTCTAGTGTTGACGTGTGAGCTCTGCACTATTCTTTCAAGCACGATCTTAAAAAAATCACATGACATCGCATCACCTTGTCTAAAACCTTTTTCGACATCATCGAAAGGTTCTGTTAAGTTGTTTCCGACCAGCGTGAATTTTTCATGGTCATCCTTCACAAACGAACTAGTTTAGCAGGGATGGTTCTTTACAGCTCGTCCCTGTAGATGCTGTTATATGCAGCCTTGAAATCGATGAAAAGATGGTGGGTGTCGATTTGGTGTTCTTGGGTTTTTTCCAGGATCTGCCGTAATGTGAATAATTGATCGACTGTGGACTTCCCTGGTCTAAAACCACACTGATAAGGACCTATTAGGTTGTTGACGATGGGCTTTAGACGTTCGCATATTACGGCAGAGAAGGTTTTATAGCCGATGCTAAGTAAACGGATTCCTCTATAGTTGGTGCAGTTTAGAGAGTCTCCTTTTTTCAGGATCGGGCAAACAATACTGAGGTTCCATTCATCGGGCATGGTTTCTTCCGACCATATCTTACAGATAAGTTCGAAAATGCTCCTAACCAACTTATCTCCAGCTGCTTTAAAGAGCTCGGCATTCAAGCCATCTGCTCCAACGGTTGTATTAGACATCAGCTTAGATATAGCAATCTTTACTTCGTCTAAATCGGGAGGACGGAATTGTTGGCTTTCGTCATCTATGTTGAATGGATCATCCTGCCTGACAGCGGAATTCAGTTCGTCGTCGCCGTTATACAGTCTGCAGAAGTGGTCCTTCCATATCCTCAGCATTGACTGCGGTTCCACTATGATGTTTCCACTTTCGTCTTTGCAGCCTTCGGTTCTAGGTTTATGTACCTGTGAATTTCGTTTCACCTGTTCATAAAATTTTCGAACCTCATTCCTGCTTTTATACCTCTCAACATCTTCGACCGCACGCTTCTCATGCCCTCTCTTTTTCCTTCTGAGAAGTCGGCGCTCCTCTCGCCTCTTCTGCTCATAGAGCTCACGAGAAGCTCTCGTCCTTTTATGCAGCGCCGCTTTGAGTGCCTGTTGTTTGGCTGCGTTTGCCTGCCGACATTCCTCATCAAACCAGGGGTTTCTTGTTGGTGGCTGTTTGAAACCCAGGACATCAGAGGCGGCTTCTCTGATTGCATCTTGGCAATGTTGCCACTGGTTTTCGATACATTGTTTTGGCGGTAGAGAACTTCGAGAGAGGTTTGGTGATTTCTGCGATTGTAGCCGTTCGACGTTGTACCTTCTCCTAGCACCTCCCTGTTTTGCCTTGGGTCTGGAAACGCGAAGTGCTACCTTGACTACAACGAGGTGGTGGTCTGAGTCGATGTTAGCTCCGCGGAAAGTTCGGACATCCATGATGCTGGAAGCGTATCTGGCGTTGATCGCAATATGTCAATCTGGTTGACGGTAGATTGATCTGGAGAACTCCAAGTTCCTTTGTGGATGTTGAGGTGTGGAAACGCGTACTGGCTACCATGACGTTTCACCCCGCAGCAAAATCTATGAGCCTGAATATGTTGTTGGAAGTGTTTTCGTGCAGGCTGTTTTTCCCGATTATTCCACCCAAGAGGTCTTCCCTTCCTAGCTTAGCATTAATATTGCCCAGGACAATTTAAACATCGTAGCTAGGACACTGCTCATATGTTTTGTCTAAGAGCTCGAAGAACATACCCTTGGTATTGCCATCCTTCTCTACTGTGGGGGCCTGCGGGCATACCAGTCTAATGCTGCTGAATTCAGCCTTTATGCGGATGGTTATGAGGTGCTCGTTGATGCACCTATAGCTCAAGACTTCTTGCCTTAGTCTGGCTCTAATGACAAAGCCATATCCAAATAAGCATTGTTGGTTTTCGTGGAAGCAGTCACCATAGTAAATATCGCAGTTTTTCATTCTCTTTTTGCCCAGCCTACCCCATCGTATTTCCAGAATGGCGGTGATGTCTGCTTTATAACAGTATAGAGCCTCCGCTAATTCTTCGGCCGCACGTGGTCTGTAAGTGACCTAACATTCCACGTGCATTGGTTGCCAACAGTAAATCCGTCCGTAGCCGAGGCTTGTTGGCCTCGTGGCCAGGAAGTCACCCCGACGGCACAACCCCCAACCTGAAGGCCCAGATCCTAAGTATAATTTCAAGAACCGCGAGCCGTATAAACCGTATGTCAAAGAAGCCCTATAAGGTATTCACTAAGTAGCTCAACCTTACTGGAACTGTTAAACTGTAGACGCCACCGTTGATTCCATCTCGAGAATTTCTCCGCTGCCGTCTGGATAAGAAGAGGTGCCTTAGTGGAAACCCCTCCCCCCCTTCTCTCGTTGAGGTACTAGGCACCCGATTTTCACCACGGGTAGGTGAGAGTTGGAGTTGATAAACAGAGGTGGGTTTTGAGAAAAACCTGTGGACGCTTGTGTTCTCTTGAATGCACATGTCTACCATCTAAATAAAAAACACAAACCCAAAAACCTGGGTACCATAGCGCATACATGTGTTAATCGTTGCATGAAAAACACGGTATTTTGACGCTAGATCGATATTCCTGTTAGCAAAGAACTAATGTTTAAAGCCAGTTTGGCTTCACAGTATTTTAGTTTGAAATGCTTTTACAAAATAAGGTACTTAAATTCTTGCACAATTTCAGCATTTACATTATTCAGTGACCAATGTTCTTCGGGCTGTCTTCTCTTTGTATGCACTCATGACTAACCCCAATATCTCGCAAAATGTATTCAGCCCGTTTACTTGCAACTGCAAAGTGAAAGAGTTATGTCAGCCTGTAATACTAAGTCATTTGTGAAAAGTCGGACCTTTACTTGTATCTCGCCAAAAGGTATTTCTTCTAGAAATACAACACAAATTTCATTAATAAATAAAGCAAAGGATAATGGACTTAAAATGTAGCCTTGCGGAACACCTGTCAATTTTTTAAAGCATTCTGAGAAAGTTAAAGTACAACATCAAGAATTTCCGGAAGATTCATAGCGTTGAGAGCTTGTACATCAGACTTTGTCTAATTATCGAATGCTGCTTTGAAGTCGAAGAAGCAATTTTAATTGACTTTCTAGCAATACAATATATGGTCCATCGTTGAAAAACCTGCCTGAAAACCAGCTTGAAACATGCTTAAAAGGTTTCTGTCTTTTATGCATTTTCTTTAGTCTTTCATAGAATATTGAAGTTAAGTTTTTAAGATAGGATCTTGTAGTTTGTTTTCAAGAGAATGTGATTCGCTTAGTTAAAGTCATCTTGAACTTCTTAAGCAATAAAGCATAAATAAAGAAGAATCTTTGAATCTGACCTTTAGACGACGAAACAGAGAAAGGCTATGCGACTCTTTTAATGGACGTTAGTCACAGGGAGCTCTGCCAACTTGACTGGGAGTGGACAACTGGACGCAGTATGCTAGGTAGGTAGCTGACTGGATGATTCAAAATAAAAATTAAAAAAAAACGTTTTAAAGACATGTTTTCTCTGTATGTGGTTAAATAAATTGTTCTAAACGGTGATTTTTTAAGAGCTTGAGAACTTTAAAAAAAAAAACGTTAGATTGGTCCATGACATTTACTTTTTGAAGATAATTTCATTTAAATGTTGACCGCGGCTGCGTCTTAGGTGGTCCATTCGGAAAGTCCAATTTTGGGTAACTTTTTCGAGCATTTCGGCCGGAATAGCCCGAATTTCTTCGGAAATGTTGTCTTCTAAAGCTGGAATAGTTGCTGGCTTATTTGTGTAGACTTTAGCCTTGACGCAGCCCCACAAAAAATAGCCTAAAGGCGTCAAATCGCATGATCTTGGTGGCCAACTTACCGGTCCATTCCTTGAGATGAATTGTTCTCCGAAGTTTTCCCTCAAAATGGCCATAGAATCGCGAGCTGTGTGGCATGTAGCGCCATCTTGTTGAAACCACATGTCAACCAAGTTCAGTTCTTCCATTTCTGGCAACAAAAAGTTTGTTAGCATTGAACGATAGCGATCGCCATTCACCGTAACGTTGCGTCCAACAGCATCTTTGAAAAAATACGGTCCAATGATTCCACCAGCGTACAAACCACACCAAACAGTGCATTTTTCGGGATGCATGGGCAGTTCTTGAACGGCTTCTGGTTGCTCTTCACTCCAAATGCGGCAATTTTGCTTATTTACGTAGCCATTCAACCAGAAATGAGCCTCATCGCTGAACAAAATTTGTCGATAAAAAAGCGGATTTTCTGCCAACTTTTCTAGGGCCCATTCACTGAAAATTCGACGTTGTGGCAGATCGTTCGGCTTCAGTTCTGGCACGAGCTGTATTTTATACGGTTTTACACCAAGATCTTTGCGTAAAATCTTCCATGTGGTCGAATAACACAAACCCAATTGCTGCGAACGGCGATGAATCGACATTTCACGGTCTTCAGCAACACTCTCAGAAACAGACGCAATATTCTATTCCTGTTCGCACTGTACGCATTCGTGTGGTTGGTTTAATGTCCAATAAAGTAAACTGAGTGCGAAACTTGGTCACAATCGCATTGATTGTTTGCTCACTTGGTCGATTATGTAGACCATAAATCGGACGTAAAGCGCGAAACACATTTCGAACCGAACACTGATTTTGGTAATAAAATTCAATGATTTGCAAGCGTTGCTCGTTAGTAAGTCTATTCATGATGAAATGTCAAAGCATACTGAGCATCTTTCTCTTTGACACCATGTCTGAAATCCCGCGTGATCTGTCAAATACTAATGCATGAAAATCCTAACCTCAAAAAAATCACCCTTTATAAGAGAATTTAAAACCATATACCTTCAATGAAACATGATAATTTGTACTTACCATCATCCATGCATATCTTAGTTTGACTCACTGATGTAATTAAACAAGTCAATTCTGCAAAAACTCCAACTGGATAGTAATCCATGTCCCATTTGATTATTCCCTTATCGTTAGCATACAAAACTCTAATGTTTTCTTGTGGAAACAACTTTTCACACTGAACATAACCTTTAAAATATTAGAGAGAATATAAATTGATTTAAAGAAAATGAAGTTGTTCAAACTTTACTTTGACAAAGTGGATCTTGGCCAGACCACATTCCCATAGTTAAACATACTCTCTTGTCATTTCCATCAACAGCGTATCCAATGTTGCATTCATATTCGGCAATACTATGTAAAGTTGTGCCTGATGAATAGTTTATTCGTCCATTTTCCAATGGTCGTAAGTTTCCACAATCGACAACTTGACAAATAAAATTTGTTATCCAAAAGCTTTCTGAGAATGTTAACACCACCTTAACTTACCCTCACAATGTGGTACTTCGTAAGACCATTCCGAAGTCCTCAAGCAGTTCCTTATATTTGTGGGACCGTGTAGAATATAACCTGGAGAACAATAATACATCGCCTGATTGTGATTGTAGCGTATAAAACCGTTTGCAATTTGAAGATCTCTAGGACAGTCTTGACAAAATTGCGATGGTAAAATTTCTATTTCACCATGAATATGTTCTTTAAAATCTGTCCACGAATATAGGCTTCCACGATAGGGATCACAACTTCTATAGAATTCCTGAACTTGATCGGCCGTTATGACTGTATCCCAAACTTCCAGATAAGCTATTTGACCGATAAATGACTCCGATTCACTAAAACCACCACCAAGTCTGTCCTACAAATATTTTACAACAAATTGTGTAGGACAAGTTGTCAAGAAATGATGTACAATAAGTTTACTTGTTCCTGACCAATGATGAAAATACCATCTTTAGGAATGTGCTGTCCTGCACTTAAATTCAAGCCTGCATGCTCCAATCGACCATCGAAAAAGAGCTCAAAATAACCATCTTCACTTGTCCAAGAGGCACACAAGAAATGCCATTCACCATCGTTAGCAACAATATCCGAACCCGATGAGTTACCATTAACATACAAAACAAACCTGTGAATTAAATTAAAAAAAAAAGCTTAAAATATGCTTAAAAGTTGTAAGGTTTTTGACGAATATTACCCTGAGTAGTCGGTCAGAGTAAAGGCGTTGTCGTCATCCTTTGTGGCATATGACAAAATAGCTCCATATGTAAAGCTGTCATCTGTTTTGATCCAAGTGCAAAATGAAAGCTTCCATTGGAAAACAAAGTTGACACATCAAATTCTGGATGAATAACCTTGATAAAACTTACCTCGGATAGATCATGCTCAGGACCTTTCATTTTGACATAGTTCAAAGTACTTGCTTTGCTGAATTTCATAATAAAGTCTGGCTTGGTGAAGATCTCACACAGTTCTCCATAAAAATATGGCGGACATTTGCATGTAAATTTCTCATACACATCATCATTTAAAACTTGTCCATCGGGCACAGGATCCCCTCTTAGGGCTAGAGCTTTGCATATTCCATTATTCTTACATGGCGAAGATTCACACGGACTCAATACCTTCGAGCAGTCTAATCCCGACAGCCCTGTGGGACATTTGCACTCGTAACTACCCCTGGTAGCAGGGACATCCATCAAATCTACACAAGTAGCATTTGGATGACAAGGGAAGTTATCGCAAGGTCTCAGATGGCATCTTCTTCCGATGATGCCAGGAGGGCAGATACAAATATATCCGTTAATTTGGTTGTGACAAAAACCCGACTCACAAGGCTTTGAGTCGCAGTAGTTGACCGATTCCTCACATAACTTCCCCTCAAAGTCCAATGGACATTCGCACACAGCCTCGCCGTCTTCTGATACGACGCATGTGCCGCCATTTTCACAAGCGGTCACTTCACACGGGTTACGTAGTTCCTCACAAAACTTTCCGGTATATTCTGGAGGACATTGGCAGATGATCGTAGTGTCATTGAGATGAGTACAAATGCCATTATTGACACATGGAGCCGAATGACAAAGGTCAATTGCATGCTCGCACTGTGCTCCTTGATAGCCGGCCAAGCATTGACAGCTATAAAGATCGTCACCACCCTTTTCAATAATACACCTCCCGAACTCTCCACAAATTGTCGGCTGAGTCTCACAGATGTGCTGTCTTTCCTCATTGCAGTCGTAGAGTGATGTTGAACCGCGTTGCGAGGTAAAGCCTTTCGGACACTGGTAGCATCTTACTTGATTAAATGAAGGTTGGTAATCGCCAGCTGCACATTTTCTGCAAAAAGGCATTAGACTATGGGTAAGTGTGACTCCTGTAGAGGTTTTACGAGGTTTCTTGCGTAATTTGGCCCAAGTTCCCGGTGGACATTCAGCTATTTAAAAGGGGAAGGTAATAAATCAATAACATTCTGTAAAACTTTCACCGATATTATTTACCTATGCAATCGACTTGATAAAGACGTCCTTCTTTCCGTGTGCTATAATGAAGGGGGCATTTCGTACATTCAATTTGTCCATAATCAGGGTTAAAGGTCCCCAATGGACACAACTTGCAGATATTTAAAGCTGCATCTTCGTACGTTCCACGAGCACATTGCACTAAAAATGAAGAAGATAAAAATGGTTGTTAAATGCACATAATTTGTTGGTCAGTCTTCTTCTCAAGCTTCGACTTTGAAATATCTTACCACAAATATTCTTCCTCGATACACTTCCATCGGGACACCGAACAAATTCTTCAATTTTCAACCCCTTAACGTTGATTTTCATATCTTCCAATACTCTCTTCAATGGTTCATTGGTATCGAATTTTTGGAATTCATGTTTCATAAGACGAATATTTTCCGATGGTGAAGCATTATTTTCCCATAAGCCCATAAATTTGCTTATTTTCGAAAAGATTCGAATTTTAACATTAAATCGAAGACGTTTTTTGTTTTTTTTTGGACGATTTGCCACTGCATTTATATCTCTTTTCGAAACATGATATTTTTCTCGTTCTCTTTGTAGTTTATCACCAATACCAACTTCATCGGTATCTGTTAAGTCTTCTTCTTCAGTACATTCTGGAATCTCTGAAATAATATTACAATCCTTCTGATCATTGCATAAGTGTGCCTTCATTTGATCTGATAAGCTCGCAACAAACTGAAAGTTTCGCAATAAAGTAGGCGACATAATTTTTGGCATTTTTCTTTAAAAGAAAACATTAAAAAGAACAACAACCAAAACTTACAGTGTCTTGAGACTCCTTACTAGAGCAAAGGGGATTATCACTATCCAATTCCAGAGTCAGGGAATGTCCAGCAGCATCAGGTAAGTCTAATTCTGTGAGCAAACAAATCAAGGTAGTCTGGTATATAATTTGATTTTGTATTAATATTTACTTGTACAGTCAGGTATTGTTCTGTACTTCCAACCAGGATGTTTTTGATCACAGGATAGTCGAAAATTATCCAAATATTCACCGATTTCTTCATCAAAAATTGCATATCCATAGTCACAGGTAATTTCACACCAAGTGTGTGATGTATTCTTGGCGCAGTATGATAGGCCGTTTTCTGGCGATGCCAAAGGATCACAAGTTAGCTCTGCAAATAAAGGACATTCGACATGAAACGCTTCAGGGACATAGAAAACATTTATTTAATAGAACTGTATTTTTAAATGGATAATTTTATGAAGATATTTTAATCGTTGAAAAAACTTTTCAAAATCAACCATTGCAGGATATTTAAAATCTTAGTAGGAAACCAAGATATAAGAACAACAACCAATGTACCAAATAATCAAAATACAAAAAAAAAAAACAAAAGAGCTGACGCAAAAACTTTATTTGTATCACATACAAAATTAAAACAAACGGGATTCCAAAGTAAAGCTTAATTAAATAACAAAGAGCGATACAATTTTAATAAAAATTTGTCCATTAACTGTAAAAACAAAATCGTTCGTATGACCACCCTAAGAAGATTCTCGACTTTAATGTTTAAACACTGTTTCGCACATCGACTCGGACCACTACCTCGAGTTTCCAGACCAAAGACAAAAGAGGGAGATGCTGGGAGAAGAGATCGCCTAATCCTTCGCCGAACGAGATACAAGTAACCTCGATTGTTCTCTGCCGCCAGCACAATGTATCGAAAACCAGGGAAAACATTGCCAAGATGCAATCAGAGAAGCCGCCTCTGACGTGCTGGGTTTCAAGCAACCACCCACAAGGAACCCCTGGTTTGATGTGGAATGTCGGCAGGCAAGCAATTGCAGCCAAACAACAGGCACGCAAATCGGCGCTGCATAAAAAGACTTGGGCTGCTTATGAGCTCTATGAGCAGAAGAGACGAGAGGAACACCGACTTCTCAGAAGGAAAAAGAGATGAGAAGCGTGCGTCCAAAAATGTTCAGAGGTTTAAAAGCAGGAATAAAGTTCGAACGTTTTATGAACAGGTGAAACGAAATTCACAGGTACATAAACCTACAATCGAAGGCTGCAAAGACAAAAGTGGAAATATCATAGTGGAACCGCAGTCAATGCTGAGGATATGGAAGGACCACTTCTGCAGACTGTATAACGGCGACGACGAACTAAACTCCTCTGTCAAACAGGATGATCCATTCAAGATAGACGCCGAAAGCCAACAATCTCGTCCTTCCGACTTAGACGAAGTAAAGATTGCTATGTCTAAGCTGAAGTCTAACAAAGCAACTGGAGCGGATGGTTTGAATGCCGCGCTGTTTAAAGCAGCTGGAGATAAGTTGGTGAGGAGCATGCACCAACTTATCTGTAAGATATGGTCGGAAGAAAGCATGCCCGATGAATGGAACCTTAGTATTGTTTGCCCCATTCTGAAAAAAGGAGACCCTTTAAACTGCATAATTTCTATAAAGGAATCAGTCTACTTAACATCGCTTACAAAATTTTCTCTGTCGTAATATGTGAACGTTTAAAGCCCATCGTCAACAACCTTTATGAGTGTGGTTTAGACCAGGAAAGTCCACAGTCGATTAAATATTCACATTATGGCAGATCTTGGAAAAAAACCCAAGAACTCCAAATCGACACCCACCATCTTTTCATCTACAGGGACGGGCTGTATTGAGTCATGTCTAGTTTTGGCAACTCTGCCAAACTCATCCGTTTGTGCAGGATGACCATGGAGAATTCACGCTGAGGTAGTTCTACAAACCAATAGAATGCACATAATAATGGCGCTCAGATACAGTGAATGAGTAACGTACTGTGATAAGGTCGCATGATCTTACAGAACGCCTAAAGTGTATTTTATAATATTAGGATTCTGGTTGATGCGATTGTATGATACTGTGAAGCATGGTTAACGTTCTTACTTTAAAGAGATTATCGAGTGAAATGCTAAAGATTGACTAAGAAAAACTTGAGATGTGGTCATACCTCCTTCGCTTGTGTTCGAAGTCACAATTACTAAACACCTCGCAACAGAAAAGTATATGGGGTACTAATAACGTTTTGGATAATATTAAGCGTGTTTTCAAAGGCGTTATGTAATGAGGAGCCCAGAGCACTCGAAGAACTCCATATACCTTACCTAGCGTTAGATTGATGTGAATGTTCCAACTTAGCGTTTTATTAAAAGTAAGCCCAAGATTTTTGGCAGAATCGACGAACTCGATACCACAGTTGTTTAAATATATTTCTGGAAAATATGGGGTATCCGTTATAGTTCTAGAGATGACTAAGCATTTATTTTTTTCGGATTTAAACAAAGATCGTTTTAGCGGGGCCACATAACAATTGTATTCAAATCCTCCTTGACTTCATGCACTTCACTGTTGTATAATTGAACGTAGTCTGCATGCATGTGCACAGAACAGTTCAGTGGACATGACGGAAGATCATTGATATACATAGAGAACAATAAAGGGCCCAAAATAGAGAAATGAGGGACACCTCTCTGCAGAGGAAGGAAAGTAGACTTAACATTGTGAGCAAAAACTGCCTGAGATCTACCGGTTAAATAGGAGAGAATAAGCTTAACAGATGCAAAAGAGAAATGAAATTGACCTTTAAGTTTTTCACAAAGTATAAAATAATTGACGGTATCAAATGCCTTTGAAAAGTCAAGAAGCGTTAATATAGTCACTTTATCTTTATCTAATTCATTTCCGATATTTTCAACGACATCTATTAAATCTGTAATACAGCTGTGCTTAGGGCGAAAGCCTGATTGATTGATACACATACATTTATTACTTGTGAGAAAAGTTCTTATTTGGTTATTTATCAGTTTCTCCAATACCTTCGAAAGAGAATGTAGTTAGATTTAACACTATCTAAAAGATCGTGGTAGTCGACAGAATAGCTCATTGTGTTGCACCAACTTCATCGGCAAAACGGATCATTTATTTGCCGCATCGCCCCGTGTACAAAGAGGACAGTACGACAACAAAAATGCGGGTTGTGTTTGACGCTTCCAGTCAGACCGAAGGTTGTCCATCTTTAAACGATCAGCTTTTGACTGGTGCAAATTTGTTACCTGACATTTTGAAGACGCTTCTGAACTTTCGGCTTGGCAAAGTCGGTCTTGTTGCTGATATAGAGAAGGCGTTTTTGCAAATCTAGTTGAACGAAACATCCACAGATTCATTTGGTATACATCACCGCAGAGTTCATCATCGCCATATCAAGATTACCGAATGACTAGGGTCACATTTGGCGTCTGTAGCAGTCCGTTTCTTTTAACAGCTACCATCCGTAGTCATTTGAGTCAGGAAGAAAAGAGGTTTCCGAGGACTTGCCAAATGCTTGTAAACAGTTTTTATATGTGTTTTGGAACCAAAATTGCAAGACCAACTGCAGCAAACAACACCCTATGTATAAAACATATTTTTTGTCATTATAAGAATGACTTTGTCAAACAGTTAACATTTATGTACATATTTACTCATTTTACATTCACTCAATTGTCATTTATAATTTGCACTCAAGAGTCTAACGCTAATTTTTATTATTTCATACAAGTCATTCGTGATTCAAAGCTTGAGCATTAAGCATGTAACCTTTTTTCCAATTCCTCACCTTAAAACATATACACAGTAAAGTACAGTTAAACAATTACACAGTTAAATTAAAATAAAATCAAACACCTTATTATACACATTTATACACTAATTAAATACACCTTACAATTAAATAAAAAGTTTAAATTTGTATTAAAATCAAAGGACACCAACAATCCTTCCTATTTCCTTCTATTCCCTAACAATATGGATGATTTTGCCATGAGCGTGAACTCTGAATCGGAAGGTGAACGAGTTTGGTGAGAGGCTACCGACATCATGAGCAGAGCTTCTATAAACCTCAGAAAATGGCATTCAAATAGTGCTGCTATTCGGAATGCAATCACAGCAGAAGACTTGCCAACACACCAGAAAGTTTAAGGCCTTATTTGGATGGTCTACAGCGACGAATTGTCCGTGCCTTTACAATCAGTCCAAAGTTTCATCGAACTTTATTCATCTCGAGGATCCAAGCGAAATATTTTGTCAACATTAGCTCGATCCTTTGGGTTTAATTAGACCAACCATTATAAAAATTATAATATTATTCCGGTAACTTGGAAGAAGAATCAAAGTTGGGACGAGAGCTTACCAGACGATTTAAATTCCGAATGGGAGGACTTCAGCAGAAATATATTACGACTCAATGACATGGCCATACGAGTACCAAGATCAGTTTTCCCGGCAACATCAATGAGAAAGGTGGTTCAGTGTCACATTTTTGCAGATTCCAGCTTGAAGGCCTATGGTGCAGTTGCATATATCAGAGTGGTGGATGCAAAAGGGTAAGTATCCGTTTCATTTTTATCCTCAAAGAGTCGCGTAGCACCTATGAAGATGGATGGGAGCGATGAGCTCACGCTTCCGAAGTTGGAGCTCACTGCAGCATTAATCGCTGCCAGATTGTGCGAGTACCTTAGAAGTTCACTAAAAATTCCAATCGAAGACCGATTCCAAAATCACCTTAAATTGGATATACGGACAGTTGCAGAAATGGAAACCATATGTCCAGACTAGAGTTGAAGAAATTCGCCGTCATACTTCCGTTACTGATTGGAGTCACTGATCGGGCAAAGACGACCCGGCTGATTTGGTTACAAGAGGGATATCTGGAGAAAAGTTGCAGTCATCAGCTATTTGGATCGGTGGACCTAGTTGGCTGAATGTTCCTGTTCTTCATACTTGTAAGGATATCGCAGATTGTCAATGACAATTGAGTCTGTTAACACAAGCTGAAGAAGGCATCCGTCACCAAAAGCAGAAGGAACCGATAGAGGCCATCGTGAACTTCCAAAATTTTAGCACATGGCTAAGGTTACTGAGGGTGACTTGGTGGGTTTTGCGGTTTGTTCGCCGCAGATAAAAGTTTTGAGAAGTTCTTGACTGAGGAGGAGCTACACGATGCCGAGCTTTACTGGCTAAGGTATGTACACAGAACAAATTATACTAATGAATACTTTTCTTTAAAGAAAACTGGCGTTTTGGAGTTGTCATCCAAAATTCTAAAGCTAAGTCCGTTACTAGACGACAATATACTCGTACTTATCAGAGTAGGTGGCAGGCTCCAGATGCTTGAAGGAACTTACTATATCAAGCACCCAATCATTTTGCCGTCTTACCATCATATCACGGATGGTATTGTTAATGACTTTCACCGAACAACGTTACACGGAGGAGTGAACACCGTCCTAGCTAAGATGAGAGAACGATTTTGGGTCATCAAGGGCCGACAGGTAGTAAAGAAGCGGATCAAGAGCTGCATCTTTTGTAAAAAATTGTTTGGGCAGCCAGCTTCCCAGCCATTCGCGACACTGCCACTACATCGAGTTACTTTAGACAGGCCTTTCAATAATGTTGGTATTGATTTTGCTGGGCCTCTTTTTTACGAAGCTGACGATGGTTCTTCCATGCGTAAAGCATATTTGCTGCTCTTCACCTGCGCGGCTGTCAGAGCATTTCATATTAAGCTAACCACGAGCATGACCACTGATAGTTGTATCATGGCTTTGAGACGTTTTATAGCAAGACGTGGTACCCCATCCGCTTTATACTTCGACAATGCTGAATCTTTTCGGCGAGCCTCATTTGAACTGAGAGGCTTCAATGATGTTCTACAGGGAAAAGGTCTCTCCGACTTTCTAGCGAATAGCCGGATAAGGTGGAACTTTATCGTTGAGCGAGCTCCCTGGTGGGGAGGCTTCTGGGAGAGGATGATAAGAACAATTAAGAATGTTCTCAAAACGGTCATTGGTAAGGCCAAATTAAATTTTGAACAATTGAGAACTTTACTAACAGAGGCTGAAGCTTTGGTGAATGAAAGGCCCCTTACTTATCTTTCTGAAGATGTCTTGGGATCACCGCCTCTGACACCGTCACAATTCCTACACATGCACTCCACAACAACCGGCCAAAATCTATCTAAAGAGCTTAATTCTTCGGGCTTGAGAGAACTGTGGCAACATCGAATGAAGTATTTCGCTAAGATGACAATAAGATGGCGAATCGAATACATGCAGCAGCTCAGGTCTTTTCACTCATCTAATCCGAAGACATCAAAGGAGCTACGAGCTGGAGATGTGGTTCTGTTGTATGACAGTGCTAATCCACGTATACATTAGGAGATGGGAATGGTTAACCAGACGTTCGGGGGCCGAGATGGCAAGGTTCGAGCTAGCGAGGTGAGATTTGCAGACAGACGATTAGTGCGAAGACCAGTCCAGCTCCTTTATCCATTGGAGCTAGCGAATTCTGCCAGGGCCGCAGGATGTTAAAAAAAAGAACAAGTCTACATGTATAATGTATATTAATAATGTTTCTCTCTTAGTTTCTCTTAAAATATATATGTTGAATTACAATTAAAAACCTTGTATAAATAACTTTTGAATAAGGCCATAAGCCAGTCATTCTTTTGAAATATAACGTACCTCACACATTTTTTTCCCAGGAATTAAAATCACCCATTGAAAATACTATATTTCGGTGTTATCTCTCATTTTATCTGGAACATTTTTTAACATGAGCATAAAACTGTTGCTTTGCTTTACGAATAAGACATAGGTTAGGTTAGGTTATAGTGGCTGTCCAAGATGGAACGGACACACTTAGACCAGTTTAATGGCCCATTGTGATACCACATGAATCTTGAGGCTTCCTCCTAAGCTCAATGGAACCAGTTAGAGTCTCTTACGAAACGTGAGAGGCTGATTATCCCGATATGATTTAGATCGTTAAAGAAGAATTCTCCTAGGTAATTCTTGCGTTTTCGAGCTAGAGCAGGGCATGTGCAGAGAAGATGAAGAACCGTTTCTTCCTCTTCCTCGTCCATACAGCTTCGTCAAAAGTCATTTGAGAATACGCCTAGTCTCATGGCGTGCTTTCCTATTAGACAGTGTCCGGTTATGACACCTATTATCGAGCTTATATGCGATCTGCTTAGAGAGAGCAAGCACCTTGAACGTTTTAAATCCAGTGTTGGCCAGATGTTTTCTGTGGCTTGACACGTGGTGATGTTGGTCCACCTGGTGCCTGCCCTCCTCACAGCGTCTTGCATTAGTAGCAGTTTACAAGTAGCGATTGGTATGCCAGTACTTGCCAAACGTGGTAGGATGGGTTGTACTGTACCGTTCCTGGCAAGTTCATCTGTCTTACAGTTACCTGGAATGTCTCTATGGCCCGGCACCCAGCAAAGGTGAATATTAAACTGTTGCGCCATCTCCATTAGAGATGATCGACAGTTATGGACTGTTATAGAGTTTGTAGAGACTGAGTCCAGAGATTTGATAGCGGCCTGGCTGTCGGAGAAAATACGGATATCAGATGTTGATATCACGTTTTCTTTGAGCCAAGACAAGACTTCCTTAATCGCCAAAAGTTCCGCCTGGAACACGCTACAATGATTGGGAAGGAGGAATGAGAGACTTAATTTCAGTCGTTCAGAGTACACACCACCACCAACCCCTTCTTTGGTCTTTGAGCCATCTGTGTAAAAGTGGATTGACTCATCCTCTAAGAATGTCCTATCCTCCCAAAAAGATCTGGTAGGTATAGAAATCTGGAAATTCCTATCGAATTGTAGTTGGGGGATGGTGTAGTCTGTGTGCTTTGGAATTGATTCTAAGTACCTTAGAATTACGGAGTGGCCAATGTTGTTGTTAGTCCACTGCGACGAAGCATTGAGGCGGATAGCAGAGCTTGCATCTATTTGTTTACTAAATATGTCAAGAGATGTAAGGTAGAGCAAGGTGTCCAGTGCCGCAGACGGGGTCGTGCGAAGTGATCCGCTTATACATAGGCAGGCTGAACGTTGAACTTTATTTAACTTATCCCTGTTTATACCTTTCTCTAAAGCAGTCCACCATACTGCTACACCGTACGTTAAAATCGGTCTGATTACCGATGTGTATAGCCAATGCGTGATTCTGGGTTGTAAACCCCATTTATTACCAATAGCTTTTTTGCAAGAAAAGAGAGCTACAGTAGCTTTTTTGACTCTTTCCTGTACGTTGCGTTTCCAATTTAGTTTTTTGTCTAAGACAAGACCTAGGTATTTGGCCTCGTCTGAGAATTTTAATTGGATTCCTTTAATGTAAGGAGGGTTGATAAATGGAATTTTGTATCTCCTCGAAAATAAGACCAGATCGGTTTTGTGTGGGTTAACACCCAGTCCACACCGATCAGCCCAGAGTATTAGTCTGTCCAAGGCGTTTTGTAACAGTTCTTTTAGGATATTAAGATGCTTTCCTGAAACTGCTATAGCAACGTCGTCCGCATAGGCTATCACTCTGAAACCCTCCGCATCCAGACTAGTTAGGATTTCATTCACCACTAGGTTCCAGAGGAGAGGGGATAGAACACCACCTTGCGGTGTCCCTCTACTAACGAATCGTCTGCTAGAAGAGTTGCCCAGTTTTGAATTAATTATTCTGCTAGTAAGCATTAAATGAATTAACTCCCAAAGCGAACTCTCTACATTTAGAGATGTCAGTGCAGACGTGATTGCAGATGTGTCCACGTTGTTAAAGGCACCTTCGATGTCAAGGAAAGCAACCATAGTGAACTCTTTATGATGGAGGGAATATTCGATGGTGCGTACTAAAGTGTGTAACGCTGTTTCCACCGATTTACCCTTACAGTAGGCATGTTGAGACGAAGACAGAAGTCTTGTATCGATACGTGCCCTTAAATGGATATCAATCAATCTTTCCAGGGTCTTAAGAAGGAAAGATGATAGAATTATAGGTCGTAAATCTTTAGGATTAACTTGGGAGCATTTACCTGCTTTAGGTATAAAGACAACTTTAACTTCTCTCCATGCCGAGGGAACATGGACCAGGTAAAGACAGCTGGTAAAAATTGCCTCTAGGATTGGTGCAATTATATCAGAGGCTTTTTGTAATTCTGCTGGTATTATTCCATCTGGTCCTGCAGCTTTAAATGGTTTGAAGCTGTTGAGAGCCCATTGTAACTTATCCTTTGTGATCAGACCTTGTGGATATGTTGTATTTGAACTTGAATGTGCAAAGCTGTTGCAAGTTTCGGTAAGAGAACTACCAGGAAAGTGAGTGTCCAATAGTAGGTTCAGTGATTCATTACTTGAATTAGTCCAGGAGCCGTCTGCATTTTTCAAGCAGCTTGGCATCGCTGGACTAGTTGAAAGAATTTTCCGTAACCTAGAGGCTTCAGAAGTTTCTTCTATCATGCCACAGAAGGATCGCCAAGAAGATCGCTTGGATTTCCTTAGTGCCTTCTTGTAGATTCTTAGGGATTCTTTGTAGGAGTCCCAATGAGAGGCTAGTCTTGCAGCTTTGGCCCGGTTGAAAAGTTTCCTGCATTCCTTCCTGAGCGAGTCAAGCTCTGAGGCCCACCATTGTGGTTTCCTCTTTCCTCTTATGTGTATAAGTGGACAAGAAATTTCTAGCGATCTGTTCATAGCTGAGGTAAGGTCATTGACTTTGTTGTCAAGTTCGTTAGCGTTAGAGGAAGGACTAGATAGTCCAGGTTCTAGTAAACTCTGTAATAAGTTCCTGTATAAAGCCCAGTCAGTTTTACGATAGTTTCGAAAAGTCAATGGACTCGGGTTATCATCCACATTTATATTGAACTGTATATATCTATGATCAGAGAACGAGTGTTCTTTGGATACTTTCCAGTCCAAGATCATATGGTGACGAATAAGACATACATATTACTCTATTTCTATTTCAAGCCTAAAGATTTTCCATCGCTTATATTCAAAATTTCGTTCCCTTATTTGATCCTTAATATAGTTGCTCAACCACGGCTGATCTTTCTTACTAGCTTGCTTAGTTACAAGTGAAACATGGAGGTTGAAGAGATACTCAATATTATTTTGAAGAAATAGATATAATAAATGGGGCTTTTTCCAAGCCTTGTTTCAGAGCATTGTAAGCTCTTTCTTACACCATGGATGAAAAGCTGAAATATTATGATATTTTAAAAGGAAATATATCTTTTATGTAGGTTTCCACTAAGTTTTAAAATTATAAAACTTTCATTTAAAATTGGTATTTTCTCAATACCACAAGTAGATAGATGTTAAGAAAGTTGCTTTAAATTAGCTTTCCATGCAGTCATGCGAATTCAAGAAACAGAAAAACGTCCAATCTGGGATGGTATGTATCTACATATATTCAATGCAGCAGAGCTTGATTGAACTACTGTCGTACTTATAGCGTCAGATGAAAACTAATTTGAGTTGTCGATTGAAAGAATTTTTAATACCGCTAACTTCCTGTAAGATCGTGGAGATAATATGGTCTAATAATAAAAGCTCCATTTAAAGAAGTCAAGATTTGATCACTAACAATTTCTATTGGACTTCTCCAATAGTAAAGTATTGCAAATTTGAAAGGAAAAACAACTAAATTCATTTCTATGGATCAATGGTCAAAGTTTGAACTCAAATCTAAAAACTTACCTCTTATCGTTATATTTAAAAGACATTCGTTATAATTTTTCGATCCATCTTGTCCGGTATACAAAATTGGATATTCCCCTGCAACAAGTGTTTCCATTTTACGTGGATCCAATGCCGTTAAAATTCTAACATCAACATCTTCCTTCGAATTATCAACAAAATTTGGTTCTTCCCATTCTATTTTCGAACTTCGATTATCCGATGTTATCCAAAACTCTTCCGAATCAACACAATTTTCAACAATTGGTGGTGTATTGTCGAGAACTGCGACACGGAAATTACACTCGGCTTTGTTATTCGATTGATCACTGGCAAAATATGTAAAAATATGATGTCCAACTTTTAGACCAACTCCTGTTGCATCGTCTATTGATGGTTTTGTCCAAATTTTTAAACTTGAAGATGATGAATCTTAAAAGAGTTAAATAAGGTATAAACAAGAGAATTTGCGAAGTTAGTGAAATTTGTCAAACCTTTAACTTCTAAAGGAGGTGGTAGAGATAGTACGAAAATTGAATCACTATTCGGTGGCAACTCTAGAGTATAATTATCGGGACAGACAAGTTTTGGTGGGGTTATATCTGAAACATAAAAGTACAAAAACTCAAAAACGTTATATTAGTGTCACAAACACTTTTGTGATTCTTACCAACGCATTTAGAATTTTTATATTTTGGTGTCCAAAAACCATTCTTTTTTCCACTGCAAACCCGGGTTTCTGGACCTTTTAATGTAAACCCTTCTGGGCAAATGAGTGTACAATTTGTCCCATGAGGTTGTTTACCTTGTGTACATTCTGGGTGCTCAAATTTTCCAAATTTTGGCTTTGGCAAAGGTGCACACATTATAGCTGAAAAAAATATGAAAAAGTTGCCAAAGTTTACCAAAAATAAGTACAATTCTGACCGAAAGGTATATACTTACTTTTACAAGTCGTCTGACGACCATCCCATTTGGATATAGGCAAACAATTTCTATTCTTTGAACCGACTATATAGTGTCCAGGAAGACAAATGTAAGAGCACTCAGTATCGATGGGCATTGGTTCTGTACGACGTTTGGTGTCATCTAGATATGATTCCATAAAGCTGTCATTTTTGAGGGAGTATTCGAACGATGGCAGTTCTATGTCATGATTCTGACAAGTGATAGTGCCATTGGCGGGCACCAAAAGACTTGGACATGATTTTACTATGTGACAAAAATATTGGGGAAAATAAATCAAAAAAAGAAAAGGATTACGACAAATTCACTTACAAACGCACTGAGCCTCAGTTCCGGACCAAGTTCCATTTTCCTGGCACAGCCGAAGACTACTTCCTGCAATAAGAAGGAGTTTAAGCTGTAAACAAAAGGCCAAAAAATCTTTATTACTAACCCAATAAATGATAACCAGATTTACAACGAATTCCACAAGCAGCATTCAGGACATTTGCATAACCCGCGGGCTGTGTTACAAAATAACCATTATCTGGTGGGCTAAGTTTTGGACATGTTATGCCTTCGATATAACAAAAAGTTAGTTAGAGGCATTTATTTATTTGGGACTGTCTTTATACCTTCACATCGATGATCAGGAGTTCGCCTGAATCCTGGTTTGCATACACAATCTTCAACACTTACAGCTGGGCTAACTAATGTAACGTGGTTGATGTCGGGACAAGGCACACAAGTTTGTGAATGAATCCAGTAAGATCTCGAAGGACAAGCTTTAAAGTTTTTGGAGTTTTATAAATGCATAAATATGACTTTGATCTTTTGTCAACTTACGTTTACAGTCTTCCAAAAGTCCGTTCCCAACGTATCCATCTGGGCAAGTGCAAGCATAGTGCCCTGATGGTATACCACACTCACAGTTGGCCAGTGGGTGACAGCAAGAAGACCTTTAAAAATAAAACAAAGCCATTAATATTCTAAAGCTTCCTTTAAGTATTTAAACAAAACCATGAGCTTACGTGACATTACGATCCAGGCTCGGATTTGTGTTATTGCAAAGTATATTGCAACGATCTGGGTTATTCAGTTTGATGCTGTAGCCAAGTTTGTGGTCTAATTCAAAAATAAATTAATGATCAGTAAATTGAAACTCTAATTTTGTACTTACCCTGAAGAAGTGCTCCACGAGCTAATTTTTCAAATTCCTTGAAACTACCCAAAAAGAAGCTGTGCTTCTCCTTGGGATAACTCGAAATGTTATAGAGCTCATCATAGTTTCCTGATAGTATGCCAATTGTAAAAATGGTAACATTGTTGGATTTTAATTCTTCAGCAACGGGTATTGGATCCTTGCCATTCGAAAATCCGTCTGTCACCAGAAAAATGTATTTGCGGCTTTTTGGGCGTGCAGTACTTAATATTGTCTATTTTTATATGATTAGTTCAAATTCGGAATTTTTATAAATTTGGTGCAACAAACCTGAGCATCTTTTAGGGCACCGTACGTATATGTACCGCCACTTGCAAACTCAATACGAGGTATATCGTTCATAATAGCGCTGCATTGATCATGGTCTTCGCTTGGTGAGGAAATTTGATCAATGTGACGGATCTTGAAATTTAAAATGTATTTCGATTAAGAACTTTTATTAATCAAAATTATACTAAAGATAATATCAGTTTCTAGGGTGGTCAAATTTGTTTATGTTTTGTGTGTCATGAATCAGGATGGAGAATGAAGGCTTTAACGACAGGAGACTGCATTGAGTTTTTGAAGCATTTAATTTTACACGGTTCGTAATTCCCTTTTGGACAATGCTGTCGAGATCGGATTTTATTGAGCTTATCATACCTTACTATTGAAGTTCCACATCCGAAAAAAAAGGATGTAAATCTAGAAACGAATATGATAAGGTGAGGATACTTTCGTCAGCGAAACAATTTATGATCTTGGACTGGAAGGAAAGTATCCAAAGAACACTCGTTGTCTGATCATAGATATATCCAGTTCAATATAAATGTGGATGATAACCCGAGTCCATTGACTTTTCAAAACTATCGGAAAACTGACTGGACTGCATACAGGAACTTGTTACAGAGTTTACTAGAACCTGAAATATCTAGTCCTTCCTCTAACGCTAACGAACTTGACAACAAAGTCATCGACCTTACCTCAGCTATGAACATATCGCTAGAAATTGCTTGTCCACTTATACACATAAGAGGAAAGAGGACACTACAATGGTGGGCCTCAGAGCCTGCCTCACTCAGGAAAGAATGCAGGAAACTTTTCAACCGGGCCAAATCCGAAAGACTAGCCTCTCACTGGGACTCTTACAAAAAAATCCCTAAGATTGTACAAGAAAGCACTAAGGAAATCTAAGTGACCTTCTTGGCGATCCTTCTGTGGCACGATGAAAGAAACTTCTGAAGCCTCTAGGTTATGGAAAATTCTTTCAACTAGTCCAGCTTCTTGAAAAATGCAGACGGCTCAAGTAATAAATCGCTGAACTTGCTATTGGACACTCACTTTCCTGGTAATTCTCTTACCGAAACTTGCAACAGTATCGATACAAGACTTTTGTCTTCGTCTCAACATGCCTACTGTAAAGGTAAATCGGTGGAAACAGCGTTACACACTTTAGTACGCACCGTCGAATATTCCCTTCATCATAAAGAGTTCACTATGGTTGCTTTCCTTGACACCGAAGGTGCCTTTAACAACTTGGACACATCTGCAATCACATTTGCACTAACATCTCTAAATGTAGAGAGTTTGCTTCGGAAGTTAATTCATTTAATGCTTACTGGTAGACGATTCGTTAGGAGAGGGACACCGCAAGGTCGTGTTCTATCCCCTCTCCTCTGGAACCTAGTGGTGAATGAAACCCTTACTGGTCTAGATGCAGAGGGCTTCAGAGTAATAGCCTATTCGGACGAAGTTGCTATAGCAGTTTCAGGAAAGCATCTTAACATCCTAAAAGAACTCTTACAAAATTCCTTGGACAGACTAATACTTTGGGCTGATCGGTGTGGACTGGGTGTTAACCCACACAAAACCGATTTGGTCTTATTTTCGAGGAGATACAAAATTCTATTTGTCAACCCTCCCTATATTAAAGGAATCCAATTAAAATTCCTAGACGAGGCTAAATACCTGGGTCTTGTCTTAGATAAAAAACTAAATTGGAAACGCAACGTACAGGAAAGAGTAAAAAAAGCTACTGTAGCTCTATTTTCTTGCAAAAAAGCTATTGGTAATAAATGGAGTTTACAACCCAGAATTATCGGCTATACACATCGGTAATCAGCCCGATTTTAATGTACGGTGTGGCAGTATAGTGGACTGCTTTAGAGAAAGGTATAAACAGGGATAAGCTAAATAAAGTCCAACGTTCAGCTTGCCTATGTATAAGCAGAGAGAAAAAAACTAAAACTTGCATATGTATTAACTCCATATAAAAAAATGTGGGAACGAATACTTATGCAAGAAGATGTGCATACTCCCCACATTTGAAAATGGCGACCACCTTTGAAAAATGGCGGATGTAGTCAGCTGTTCAGAGGTGTTCAAAGAAAATTCAAAATTGTGGATGAACAACTTTTTGTTACTCTCATTGTGTTCGTTTGGGAACAAAATCATTCTAATATGAAGTGAAATTAATTACTCTTGCTAGGTGCCAGAACAATGAAGATTTAGAAACAATTCTAACCTAACCTAACAATTTAATGTATTAGTCAGACAAGAGATCGTTTATGAATATGTATAAGAAAGAGAGTCGGAGACAAAATAGAGCCCGGGGGAACACCAATATTTATTCTTTGAGTTTTTAGATTTGAAACCTTGAAGCCTCTCTCTCTTCTTCACAATTGGAATTATCTTTTCTCGATAAAATCCTTCTACTTACAGTTAACAAGCTGTATTAAAAATTCAATGATATGGGCACTGCTTTGAAAGAGAATCCTAAAAAATGATGGGATTTCGTAAACTCAAAGAAAAAATCAGATGGCTTTCCAGTTAACTTCACTTCAAGAACCTTTCGTTAAATAAAACTGTTGATTTCTGTAACGCTTTCGCAACAAATTTCCGTGAGTCAATTGTTAATATTTTCATAATCTTTACTTTTTTTCGCAAACTAGCTGTAGTCACATACCTGTTCTACAAAGTATGGTCGTTGACCTTTTATCTGCGTTAAATGATGACTGCTCTCTATGATATTCCGCCGATAGTACTAAAAAAGTGTAGTAATGCTTTAGTTGAACCCCTTACGTTTTTATTTAAATTTTCTCTAAAAACAGGCAAATTTCCCAGCATATGGAAAAAGTCATTTCTAACACCAATTTTCAAAAAAGGTAACAAGTCGGATATAAGCAACTACAGCCCTATTGCAAAGCTTTCTTGCATTCCTAAAGTATTTGAACAAGTTGTTTGTGAAAGTGTAGCATTTTTAGTAAAAATATAATTTTCGAACAGCAACAAGGTTTTGTGAAAAAAAGATCAACCGTTGCTAATCTCTTTACATTCTCAAACATATGTTCAAACGCTTTAGAACAAGGTTATGAAGTTGACTGTGTATACACTGACTTCTCTAAAGCTTTTGACCAACTAAGCCACGAAATTATTTTATTTAAACTTAAAGCTCTTGGTTTTCCACCATTTTTCATAGATTGGATTAAATCATACCTTGAAAACAGATCCTATGAGGTAAAATTTAGAATTAGTCTTTCAGAACCCTTTGTTGCCCAATCTGGCGTTCCCCAGGGAAGCCATCTTGGCCCTTTTTTGTTCATCGAGTCTATTAAAGATATATCGTCATGTTTACGCTCGAATGAAGTTCTCATTTTTGCTGATAACTTGAACATTTTTAACATTATAAAGTCGACCTATGATCGTACGAGCCGACATTGATAGTTTCACAATAGCCTTGCCCCAAACCCCCGGACGATAACTTTTACTAAAAAACGAATCGTTAGTGTATTTGATTATTGTATATCACAGCAAAAACTCTGTTGCGTCTCCACATTAGGGTTTGCACATCACATTAATTTTATTGTCAACAAGGCAAGTTCTATGCTTAGTTTTAAAAAATGCTGGGCAAAGGAGTTCAATGGTTACTCTTTCTGTGTACAATTGCCATGTTCGTCCTCATCTTGAATATGCTTCGCAGGTATGGACTCCCTATTACGAAATTCATAGAAAACGTATTGAATCAATTCAACATAATTTCATTCATTTTGCCCTAAGGGGTCTTTCTTGGGAAGATCCTTATGATCTGCCTTCCTATGAACATCGTATGCAGCTTCTTCAACTGCAATCTCTCCATCAAAGGCGTGTAATTAATGATTTAATATTTCTTCATCAACTCTAACGGTGAAATTGATGTACATTGGTGTACATTTTAATTACCGAGGCGGACCTCATCATATTGACTTCCATAGAACTAAGTATCTGAAGAATGAAGCTTTAAGCTTTATATAACTTAAACTGTTCATCGATAGAGTTAAATTGAAATAAGGTGGGATTAATATCATTGTTTAGAAGCAGTGCTTCACTATCGTAAACGTCTTTATTTTATTTATTGTTCTTCTGTATTAATTCATGTTAAATGTTAATTATGTTTTGTATTTTGTGCGTGTGTTAGGCTTTAATTGTATTATTATATCTTACTAACAACTAACACATGCACATATGAGGAGCCTGTAATCGTAGTTTGAAGCTTGCTATAAGCTAACTACTTTCTGAAAATTCTGAAGTGTAAAGCAATGCGTTTGTTTGAAAGAAGTTTTTCGAGTACAGCGCTTTTGTACGCAAGTTTTGTAAAGAGCTCTTGAGGCTGGTGTGCGTATTTAAGGACACTCATGATTTCCCTAGGTCGTACTGAGCGCACATACCAGGGTGTGCCTGATGTAGCCGAGAGTATGAGGAGACTTAATTCACGAACATGAATTCGCAATCGACATCAAGAGCTCAAACGATTATGTGCTTACAAGTTCCATTTGACTCATCAAATGAAAGCTTTGTCGCTAAGATTGTGGATAAAAAATATTCTTTATGCAGAATGAGGCGCCATGCCATAATCGATCTTATGCCCACTAAATTCGCAAATCGCATTATAATTCTTGTTTCAGCAGTCTTGACAATGTCTTCGAACTGCGATTTAACCTTTTTTGAATTTTTTGTTAAGTAGACATGTGAATGACCAATTATGTGCAAAACGATTCAGACGCTTAAAGCTAACATTTCATTCAAGCAATACTCTAGCTGCCAGCCAAAACTATTAACAAGGTCTTGAAGAGAAATTATAGTGACAGAATGCGCTTATACGAAAAAAAGCTCTTTTTACTAATGAAACCATGTTGAATAAACAACTTTCCACTTTAAAGGAAGATATTAAATTTGTTATTAGATTCTGGGATACCACATGGCTCCCACTCTTTTTCTGAATGTTTTGTAAGACTAGTTTTTTTCAAAACTGTTTCAAAGATGAACGCTCCATCCAAGTAATACTACTTAAAAGTAATAAAGTTTAACTATTGTATGAATGAAAAAACATGATCAGCTGTCAGTTTGACATAGTAGAATTGACTTGATAGTAAATCTAAGCAGGTATACAATGGAAAATCTTCAAATATTGGCAAATAATTCGAAAAAAATGTTTACCCAACTTTTTATCAACAATGCAAACTCCCAATTTTATCCGTCAAAAGTGACAGAAACAAAATTGACAGCCAATCGTTTGAACTCGTCTAAGCATACAATGGGCAGGTTCAGACGACATAAGGGACTTGAAAGTTAGGCAAGTTTCTAGTTTCGGATTGGCCACCTGCCAAAAAATTACCTTCCAATAAAGGCAACTTTAATGGAAATTTGACTGGAAAGTTAGTCAAGAAAAATCTCCCTAACTTTTAAGTCAAGTCTATTTCTATCAAAATGACAGTTGATCATGTTTTGTCATTCAACTGAAAGATGAACTTTATTACTCTATGATTTGTTTATTTTCTACAAAGCTTCATTTAATGTTTTGTGTAAAAGGTTTCCTTGACAATTTGGAAAAGAAATAAGAAATATTTCTTTACATTACAAAATACAAACGTGATGGACTTGTAGTTTGCCTGAGGAGAGTTGTGTGGACAATAATTTGTTTGGTACTTTTTGTACTATGAACTTAAAGTAAAGGTTTGCGAAGTAAAGTTCTGAATTTCAAATTCATGACACTTCAAAGAATAAAGTTGACTGCAAATCAAGTCCGTTATGTTGCCTGAAACAGCCCAGTATTGTTAAATAATTTGGCGTTTATCCCGTTATAAAATATTGGATTATTTTCTTACCAACAACATAATCCAGATTAAAATGTTCAGAAAGTTGAAAGGATTTTGAAAGAATTTAAAAACTACGAAAATGAAATGAAATAAGAAGTCGTCTTGCAAAATATCGGAAAAGAAGTCATACAAAAATCCAACGCTTACGCAACTTAACTATAAAGATACTCAATGAGCTAGTTTAGACGAAATAAGGAACTTGACTTTGTAGAACGTTTCTAGTATCTCTAGTAAAATTGCAGCCCCATTCAAAAATGTAATTGAAAGTTAGTCAAGTCTACTAATATCAAAACATACAAATAATGAATTTGTACCTTGAGTGAAGAGTTTCTTTTGCTTATAAGTATAATAATATTTACAAAGGAAGTTAAAGATTAGTAAGCTTCCTAATTTGATATTTGTGATACCTGAAAACAAGTTGCCTTGGTCTAGATTTGAGTTCTACGAATTCTCATTTAACTAAAGGATTATCCAAAATGGACAGGTTTATTTTGATAGCTGAAGGCAGCCATATTGTTTCTTTTACTTTCTGTCAAAATGTCTTCTTTTACAGCGCCGATCTTCCAATGGTCTATCCAATTACTCAGATATGGACAGCTATAACTTTGAGGTAGTTGAAGTCTTTGTCTACCTAGGCACCGCTATAAACTCAGAAAACGACACCAGCGCTGAAATCGGACGAAGAATAACCGGTTCTTATTGCTGAAACACAAACACTCTTCATCTTCCGCTTCGCCTGACGTTTACGAGTTCAGACATAAGAATTCAATGCATGCTATCACAATGAAGCTTCGACCTCACGTTTCATTTGACATTCGTATGGAAATAACGTAATGTTACGGAATGTGACTCCAAACGGAAGCTCTAATTCAAATTTGCTGAACATTTTGTTTGTCTGACAGCTTACCTGTAAAAAAGTCAACAAACAAAATACATTTGCTTTTGGAGGGATTTTCATTGGTTATTATAGACTGTGTAAGCTTCTTCCGCGATAAATTTTTTTTTTTTTTGATTTCAACACTTACATTTTTTTATTTTGAGAAAAAATAACAGCTGCTAATGACAGAAGTGCCATTTTAGAAATGTCATATTGGAAGTGTCATTCAAAGTAACTTCGAAGCAGGCCCAACGTAACGCAGACGAAGCCGAAACTGAAGTGTGTTTGTGTTTTAGCCATTATTTATGGCGCTGAGGCCTAGAACCTGTCAAAGAAAGATGAGACCGTCTTCGAGCGAAAAATTCTTCGGTTGATTTTTGAGAATACCTCAACCAACTTTACGTGCGAAACTGGAGACAGCTAGCTAGGGACCGAGCTGGCTGGAGGCGCATGTTGGTAGAGGCCCAGGTCTGCCCCGGACTGTAGCGCCACCTTAAGTAAGTAAGTAAGGTTTCATGGAATAGAGTCGAAGTGGATTAGCCACCAAAGGTCATGTGATTTGACACCTTTAATCTCGTTTTCCTTGTAAGGCATTCTTAAGTTGCAGGCCTATGCCGCAGTCCTCAAAGGCAACATAATCAATGCCATTGTTGTAAACGATCTTATAGTTAGTTTTTCCATCAAATTATTACTTGCCATTAAAAAAAACTCAGATATAATAAACTATTCACAGCTATGACGCGTTATCAACACATAAAAGTGCACAACGAACGTCTATCATCAGCCGAACCAAAACAGAGTATCCCACAATCGGCACGCGGTCCGTGAATCAGAGATTAAAATACATGTAACTTCTCGTTCTCGATTCCCGATATGCATTTTGCCGCTTCGTAAATGTATTCATCATGTTCCCAGCTGGCTTGAGGCCAGCCGGTCTTATCGCTTAAATATTATATTATTTCGATAAGCTATTCTCACTCTAGTTACCCCCATCAGTGGGTCAGAAATGGACATTAACATTATTATAAAGTAAGGCCAATAACATTACAATATTCCTAAACTTAACTATAAGCCACGCGATCTACATTGTTTACATTCATAAATAAACTATTTAGAGGTTATCAACATTTTAAACTCCTATTATCAGCTTAAACCTTAGACTATACTCGTACAGCTAGGAATTATCAAGTCTTCAAAACTTGGAATAAAACTAAATGTGATATTTAAAAATTAAAGATAAGATGCCCAAAAAAAAAAGTGCCGGTATTTTCGTCCATTTGGACTTTATCTGAATCACACAAAGCGAGAATTTGTTTACAGAGTTCATTTTTAATAATAAATTAAAAATGAACACTTGATTACACTATCATTCGTAAATTGCAGCGTTTTTCATTTCCAGAGGGTTCTTTTTTAATTCTAAGAAATCATAAGACGCTTTGGGTGTGCGGAAGGTCTAAGAATTTGAATTTGATAAAAAATAACTTTTCTCAACTGCATTAAATTTTTACAGAAGTTTATAAAGTTTTGACTCCTACGATATTTGAATGAACTGGTCACAATTTTATTCGAAATTGAACTTCTGTCAAAGATTTACTTGGACTTTTTCTAGGATTTGTATATTTCAAAAGCAATTTACATATTTCACAAAACTTACCACTTTTGTTTGGGAACTAAACGTTATCAGTGCAATTCGCGTATAGTTAAAACTTAAATCACAAAACGTATTTCACTATTAAAATTCACTTTTCCAATGCTCGAACTTGAATCGATTAGAAATATTATATCGACATTTTTACTTTTCATTTTTATGGTATCGACACTATTTCGAAAGACATCCTTTAAGTTGATTGCTCCCGATTTAATTATCGAATTTTCCAAGCTCTTCCATCGAAGACCATCGAGCACAGGAAGTTCGAATTTATTTCCAACCGACGGATATGACCAATCCATATCGTTTCTAATGAAAACTTTTTCAAATCCGGCGGCAGCGGTGGCGGTAGGAATGCATTGTGTATTTAGAAATATACTGACGGTTATAAGAATGAGAATCGGTTTAAAATAATTCATCTTTTAAGGATTAATAAGTCATATTTGTTTTCAATCTAAATTTGGGTACACTAAATTATTATAAGCGTTGGAATTTAGTTTCAAATGCGGCAGGATGAGAGATAACCTTATGTGCTCGTTTGAGTTTTAAAAGCAGATTTTAACGAAGAAACAAGTTGAACCGATCACAGATAAGACCTAAAGAAGACTGAAGTAAGATTTTAGAAAATTTATACAAATGACTTGAGAATTCATTTGGTTTTACTGAACAGCAGAGAGCGTTTGTTGATAACAGCTAAGCATTCCTTTAAAAATTTGATAATTCTATGAGCCTAACGAAATGTAATGCATTTAATTTTTCGATAAAACTAAGGAATGTTTAACTAAATATTTGTTGGGGTTGACATAATATCAAAGATTTAGGGGTCAAGGCAGTTAATCGTGAATCAGGCTTATTGTAAACATTGTATTTTTTTAGAAACGGCTGTTTACTTTAGTATGCTCTGGAATTTAATATTTAAAATAAATTAAACACAAATAACTTAATTGATGGATAACGTTTTAAGAAATCTTCAAATCCTTTAAATAACTAACTGCAATATTATGGAAGACATCGGGGTAATTATTATATTTATCATGCAACGCGTATAGTAAATTAATTCAGAAAAAAATATGTCTTGGATTTACCAGCCATCTTGTCAACGTCAATTGGCCATTTTTTTTAAGTTTTACGACTTGAAACCTTTGATTTTTTTCCAAATGGAACTAGCTATGAAAGTATAACGGAGGAGACCGATTCCTTATTTGGAAGTACACCTTTTTTATTTTAACAAAACTAAAACAAATGTTTCATTAATGTTCTAGGGAATACTTTACAAACATCAAGCAAAGCAACTTTTAAAATCTATCTCCTCTATCGCAATCGAAAAAAAAACAATCGTCAACTTTACTTTCAACTCAAAATTTGATATAAACTATAGACTTGAGTAACTTATTTTTATAATATTGTTCTTGTACCTTACCCCAATGGAAAGTTGTTGGGGGCAGCAAACGAGAGATTGGGGGAGAGGTGTTTCCACTAAGGCACCTGTTCTTATCCAGACGGCAGCGGACGAATTCTCGAGATGGAATCAACGGTGGCGTCTACAGTTCCAGTAAAGTTAAACTACTTAGTGAAAACCTTATAGGGCTTCTACGACTTAATCGGAACAAAGTCCTAAAATGAGTGGTTTATCCGACTGCCGTCCTTGGAGTTATACTAAGGATCTGGCCCTCCAGGTTGGGGGTTGTGCCATCGGGGTGACTTGACGGCCACGTAAAAACTTCATAGTTGCGAAGCACCAACAAGCCTCGGATACGGACGGATTTGCTGTTGACAACTTACGCAAACGAAATAAGGACAACGAACTTCGATCTGTACGCGGAATGTTGGGTCCCTTAACAGACTACGTGCAGCCGAACAATTAGCAGAAGACCTAAACTGCTGCAAGGCAGATTTTACCGTCATCCAAGAAGTTCGATGGGATGGACCGGGCAAACTCAATGTTAAAGACTGCGATGTATATTTCGGCGTCTGCTGCTACGGCGTCCGTATCAGACTAAATTCGCCAACATAAGCCTAATATGCGCGCATGCTCCAACAGAGGAGAAAGATGAAGACACCAAAGACATATTCTTCGAGCTCTTGGACAAGATATATGAGCAGTGCCCTGGCTATGATATTAAAATTGTCTTAGGAGATTTTAATGCCAAGAAAGAGAAGACATCTTTGGTGGCATAATCGGGAGATACAGAGACGTTCTGGTAGCTAATACGCAGTTCACACATCTTAATTTCCACGAGAGGGCATGGAAATCTCGTGATCAATCAACTGTCAACCAGATTGACCACATTGCGATCGACGCACGACACTTATCCAGTATATAGGATATCCGAACATTCCGAGAGGCCAACATTGGCTCGGACCACTACCTCGTTATAGCCAAGGTACGTCTACGGATATCCCGATCCAAGCCAAAACAAGGAAGTACTGTGAGAAGATTCGACGTTAGACGGCTATAATCGCAAGAGATTGCCATGTCTTTTTCCGATCTAGTCTCAAGTAACCTCTTAAGAGTTCTATGCTGCCTGCATTAAGCATTGAAAACCAGTGGCAACATTGCCTTGCAGCCATCAGAGAAGCCGCCTCTGAGGTGCTAGGTTTCACATGGCCACAACAGCAAAACCCCTGACGACGAATGCCGGCAAGCGCACAGAAGGACCAGAGCTGGTCGCGACCTCTACGAGCAGGATAGGAGGCTTCTTTTCTTAGATGGAAAAAGAGAGAGCATGAGAAGCGCGCAATCGAGGAGATAGAGGTATGTCACAACAGGAATGAGGTTCGTAAATTTTACCAAAAGGTAAAAAAAACCTCCCAAGGGCACAAGCAACGAACCGAAGCCTGTAAGAACGATCAGGGAAACATCGTATTGGAACCGCAGTCTATGTTGAGAATATGGAAAAACCACTTCACCAAATAATATAACGGCGATGACGAACCGAATTCCGCTGTAAGAGATAGAACCACTAAACCTCGGCTACGCAGATCAAAAAGGAGACCCTCTAAATTGCGCCAACTACAGAGGCATCGGTCTTCTTAACATTTTATATAAGATCCTTGTCTGATGCCGTTCGTCAACAACCTGATAGGTGTTTATCAGTGTGGCTTCGACCAGGAAAGTCCACTGTCGACCAAATATTCACACTACGGCAGATCTTGAAAAAAAAACCCAGGCACTTCAAATCGATACCCACCATCTCCTTATCGATTTTAAAGCCGCGTATGACAGCATCTATAGGGAAGAGCTCTTACGAGCAATGTCTAGTTTAGCATACCGTCAAACTTATCCGTTTGTGCAGAATGACCATGGAGAATGCATGGTGCTCTATCAAGGTCGGAAAAGATCTTACTTTTGCATTGGATGCAAAAAAAGGTTTTAGACCAGGCGATGCACTGTCATGCGACTTCTTCAACATCGTTCTGGAAAGAATTGTGCAAAACTCAACCGTCAACACTAGAGGCACAATCTTACAAAGGTCCATCCAATTACTCGGATACGAAGATGATATTGACATAATTGGAAGATCAAAGCGTGATGTCAGTGGAGCGTTTTTGAGCATTGCGACGGAAGCGAAGAAGATGGGTTTAGTGGTCAATGAGGGCTGTCATCAAAAAAGGACAGTGAACAACGACGTTTTGGACAAAACGTCACCATGGTAACTTTGAGGTAGTTAAGGACTTTGTCTACCTAGGCATCGCTATTAACACAGACAACGACACTAGCACTGAAATCAAACTAAGAATAGCTTTTGCAAATCGCTGCTTCTTTGGACTTAGAAGGCAATCGAGAAGTGAAGTCCTCTCTCGAGCATCTTAAATCACCATCTTTAAGACACTCATCATCCCGGTTCTTATTTGTGGCGCTAAGGCCTGGACCCTGTCAAAGAAAAATGAGAGCGTTTAAGGATGCTTCGAGAGAAAAATTTGTCAGGTGACTTTTGGTCCCGTACGCATAGATGGAGAATGGAGGAGAAGATGTAACGACGAACTGTACGGGCTGTACAGCGACACTGACCTAGTTAGCAGAATTCAAGTCCAACGGCTTAGATGGCTAGGTCATGTAGAGCGGATGGACATCAACGCTCCAGCCCGGAAGGTCTTCGAATCCAATCCCGAGGGACGGCGCAGTAGAGGAAGACCGCGACTCAGGTGGCGCACCCAGGTGGGAGAGGACCTCAACCAACTTGGCGTGCGAAACTGGATACAGC
This sequence comes from Eupeodes corollae, assembly GCF_945859685.1. Lineage (NCBI taxonomy): Eukaryota > Metazoa > Arthropoda > Insecta > Diptera > Syrphidae > Eupeodes > Eupeodes corollae. The sequence goes on along the minus strand of NC_079147.1, from coordinate 78,304,155 downwards.
TAGCTAGGGAACGAACTGGCTGGAGACGCATGTTGGTTGAGGCCCAGGTCCGCCCGGACTGTAGCGCCACCTTAAGTAAGTAAGTTAGTAAAAATGTTTTTGCAAACTGTTTCAGAAGTGTGTAGCGAGGTTGCGTCATTAAAAAAAATTATATACTACGCAAACAAGTTTGTTCAAACAGATTTGTTACATAAAGTTACTCCAGTTATTATTTAAAAAAAAAAAAAATTAATGAGAGATTTCATTTCACCAAAAGATCGACTATCTTTAGCACTACGGTTCCTAGCAAGTGGAGATTGGACAATCTTTTGAAGACCTTAAATTTCTTTGTGCAAACAACAGGTAGAATTATGATGGAAACCTGTGAGACCATTATTACAGTTTTGAAAGGAAATATAAAAGTGCGTATATTTTTATTTTCATTTTATTAAAATTAATTTATGTATGTGTATACATATATGTACAGAGGGATGCATTTCACATATCAATATTTTGTGAGATCTCGTCAAAAAATTCTTGAGTATTTGAGTACTTCCGCATGCTAAAGGTCGAGGGCCGTGGTTGTTGAACAAAAAATACTTGTTGCGGCATTGGCGATGGAGAAGATACATATGTAAGAATCACTCCAAATAGGGGTCGAAGATCTCACTGAAGGGTCTAAAAGATTTTGAACCCCCCGGATTACACTTTCATTGAGGTGTCGAAAAGACCCAGCAAATAAAATATCCGAAACAAGTTTTTTGGCATACATTCGTTGCTGTTTGTTCTCAATTTCAGAAAATGTTGATGCCCATCCTTTTGCTAGTCATATTGTGTTATTGCAGCTCTCTTTTAAGTGCCCATAAGCTAATTTTATGAATTTGTCCTCATCATTGGAAACCCGTTTTCTTTTAAATGACTTTTTTTCGGATTTTCATTATCCTGAAAATGAAATAAAGAGAGAAGCAAATGTATGATAAGTTCCGAGCAATCGATTCTGTGCTAACCTTCTGGCTTAGTCCTTTCACAGTCCAAATTCTAATGAACACCAGCAGAACAGATTAATTTACTTATACTAATTCTGAACGATATTTTATACAAATGTTATTCACTGTTCGTACGATCATTTTGGAAGTGATCATACAAAGTTGTTTAGAACAAAGTACTTTTTAACTATAACACGGATAGATTGCAATTTTCATCGTTCTCGATGAAACAATCCATAACCGTCATCATTTTGAAACAAAATAATAATTTGGAAACAATTCAACACAAATAGTAAACTCAGAGGTTTAGCTCGCAAGCGTAAACTAGTCTTGTACCATTAACAACAAACCTTAGTAACTCATAGGCAAACAGCTTGTCTACTAGTATTCTAAAACAATCCACGATCAACCAACTATAAGCACAGAGGTTTAGCCTCGAGCATAAACTTGTCTTACACCATTTAGCCCAAGCACAGATAATATAATAATTAACAGAAACCAAAAGTTCTTCAAAGTTTAGCAAATTACTTGGTAACAATTTAATAGTGAAACATAAAACTTACATTATCACATAATGTTCCCAATTTTCTTTTGGATCTCGTCTAATAGTTTCTCTTGCAGCAAGTATATCAATTTTAGAATTGATTTTCTTTAACTTGTACCTGTCATTCGGCAACACGCCTATGACCTCGTAAAGGCCTCTTGTTCTGAAACCCAAAGTTGTATTCATCACTAAGTTTGGTGTTGAATAATCTTTTATTGTTTCCATCGTTCAATACAGATGCATCTTGTTGTCTTCGAGGTGGCTCACTAATAGATGATAATTGGTTTATTAAGCATTGAATCGAGGTTGGCATGACAAACATCAGAGAATTTTTTAATCCCAAATTTGTAATGCAGCCAATAATTATTCTGACAATTTTATCATCTGGAACTTCATATGGTAACCGGTTTATCTGTCATACTTTTTCCATCACAAAATCAGAATAAGGTCCTAATTCTTTGCTTCCGGAATTAGCAACTTTTCTGAGTTGAGTCACAATGTCCGTCCCACTTGAAAATGCGTGAATAATAGATGATCGTAAGTCAGACCAAAAGTAATGCTGATATCCATATTTGTCGAACCAAGCTTTTGATCTTCCCATCAATGAAGAATACACGAGTTAGAATACGAAAATCTTTCAAATTGTGTCAATGTCAGAACAGCATTTGATAATGTCCACAACTCATGGCGCTCACAAACGCAAATTATGAATTTCTAATGGTCAACGTAAGAATCAACGGAAGAGCGTCAGAAGCGGGTATATTTAGACATTCGAAGTTCAATGAAAAACTTCAAAATAGGACACTGGGCTTGCCAAATTTTTTTTATTTTGTTCAAACCGCTTGCGCAAACACTCATCATCGCTTTAAACTACACAAACATTTTTACAACAACAAAATAAATTCGTTTGCTCAAACAGTTTGTGTAGTGTATAGGCCCTATAATTGGCCAACTGCCAACTAAATTGGCTTTTAATTAAGGTAATTTTTTTGGAGTGTCAACTGGTAAGGGTTTTACAATAAGGGCGGGTAGATGTTGTGTGTAATGTCGTGGCGTTTACTGTGTAGCACGTAGCGCCATCCTGCTGGAACCACATGTCGTCTAGGTTCACAATATGATTTGATTTGAGCCACAAGAAATTAGTTATCATCGTAATATATCGTTCACCTCACTAACGTCGTTTTCAAAAAAGGACTGATTAATTACGCCGCCTCAAGGGCCCAAAATCCACACAAAACGGTAACTTTTTGAGAATGCATTATCAACGTGGCAATTTTGCTTGTAAAATAAAATAAATAAATTGGGTGGCGCGACAGTCCATTGAGAACCAAGGCGTAGTGACTTACAACTCTCAACCATTCCTGTGTGCAAGTAATGTTGTCAGGAATGGAGGGGACCTACAGTTTATATGCCGACTCCGAACGGCTAATTTTGAGAAAGCACTTTTTCATGACAATAGTTACTCTTGGAGAAGTTGTCAATTCCTCGCAAGAGGCAGTACCCGTGAAAAGATTTTAGATGGCATAGGCAGGGATCGAACCCAAGACCTCTCGCATGACAGTCCAACGCACTAACCATCATGCCACGGGTACCACCGGTATTGGCTTGTTAACACAGCCAATTATCCAAAAATGCGCCTCGTAACTAAAGATGATTTTTCGGACAAAATTGGGGTCCTCTTCTAAACGATTTGAAAACCAGTCAGCGAACAAACGTCGTTGTCATGAACTTTGAGCTCCTGGGTTAGTTGGATTTTGTACGGGTGTAGGCCCAAGCCCCGATGCAAAACTCGCCAAGTTGAAATTTGCGAAAGGTTGAGTTCTTGTACACGGAAAGGAATAGACTGCCTCGGGTTCTGCTGTACACTTTCACGGACTGCGGCGATGTTCTCGTGTGATCTTGCGTTCCTTGAAGGTACGGGTGTTGGCTGATTGTTTACTGAACCGGTCTTCTCAAATTAGGCTACCAAACGTTGAATAAGATCATTTTGATAGTAAAGTTTTATCTTTTGAAAGTGCTGTTTAATTGTGTAACTTGCCATGATGATTTGGCATAAGCAACTGAATAGAAAAGATTTGACAGATGTCACCAAAACAAAATGGCACCCAGAGGGTGTCAAAATCTAATGGATAACCCGTTACTATAAATTTTTTACAAAGATGTATACATTTATTACAAATGTACAAAGACGCCATGTGTTTTTTGTTTTATATATTGGTTATTTGGACTTAAAGTCTGTTCAAGTGAACACCCAGTGTTCCTTAACGCCGAAAAGCAGTTGATCGAGAAGTCGGTGTTTATTGCCTGCTGTTGCAACAGATAAGAGCGTATTTACGGCGTTGTGAATGGTGAATGCCAGCAGCCATATTTTAGGCTGGAAGTACATTTCGACATCAGTAAAGCTTTTACTTTTTTACAAATTTCTAAACAATTGTACCGATCATTGATTATAACCAACGAAAAGTGACTACGTTTGAAATAACACTCTTGCACTAAGTGTCAATAACTTTAAGGTGTTATTTCATAGTTAATCTATTACGTAAATAGCAACATTTTAACTAATATTATGACACTACAAATGAAAGCTGAGCTTGTTTTCAGATGTCAAATATAAGTGCTACCAACTTAAAAATACCAAATAAATTATTCCTCGTGAAGTGAACGTTCGCAAGTGGAGAAAGTGAACTTTTGACATTGCTCACTGGTACACACTTGTGAGTACACGTTGTGAACATGAACAAACCAAATGTCAAAGCTTCACCAACAGTTCCCGTACATTTTGCATGTGAATTGCCCGTGAACGAAAACTCTCCACTTTGTTCTCCACTCAGCTTCACGAGCAAGTTCACGGGTGAACCAAAAACTGAAATTTGTATGGGTTCACGAGATGGTTCACAAGTATGTACTTGGCTTTAAGATCAACGATAAAGCCTAGTACATACTTCCTCGTGAAGTGAACGTTCGCCAGTGGAGAAAGTGAACTTTTGACATTGCTCACTGGTACACACTTGTGAGTACACGTTGTGAACATGAACAAACCAAATGTCAAAGCTTCACCAACAGTTCCCGTACATTTTGCACGTGAATTGCCCGTGAACGAAAACTCTCCACTTTGTTCTCCACTCAGCTTCACGAGCAAGTTCACGGGTGAACTAAAAACTGAAATTTGTATGGGTTCACGAGATGGTTCACAAGTATGTACTAGGCTTAAGATCAAAAGCATCCAAATATTATGTATGCATCAAGGGCCCGACATTAAAACATGTTTATAACCCCTGCTGAAAATGTGAACAATAAATCCTTGGACCTTTTTAGCCTTATTTAAAAATGCCTACTTTGACTTGAGCACTCTTCCTTCTTATAAATTATTTTGATGATTTAATTCGAGTTATTCCGATAACGAATTCTAATGCCTTGTCATTGTGCTTGGAATAGTGATGTTTTCATCATTTTTGCAATGATATTATTGAAACTGGCCTTTATTTAAAAAAATTAAGTAACAATATAGGGTATTCGGATACCTTTTTGTTAGTGTTTTGAGTGTAAAAGAACAGCTGTTCTGAAACAGCTGGAATGTCAAAAAAAAAGGATTTTAAAGGTATCAAAGAATTTCTGGTATATATGTGTATCTGACAGAACAACTGATTTAACATATAGTTCAATTTGAAGGAGTCCAAAAATTAATTTCAAATTTGTAAATTTTTTTTATTAAAATTATTCATTGAAAACTTTATTTTACAATAATTTTGAACCTTAGAATCTTTTTGTGAAAAGCTGAAAGTTGTTTTTATTTATTTCCATCTACCTCAATTTTGATACCTAAAGCTTTATTCACATGAGCACGACCAACGAATGAACGAATATTCGTCGATTTTGACATTTCTTTCACATGAGAATTTTTAATTTGTCGCGAATTTTTACAAGCCACAGCCGAACACCATTTACCACCGAAACCAAAACAAGAATGATTTTTTAGGTTAAGTACGTGCGATTCGTTGCGAATGTGGATAATGTGGAATGCGAATAAAGTTTGACAGTTCGTATCAACTACAATTTTTTTTGCGACGAATAAATTTGTTTTCTTAAATGTATTAATATATGGTTAGGTTAGGTTAAAGAGGCTGTCCAAGATGGAAACGGACACACTTAGGCCAGTCTAATGGCCTATTGAGATACCACATGGATCTTGAGGCTTCCTTCTAGGCTCAATGGAACCAGCTCGAGTCCCTTACGAAACGTAAGAGGCTGATTATAACGATATAATTTAGATCGTTAAAGAAGGTAATTTTTGCGTTTTCGAGCCAGAGCAGGGCATGTGCAGATAAGATAAAGAACCGTTTCTTTCTCTCCCTCGTCCATACAGCTTCTGCAAAAGTCATTTGAGAAACGCCTATTCTCGTGGCGTGCTTTCCTATTAGACAGTGTCCGGTATGACACCTATTATCGAGCTTATATGCGATCTGCTTAGAGGGAGCAAGCATCTTGAACGTTTTAAATCCAGTGTTGGCCGGATGTTTTTTGTGCCTTTACACGTGGTGATGTTGTTCCACCTGGTGTCTGCTCTCCTCACAGCGATATTAATATATGATATTGAAAAGTAAAAGTATGCATCATAAATCAAATAGAAACTATATTGCTATCGTTTTGTTAAGGATTTGTGTGGAAATATGTCTTCAAACGTATATAAACTCACATTTTGTAAGTCATTCGTCGTTCGTTAGTCGCCCTCATGTGAATGCTGCTTAACTCAGTCAATAAGGTCTCCAAAAATTTAACTAACCAAGATGCCCTATTAAACACGAAATTGAACGGAGTCATTTAAGAAATTCGTTTGACATAGAATACAGTATAATCATTGGATTCCATCATTTGAAAAAAATTATTGAAATTTTTTGAAAAGTTTTTTTATAGCTTTCATTGTCTTTTGCGTAGGTTCCTACACCATTTCTTAATTAACATTTTTATTATTTTGCACATTAAATATTTTCTTTTCAATGAATTCGATTTAAATCCCATGCAGCAGCCCATGTGTACTTCTCTTAATCAATATTGTGAATTAACCATTCCTGCTGTCAGTATGACCTCCGCCTTATATGTTAAATAAAAATGCAACCGCCTATCAACAACAACTGTCAATTTTGCATCATAGAAAAAAAAACAAGAAAACAAATAAATAAAATAACAAAGCTTGTTATCGTTTGGACGTGTGTAGACTTGATTTGACTTGTTTTGTTAGTTTTCTTTTTATAATTTAGTAAAAATAATAACATTAAACTTAGTATTTTAATACAAACCATAAACTATACTTAATTAGATATGAAAACCATTTAAATAAGTGAACTAAACTACTTTTGGAAGTAGATATTAGAAAACGGTGAAAAGGTCATGAATCATCCAAATAGAAAAGAATTATATTTCTTTGTAACATTGAACTCACAAATAATATAAATCTAAAATTCAATTTAGTGTACTGTTCTAATAATTTTCAATAAATTGCATGAACCAAAAAGTTATTGTTTTCATAATAAAACACAATTTTCATGAATTTTGGAAAAGGTCATTGAACTTAGATCATTATCCACACTTTTTGTTGGGACTTTTTCAAGGTTTCCTAAGTGCAGTGGTTATCTGAGTGCATTTTATGTACACCTTCGTTTTATTTTTTTATTAAAACACATTGTTATCCAGAAAACTAAGGGCAGACTATGAAATGAGTAATAGTAAGCTGAAAATTTGTTTAAACCTTCCCTTTTCTGTTCTAAACATTGTCCCATAAAATCTCGTATTTACCTCGCAAAAACCGTCTCCATTGATGATATTACTCTTACCAATATTTGTCAAGTAAACGATTTGCGACCAAAAAGAAGACATACATAAATTGTCAGCGTACTATCTCCATTCGTGATAAAACCCTTCTTTTATTGCACTATTAAAGTATTAAATAACAATATAGTGATCAATTGTTTTATTTATTGATTTATTTACATTATTCTTTTGTAAGGTACCGTCACATTATAATATATTTCATTACATTTTATTCAATATTTCAGATAGATATTATCGTTCCATTAGTTAACAACAAGCAAGAATGGAAAACAGCCACAGGGAGCATATTCGGAAGAATATGAATGAGTTAATTCGTTCAACAAGCTATGAACCCCTTATTAAAGCCTGTGAAAATAAAAAGATTATATCAGAAGTGATGAGAGCACGGATTGATGTGAGTACCTTTAACTAATCATTGATTTATTTTTAATTGAATACCCATACTACTTTTTTTTAAGAATCTACCTAACGCAGAAAAGGACGAAAAACATAGAGAGCTTTTTATAAAATTAACCAAACGCGGACCAACTGCCTACAATGAATTATTAAAAATCTTGATTGACTTGAATTTCGAATCTGCCGCCAGGTTACTACGTGCCCCCCAGCAAGACCAGAAAAAGTACATTTCAATTCATGAACATAACGCATCTTCGGTTCAATCGACTTCCATAGAACCGCCCCAACAAATCCCAGAAAATCTTCCATCTAGTGTTCCAGAAGGATGCTACCCTTCGAAAGACATTGTCGATTCAAAACATAAGCTTGTGCCATTCACCGGCAAAATCCATTTGCCGAGGCCTTTCGAAGTAATAAAATCAAAAGTAATTCACTATCATCCACAACTGAAGGTCTATCCAATGAAGTCGAAAAACCGTGGAGTCTTTTTCATGGTCAACATCATTGAGTTTCCGAACAACGAGAAAAAGAGACGTTCTGGTGCTGAAGTCGATTCAAAGTACATGTTGAGTTTGTTTCAAGAATTAGGATTCACTTGCTTTCCGTATGACAACCTCAATCAAAAGGAATTCTTCGACCTCCTGACAGAACTGCGCAGTTCGGAATATTTGAAACAGACTGAATCGTTTGTAATGGCCTTGATGACTCACGGCGAAATGCGAGAAGACATGCATGACAGGGTTGAATTTTATGGAGGATCCATTGTCAAGGTGAAGGAAATTGAGGAATTCTTTTCAAACAAGGAATGCAAAAGCTTAAGGAACAAACCTAAAGTTTTGATCTTTCCGTTTTGCAGGTGAATCATTTAAGATTTTAAAAGATGTTCTTTTTATTAACAAGTAAATTAAACTTTAGGGGAGATGCTCCAGATCAGGGATTTAATCGTATAGAAACCGATAGTATTGTGGAACGTGATCCGAAAATATCCTTGCAAATGGAAACTTTGTCAGATATGCTCGTTTGTTACGCATCAGTAAGAGGTAAGGATTTTATTGTTTTTGGTATTGTCTTGATGAGGTTAAAGTATTTTATCTTTTCTTTGTGATAGGCTTTCAAGCTTTGCGTGACCCAGATGAGGGTTCCTGGTATATACAGATATTTTGTAAAGTTCTTGCCGAGAATGCTCATAATACGCCATTTGAGGATATGCTTAAGTTGATTGCAACTAAAATAAAATCCTTACGATCACCAGAAGGTTATTTACAAACTCCAGCCTATAACAATCATGGATTTGATAAATGTCTTTATTTCAATCCTGGGGTTTATGAAGAGTAAATAATCTTTTGATTGCGTGGCATGAATTTTAAATATTAATATTTTTTATACAACAAAACAAATATGTATTCCATTTTTAACATTTTTTATAAAGAAAAACAATTATGTTTAAGAATAAACGATATGATTTTATAACTATCATAATATGATATGCATTTTTCTTATCTACTCATCATTTTGAAATTCCGTACACGTGAAATTAGAAATTCGTTCAGAAATGTAGTAATAGAGGTCATGACCCACCAATAGTATTTTTTTTAAATTTTTGTAGTAATTCCCTTAAACTCAATTGTATAAACAGTTGCCCAAAAAAGAAAGGGGACAATGTTTTCGTCGTTGTTTTTTAAATATCTCATTGAAATTATGTTTAAAAGTGTTCATATGGATATTTTTTCAAAGGTTTATGACCTTGCACTTCAAATGCATATTCCATTTAAAACTAAAATAATTTAATTTTTTAATTCCAAATACCTCGATTTTGATCTCAAAAAAGAAATCGTACACTTGGCAGCACTGCATCTTCTTTTTATTTGAACGGAACTAAAGGAACATTTTAGTATGCTGTTAGTTTTTTGTTATGTCAGGCGAAACCAAAATATATTGAATTTAAAACGTAAGTCAAGATGGAAAGACAACGTGGTTACACATTAATAGATGTGCGAAAACTTGTGACTAAACATTTTGAAAAAGGAAAATCGGTTCGTGGTATAGCAGAAATAATTGTAAATAGAAGTCCCTGTAAGGGACATTAATAAAAGGTATAAAAAAACAAATTCTGTTGAAAATTCCTCAAAATCTGGAAGACTAAAAAAATAAGTGTTGCCAATGAGCGTTGGATTGTTAAGCAAGTGCAGAAGTTTCTTCTAATAAGTGCACCAAAGTTAACTGCTGAGGTAAAACAATATTTAAATAAGGATGTCAAAAATAATTAAAATTAAAAAAACTAAAACAATCATCAAATGCATTGCACAAAATTAAGAGTACTGCTATAAAGCAGACATAACGGCCATCTAGGAAATACTATGAGATGGGACGGGCCGGGCAAAAAGAGGATAAAAACTGCGATATTTACTATGGGGACTGCCACAACGAAAACCAACAGCGCCTATTTTTATGCGGCTTTATAATTGGAGCCAGACTTAGGCAACAGTTATAGGTGCATCAATGAGCGCCTCATGACCATCCGCATCAAGGATAAATTAGGCAATATATGCCTGATATGCGCGCACGCCCCCACAGAATAGAAAGATGACAACTCTTAAGACATGTTCTTCCAGCTCTTAGACATATGAGCAGTGTCCTAGCTACGATATAAAAATTGTCCTGGGCGATTTTAATGCCAAGCTAGGAAGGGAAGACATCTTTGGTGGAATAATCGGAAAAAAAACTATTGGCGGGGCGAAACGTCATGGTAGCCAGTACGCGTTTTCAACACCTCAACATCCACAAAAGCACTTGGAGTTCTCCAGATCAATCTACCGCCAACCAGATTGACCATATTGCGACTTCCAGCATAATGGATGTCCGAACTTTCCGAGGAGCTAACATCCACTCGGACCACTACCTCGTTGTAGCCAAGGTAGCACTTCGGGTTTCTAGACCCAAGGCAAAACAGTTTTGATGAGGAATGTCTGCAGGCAAACAGGCACGCAAGGTGGCACTGCATAAAAGGACGAGAGCTACTCATGAGCTCTATGAGCAGAAGAGGCGAGAGAAACACCGACTTCTCAAAAGGAAAAAGAGAGAGCATGACAAGCGTGCGGTCGAATATGTTGAGAGGTTTAAAAGAAGGAATGAAGTTCGAAAGTTTTATAAACAGGTGAAACGAAATTGAAAAGTACATAAACCTAGAACCGAAGGCTGTCAGGCAAAATGATCCATTCAGCTGAGACGACGAAAACCAAAAATCCCGTCTTCCCAACTTAGACGAAGTAAAGATTGCCATTTCTAAGCTTAAGTCTAACAAAGTCGCTGGAGTGGATGGCTTGATTGCCGAGCTATTTAAAGCAGCTGGAGATAAGTCTTATCTTATCTGTAAGATATGGTCGGAAGAAAGCATGCCCATTGAATGAAACCTCAACCTCAGTATTGATTGGCCGATCCTCTAAAAGGGAGACCCTCTAAACTGCACTATAAAACAATTAATCTACTTAAGATCACCTATAAAATCTTCTGCCGTAATATGTGAATGTCTAAAGCCCATCGTCAACAACCTGATAGGTCCTTATCAGTGTGGCTTCAGACCAGGAAAGTCCACTGTCGACCAAATATTCACACTACGGCAGATCCTGGAAAAAACCCAAGAACACCAAATCGACACCCACCATCTTTTCATCAATTTCAAGGCCGCATATGACAGCATCTACAGGGACGAGCTGTATATAGCCATGTCTATTTTTGGCATCCCTGCCAAACTCCTTCGTTTGTGCAGGATGACCATGGAGAATTCACGCTACTCCATAAAGGTAGGAAACAAACGTTTCGATATCAACAAAGGCCTAAGGCAAGGTGATGCGCTGTCATGTGATTTTTTTAACATCGTGCTTGAAAGAATAGTGCAGAGTTTACACGTCAACACTAGAGGCACTATCTTTCAAAAGTCTGTCCAATTACTACCATATGCTGATGACATTGACATAAACGGAAGAACTCAGCGTGATGTCAATGGGCTTTTGTGAGTATTGAAGCAGAGGCGGCAAAATGGGTTAATGAGTACAAAACAAAGTACATGCTGTTGTGAAGAAGGGACCTACAACACCCACGTCTTGGTCAAAAAGTCACCATCGCCAGACGTAACTTTGAGGTAGTCAAGGACTACGTCTACCTAGGCTCTGCTGTAAACGCAGAAAACAACACCAGCGCTGAGATCAAACAAAGAATAACTCTTGCTAACCTCTGTTTCTTTGGGCTATGAAAGCGATTGAATGGCAAACCCCTTTCTCGAAGGACCAAAGTGTCGCTATATAAGACCCTGATCATCCCCGTCCTGCTATACGGTGTAGAAGCATGGACTTTGACAAAAGCACCTTGGGTCGTTTGGAGAGAAAAGTTCTTCGTGTGATCTACGGTCCCGTATGAATCGAAGGGGAGTGGAGGAGAAGATGAAACGACAAGCTGTACGGGCTGTAAAGCGACGTAGACTAAGCCAGAAGGGTAAAAGTTGAACGACTCAGATGGCTGGGTCACGTAGAGCGCATGAAAACCAATGCTCCGGCCCGGAAAGTCTTCGAATCCGCAACCACAGGACAGCGTAGTAGAGGAAGCCCGCGGATCAGTTGGCGCGCACATCTAGCTAGGGAAAGAGCTTGATGAAGAAGCTTATTGGGTGAGGCCCTAGTTCACACAGAACTGTACCACGACCTTAAGTAAATGGTTTTTTAGGCTGTTTAAGATGTTGGGAGATAAGTTAGCAATCTTTTCTACCTTTCTCTTCAGCTAATCAACAAAACTTCTGATTTACATCCTAATTGCAATTCCTCCGACATTCGTATTACTGAAGCAACTTTCTTATTCGTTCTAGAAAAATAATTCTATTTTTTGATTTGGGCTCTTAACAGTTTTCTTTCTGAATGCAATGAACTCCATTACACCAGATAATATGGTATGCATCCATTAACAACACATCACCAAAATATAACTCAACTAAAGATTGTTTCCTTACCTTAATAATGTTTTTTTGTTAAGAAAATAAGGAAATCTTTTAATATAAAGTTTAACAAAAGAAATAAAATATAAAAATCAAGTTTAAAAGTTTTTCAATACTTCTGCTGTACCTACAGAAGGGCTAGGGGCGTTAAGGAATAGATAACACAATTCCGGTGTTTGCTACTAGCAGTCTATGCATTGGCATAATATTTATAATAAGTCAATGACTCGATATGTAATCCTTCAACGGATATATGTATACCAAACAAACCTAATCCTCGAAGATGAACATATTCTTATCTTTAATCAACATTATGGCACATCCTATAATCTGCGTTTATAAAGATTTCTTCATTATTGATCCAACTAGTGTCATCTTTGTATATAAAATCTATAGTACTTTCATGTCGATATTATACTTGAGTGACTACAGTGACATTGGGCCGGTTCAGACAACATAAGGGACTTCATTTGCAGTCAAATGTTTTCTTTGAACGTCCATTTAAACTTAGAACTTTACTTTACTAACCTCTACCTACAGTTCATCTACATAATCTTTCAAGATCATAATTGTCTCCAAAACACTCCTCAAGCAAGCTACAAGTCTATCATGGATTTTGTATTGTAAAAAAATTAAATTTGACAAGAAAACATTTACACAAAAAACATGAATTGGAAACGTGCTTAAAATAAAACAAATTATAAAGTAATAAAGTTCAGCTTTTAATTAAATGAAAAAACATGATCAACTGTCATTTTCATATAAGTAGACTTCACTTGATAGTTAGGTAGATTTTTTTTGGCTTAAATTCCAATAAAGTTGCATTAATTGGATGGTAATTTTTTGACAGCTGGCCAATCATATACTAAAAACTTGCCTTACTTTCAATTCCCTCATATCGTCTGAACCTGCCGATTAACTAGAAGTTTTTTCATTTCACCCTTTATATACAGAAACTTCCAACGACGTTAAAAGTAACTGCTCCGTGATAATACAACCAATTTTATTTACAAAGATGAATTTTTTTATTTTATTCATCCTCTTTTTCTGCAGATTAAAAAATATACGAGTAAAGCCATCAAGTTTTATAAAAATTAATGAATTTCACGTAATCAAATAGAAAAATACTTATTGTGAATGGATACACTCCACACCGTAACTTACGATATTACACTATCCTCCTAGCATCCCTGAACATATATTTGACAGCAGCTATCATTTGCCGACAACGACAAATAGAAACAAAATTTCCATCACGTCAGGACTTGCAATTTCTTATTTTCAATTTAAACAAAGAACATCAATCGAATTTAATTAACAAACAAATTAAAAACATGGCTTCAACATCTGAAATGGCTATGAAAACCTGGGAGTTGGAGAACAACGTCAAAACCCTCCCATCTTGTGACGAGATATTTCGCTACGATGGCGAACAACAAAGGCAAGTCCTTGATGCCAAACCTTGGGAAAAGGATCCACATTATTTCAAAGATATCAAAATATCTGCCCTGTCTTTGCTGAAAATGGTCATGCATGCAAGATCTGGTGGAACTCTGGAAGTTATGGGATTGCTTTTGGGCAAAGTTGAGGACAATACAATGGTTTGTCTTTTTTCGCTATGGCATGGCATTTTAAAATGTCCAATTTATTTGCAAACATTTTATTAAACAGATCGTCATGGATGCATTTGCCTTACCTGTCGAAGGAACCGAAACAAGAGTAAATGCTCAATCCCAAGCCTACGAGTATATGTCGGCCTACATCGATTCGGCAAAGGAAGTTGGTCGCCTGGAAAATGCCATCGGATGGTATCACAGCCATCCCGGCTACGGCTGTTGGTTGTCCGGTATTGATGTGTCCACACAAATGCTCAATCAGAACTTCCAAGAGCCATTCGTGGCTATTGTCGTCGATCCAGTTCGAACTGTGTCGGCTGGCAAAGTGTGTCTTGGGGCATTCCGCACCTATCCCAAGGGCTACAAACCACCAAATGAGGAACCCTCGGAATATCAAACAATCCCATTGAATAAAATCGAAGATTTCGGTGTTCACTGCAAACAGTACTATCCTCTTGAGGTTAGCTACTTTAAATCGGCCCTCGACAGGAAGCTGCTTGATTCCTTGTGGAACAAGTACTGGGTAAACACTCTCGGAAGCTCTGGATTGCTCACAAACACCGAATACACAACCGGACAGATATTCGATTTGTCCGAGAAACTTGAGCAAAGTGAATCAAGCTTAGGTCGTGGACCATTTGTTGTTTCAGGTGAGTAAAAGAAAAAGATAAAGCTTAAAATTAATCGACTTAATCTACTTTAAGGTGGAGATATCAACGAAAAGCGCACCGAAGACAAACTCACCAAAGCCACGCGGGACTGCAGTCGTGCCTCAATTGAACTTATCCACGGTCTAATGGCGCAAATTGCCAAGGACAAACTTTTCAACAAAGTAGGAATAAATAAAAACTAAGAATTGTATGTTAAATAAAAATTACACTTTAATAAACTTTAACAAATGGTTTGCCTATTCTATACGCTATCGAGTCACGTACCCGTTTGCCGAGTAATTGATCGCCATTGGGGATCAGTGCAGGATTTCTGATGAAGATGCCACGTCGTTCTGGAGTCCAGACTTTGAATACGCAATAACGATCCACTGGGATCCGTACTCCTAGCCAACCAGCAGACGAGAGCAGGATATCTAGAGTTTATAACAAGTGTAGGCATTAATAAGATTCTATGAGTTGTGATTGAAGATCTATTACCACAAGTGGCTGAGTCCCTGGATTCTCCATAGATGGTTATTTCTTCGGAGGCTTTAAGACCTGGCCATTTCTTCAAACGTTCTTCGCCGCCAACAGGCAAGCCAAAGAGCTCACTTCCAAGGTACTCTCGATAGACTTCGTCGGCATCTTCCGTTGGAGTTATAACGATGGGAAGTTCATGGGATGAATACACCGGCAATCTTAACAGGGGCATCATGAAATCGTTAACACTTAAAGAGAGAGAGAGAATCTTATCCTTACCTAATTGAATCAATATCTCCATCTACGAAGTCAACTCTTGCCAAACCAGCCAGGAACAATGTCATCCCCCGTTTCAAACGGAATCCCCTGGGGGCAATCATTTGTGTAGGGAATATTCTCAACAGTTCCTCCGTTGTTAGTAAATTGTGAATCTAGTTTGGAACATGGTTGATTAACCTTCATCTTGTTGAGGCATCTCTCCTTTCCTTACCTGTTCTGGTTGCATAACTCCCGGTGTATCGAAACACCAATGACACTTTTGAAATTCTTTCCTGTGTTCGTTGAGTGTTTCAATTGGCTGACAACCAGATGACATGGCAAACATGTCCGCAGATTCTTTTCTATCGATTACAGTTCTACCTAAAAAAAGGGGGTTGATTAAATTCGTTGAGAGCAATTGAAGGCGAATGGAAAGTTTACCAATATGACCGACCAATGTTGCAGCTTTAACACTTCCTGTTTCATTAGCTTGATCTCGACGGAGTTTAAACTCAGCTGCTCGTTGGGCTCGCTCTGAGAAAAGTCTGCGGAATCGATGATAGACTCTGAAATCTAAAGAATTTTGTTAAATTTATTATTAAACAATTCTTTAATTATTTAAATATATAATTTTGCAAACTCTAAAACTACGTTTCCAACCATAATTTTTATCAAGTATCTCTTTTGTTTCCGAGAAAGATAAAAAGCTCTTTTGAATGTACATTTTTCTCAACTCATTTATATTTCGATTACAACTTGATGAGATTTGCTGCGTGTGGTTTAAAAATGTTTTCTAAGATTTTAACTCTAGCTTTAAATATCTTACTTATTTTGTACGAAAAGAGATGGATGGGATGATGAGGTCAATTTCCACTTGAGTGGGCAACTAGATCCGCGGACTTCCTTTACTTCGCTGTTCTCCGGGCGTGGATTGGAAAACTTGCCTTACTAGAGTATTGGTTTTATGGGCTCCACGTGACCCAAGTCATCTCAATCGTTGGACTCTTACCCTTCTGGCTTAGTTCAGATCACAGAAAAAAATTTTCTCTCAAAACGACCCAAGGTACTTCTATTCTCTTTCGTCATATTACAAGCTTCTGCACAGTATAGCAGGACGGGGATGCGACACTTTGGTCACTCGAGAGAGGATTTTACTACCCAATTGCTTTCTTAGAGCAAAGAAAAAGCGGTTAGCACGAGTAAATCTTCGTTTGATCTCAATATTGGTGTTGTTTACCGCATCCATAGAAGAGCCCAGGTATACAAAGTCCTTAACTACCTCAAAGTTACAACTGCCGATGGTGACTTTTTAACCGAAACCGTATTTCAGGTCTTTTCTTGACATCATGTACTTTGTTTATCCCTCATTAACCGCTTAAGGCAAGTTCCGATGACAAAGCGCTAAGTTCATCAACATATACAAGTAAATGAACAGACTTTTGAAAGATAGAGCCTATTTTTTGAAGAACGATGTTGCTAAAGAAATCAACTTGTCTAAAGCCTTTTTAGACATCAAAATGGTGAGTAAGGTTAGGTTAGGTTAAAGTGGCTGTTCAAGATGGAAACGGACACACTTTGGTCAGTTTAATGGCCCATTGTGATACCACATGAATCTTGAGGCTTCATCCTAAGCTCAATGGAACCAGTTTGAGTCCCTTACGAAACGTGAGAGGCTGATTATGCTGATATGATTTAGTCCGTTTATTTTGTTAAAGAAGAATTATCCTAGGTAATTCTTGCGTTTTCGAGCCAGAGCAGGGCATGTGCAGAGAAGATGAAGAACCGTTTCTTCCTCTGCCTCGTCCATACAGCTTCTGCAAAAGTCATTTGAGAATACGCCTAGTCTCGTGGAGTGCTTTTCTATTAGACAGTGCCCGGTTTTCTTTGAGCCAAGACAAGACTTCCTTAATCGCCAAAAGTTTCGCCTGGAACACGATACAATGATTGGGAAGGCGGAATGAGAGACTTAATTTCAGTCGTTCAGAGTACACACCACCACCAACCCCTTCTTTGGTTTTTGAGCCATCTGTGTAAAAATGGATTGGCTCATCCTCCAAGAATGTCCTATCCTCCCAAAAAGATCTGGTAGGTATAGAAATCTGGAAATTCCTGTCGAATTGCAGTTGGGGGATGGTGTAGTCTGTGTGCTTTGGACTTGATTCTTAATACCTAAAAATTACGGAGTGGCCAATGTTGTTGTTATTCCACTGCGACGATGCTTTGAGGTGAATAGCAGAGCTTGTAGCTATTTGTTTGCTAAATTTGTCAAGAGGTGTTAGGTAGAGTAAGGTGTCCTGTACCAATAAATCAGTCTGATTACCATATGTATAGCCAATGCGTGATTCTGGGTTGTAAGCCCCATTTATTACCAATAGCTTTTTTGCAAGAAAAGAGCTACAGTAGCTTTTTTGACTCTTTCCTGTACATTGCGTTTCCAATTTAGTTTGTTATCTAAGACAAGACCCAGTATTAGATCAGCCCAAAGTATTAGTCTGTGTAAGGCATTTTGTAAGAGTTCTTTTAGGGTGTTAAGATGCTTGCCTGAAACTGCTATAGCAGCGTCGCGTCGTCTGCATAGGCTTTTACTCTGAAACTCTCCGCATCCAGACTAGTTAGGATTTCATTCACCACTAGGTTCCAGAGGAGAGGGGATAGAACACCACCTTGCGGTGTCCCTCTAATAACGAATCGTCTGCTAGAAGAGTTGCCTAGTTGAGTTAATTATTCTGCTAGTAAGCATTAAATGAATTAACTCCCGAAGCGAACTCTCTACATTTAGAGATGTCAGTGCAGATGTGATTGCAGATGTGTCCACGTTGTTAAAGGCACCTTCGATGTCAAGGAAAGCAACCATAGTGAACTCTATGATGGAGGGAATATTCGATGGTGCATACTAAAGTGTGTAACGCTCTTACCACCTATTTACCTTTACAGTAGGCATGTTGAGACGTAGACAGAAGTCTTATATCAATACTTGCCCTTAAATGGATATCAATCAATCTTTCCAAGGTTTTAAGAAGAAATGATGATTGGCTTACAAGTCGTAGATCTTTAGGATTGACTTGCGAGCATTTACCCGATTTGGGTATAAAAACAACTTTAACTTCTCTCCATGCCGAGGGAATATGAAACAGGTAAAGACAGATGGTAAAAATCCTCAAGGATTGGTGCAATTATGTCAGAAGTCTTTTGTAACTCGACTGGCATTATTCCATCTGGTCCTGCAGATTTAAATGGTTTGAAGCTGTTGAGAGCCCATTGTAGCTTGTCCCTTGTGATCAGACCTTGAGGGTATATTGTATTGCGACTTGAACGTATATAACTGTTGCAAGTTTAGGTAAGAGAACTACCAGGAAAATGAGTATCCAATAGTAAGTTCAGCGATTCATTACTTGAATTTGTCCAGGAGCAGTCTGCATTTTTCAAGCAGCTTGGCATCGCTGGATTACTTGAAAGAATTTTCCGTAACCTAGAGGCTTCAGAAGTTTCTTTCATCGTGCCACAGAAGGATCGCCAAGATGATCGCTTAGATTTCCTTAGTGCCTTCTTGTAAATTCTTAGGAATACTTTGTAGGAGTCCCAGTGAGAGGCTAGTCTTGCGGCTTTAGCCCGGTTGAAAAGTTTCCTGCATTCTTTCCTGAGCGTCTCAAGCTGTGAGGCCAACCATTGTGGTTTTCTCTTTCCTCTTATGTGTACAAGTGGACAAGCAATTTCTAGCGATCTGTTCATAGCTTAGGTGAGGTCATTGACTTGGTTGTTCAGTTCATTAGCATTAGAGGAAGAAGTTTAAGACCTTTATCGTGCAGTACGAACTCTCCCGGAGATGTGGTCCTTGGTTTGTCCATGATCAGTGGACTTTCCTGGTCTAAAGCCAGAATGATAAGAACATATCAAGTTGTAAACGATGGGTTTCAGACGTTCAGACATTGCGCCAGTGAAGATTATATATGCGATGTTAAGGAAAATGATTCCTCTTTAGTTGCTGCAGTTTAGAGGCTCTATGTTCTTGCAATATCAATAAAACTATACTGAGGTTAAATTGATCTGACTTAATTTCTTCCGAGAATATCTATCCAACTTATATCCAGCTGCTTTAAAGAGCTCGGCATTCAAGCCATCCGCTCCAGCGGCTTTGTTAGACTTCAGCTTAGATATGGCAGTCTTCACTTCGTCTAAGTCTTGAAGACGGGATTGTTGGCTTTCGTCGTCTATGTTGAATGGATCATCCTGCCTGACAGCGGAATTTGGTTCGTCGTCGCCGATATAGAGTATACAGAAGTGGTACTTCCATATCCTCAGCATTAACTGCGGTTCCACTATGATGCTTCCACTTTCGTCTTTGCAGCCTTCGGTTCTAGGTGTGTGTACCTGTGAATTTCGTTTCACCTGTTCATAAAACTTTCGAACCTCATTCCTGCTTTTATACCTCTCAACATCTTCGACCGCACGCTTCTCATGCCCTCTCTTTTTCCTTCTGAGAAGCCGGTGTTCCTCTCGCCTCTTCTGCTCAAAGAGCTCATGAGCAAATCTCATCCTTTTATGCAGCGCCGCTTTACGTGCCTGTTGTGTGGCTGCCTTTGATGAGCCCGAATCCGTTGCCGGAAGTGTTGTCGTGCGGGCTGTTTTCCTCGAATATTTTACCAAAGATGTCTTCCCTTCCTAGCTTGGCATTAAAATCGCCCAGGACAGTTTTAATATCGTTGCTAGGACACTGCTCATATGTTTTGTCTAAGAGCTCGAAGAACATATCTTTGGTGTTGTCATCCTTCTCTTCTGTGGGTGTGCGGATATGAGGGTAATGTTGCCGAATTTAGCCTTAATGCGGTTGTTTATGAGGCCCTCGTTGATTCATCTATAGCTTAAGACTTGTTGACTAAGTCTGACACCAATGCCAAAGCCGCATCCAAATAAGCGCTCTTGGTTTTCTCGGTAGCAGTCACCATAGTAAATGTCACAGTTTTTCATCTTATTTTTGCCCGGCCTATCCCATCGTATTTCCTGGATGGCGTTTATGTCTGCTTTATAGCAGTCTAGGGCGCCTCCGCTAATTCTTCGGCTCCATGTGGTTTTTTAAGGGACCTAACATTCCAAGTGTATATCCAAAGTTCGTTGTCCTTAATTTTTTTGTGTGGATTTTCAACAGTAAATCCGTCCGTATCCGAAGCTTTTTGGTGCTTCGCAACTAAGATATTTTTTGCGTGGTCAGGAAGTCACCCCCAGGGCTAGATCCTTAGTATAACTCTAAAGAGGGGGAGCCGGATAAACCGATCCTTATAGGCCTGGGCTCCGAATAAGTCGTAGAAGCCCTAAGTATTCCAACCTTACTGGAACTGTAGACACCACCGTTGATTCCATCTCGACAATTAGTCCGGTGCAGTCTGGATAAGGAGAGGTGCTTTAGTGGAAACCTCTCCCCCTCTCCCATCTTTCGTTTGCTGGCCCCAACAACTTTTCACTGGGGTACCAATCTCCAGTTGAGGTACTAGGCACCCGATATTCACCACGGGGAGGTGAGAGTAGGAGTTGATAGACAGAGGTGAGTTTTGACAAAAAAGAACTTGTGGACGCCTGTGTCCTCTTGAATGCACACGTCTACCTAACTTTAAGTACTCCAGAACATTTGTAAGCTTTTCCAGGCTCAATATTTACCACTCATTTAAATGTGCAGGCATTCAAACCCAATGTTCACCGGTATCTTTTTCTTATCCTGTTCTCCCGCGCTTCTCTCAATAGAAACAAAAAATGTCTTATCAAATCAGGAGTTCCTTGTTGGTGGCTTCTTTAATCCAACAGCACGTCAAAGTGGCTTATCTTATTGAATCAGAGAAACTCGAAAAAGGTAACTTGTGACTCGGTCGGAGAAGTTATTGGCGATCTCTTGCGATTGAAGCTGTTCGACGTTGTATCCCAGCATCACGCCTTAGATGTGAAAACCCAAAGTTGGCTACAACGAGGTAGTGGTCCGTGTCGTTGCCATCTCATTGGAAAGTTCGGTCATCCATGGTGCTGGCAGCGTCTCTAACATCAATCGCAATATCGTCAATTTGGTTGACAGTAGATTGATCTGGAGTACTCAAAGTTCCTTTGTGGATGTTGAGGTGTGCAAAACGCGTACTGACTACCATGAAGATTCGCCCGCAAAACAGATGAGCCTGAATCCGTCATCGGAGGTGTTCTCTTACAGGCTTTTTTTTTTTTTTTTTTTTTTATTTTTTTAAGCAAAGATGTCTTCCCTACTTATCTAAGCATTCAAATCTCTCAAAACAATTTTAATATTGTAGCTAAGTCACTGATCATATCTTTTATCCAAAAGATCGAAGAACCTACCTTAAGTACCTTCTCTTCTATTAGGGTCTCTGGTAACTTTTAACCGTAAACGTTTTATAAATAAAACTTACCCGATGGTCGTTGAATGGGAAATTTCAGCATTTGTAATGTTGTTCCCGGCCATGGACATGTCGTAGCTTTCTTTACCAAATCCGTGGCTTCGAGCTTAAATAAAACACACCAAAAATTACTAAAAACTTTTTCTCCAGATTAAAAAATTATCAAGAAAATGTACCTTGCAATAATCAGAATTCAAAAGAATATTAAACAACGAACTCTTGCCAACATTTGTGCAACCCACAAGATAAACGTCACCCTTATGAGCCCAAATTTTTTGTAATTGTGTTATGAGCTCTTCAATGCCGTAACCAGTTTTTGCTGAAATTAAACTTACATTCTTTATGTTCATTGCATTCAGACCTGTGAATAAAATGTATGATCAAAATCAGCCAAAAAGACCAACAAAATAAGATTACAAACCACTCTTGACGATTTCATCTTTTAAACATGATTTTATGTGATCCAAATAGCCAGGTGAATCTTTGGGTAAAAGGTCAACTTTATTGCCAATCACAAAAATCGGACGTTTATCGCCGAGAATTTTCTGCATGTCCGGCCAAATGGAACAAGGAAAGTCTAAGAGATCAACAATTAGAATTGCAAGAGCAAATTTATCTTTTATAGCGGAAAGTGTTTTGATGTAGGTTTCGGCTGTGACCTCGACATCTAAGGCGATATTGTAGTTCTTGAGGAAGTGACAACGCTGGCACACAATTTGCTGTGAAGTTAATACAATTAAATCATCTATGAGTATATCTTGACTAAGTTAAATATACCTGAAGTTCGGTTTTAGTACGTCCTTTAAAGATTTCACTAGGGATATAGCCGGGAGTAACTATGTTGGAGCAGTGCAGATGAGCTCCACATCCATTACATGGTATTTTTGATGCTGGTATCGAAGGGTCTTTAAATATATATGCAGTCAGTTATGTGTTTTTAAGTCCTTATTACTTCCATAATTACCAGGAGTTCCATATTTTGAATCGGCTTCACCGTTTTCGTCAATTGTGCTTCCATAGAATTCATAGTCATTCATCCATTTCAATGGCGGCTGGTTCTGCTGCTCACGTAGAGCTTCATGGCGGTTTTCCAAATCATCACATTTCTCGATTAACTTCTTAAGTTCCTCGTCTTCTTCATCCACATCTTCTTTTTCGTCCTCTTTGTAGGATTGAAGTGCTCCCAACGAAACCGGGAACGATCGTACTGATAAATTTAGCACTTTATCACGTTCGACTGCTTGTTGGAGTTTAGTTTCTAGGATCTTTTTTCGTTTGAATCCTAGAAGAGGTTTTTGTTTCTCAAGGAATGAACTGAAGATGATTTTTGGTCTTGTTTCGGGTGGCAGTTTTTCGTAAGGATCTTCGTTAGGATTTGTTAGACGTAAGTTCTTTTTAACGGCATAGTTACGCCATGATTTGGTTAAATGACTTTGTGTTATGATTTTCGTAAGGTTATTTAAACGAATCATTTTTGTTTTATTTCATTTATTTTAATTCAAAAAATTCACTATTTTGGCAAAACACAAAGATAATTGATGCAATAGCATTCTTAAATGCGGCTTTTATCAAATGTCAAAAACATATGTTTTTTGTATGGACCGCCATCTTTAAAAAGAAATAAGAATGTTTTAAGTTCTAAACAGAATACTGGCGTTCGTTTTCAAGTCCTAAAATTGATGGTGCCAATAACTTTTGTCTTTAAATAATTTTTTTTTCAATACATATTTATGCAAAGATTCGATATATTAATAATTTTCTCGAAATATTTGCTTTTAATAGCTGACAAAATAACTTAATGTTTTTTCAGAAGCATTTAGATTGTTTCCGATCTCTTAAATTGAAAATTTCTTGACGTTTAAAAATTTTTTTTTCTTAATATAAAAGTATTTACGTATGTACCTATGCAACAAGTCTTAAAAAATGCAGTTTTATGAGTAGATCATTATTGTCATTTTTTGTGATCTGCCATAACAATGAAGTTAC
Organism: Eupeodes corollae; assembly: GCF_945859685.1. Lineage (NCBI taxonomy): Eukaryota > Metazoa > Arthropoda > Insecta > Diptera > Syrphidae > Eupeodes > Eupeodes corollae. The sequence continues at coordinate 78,280,067 of NC_079147.1, read as the reverse complement.
TCATTTCTTACTTGGAATTTGTTCTGAAATGAATTTGCTTTTATAAAATTGTGTTTTGTTGATGACATATCAACAAAATTGATTCAGCTATAGACATTTTTCATGAAATATTTTTGCTGAGGGTTTTTCGCTTCGATTAGCTCAATGGAGGGAGAGTTAGTTCTCAGGTTAGTATGCCAGGTGTAAGAGGGAAGTGGACACAGCTTACAAATATTGGGGCGTATTCGTAGAGAACTACAAAAGTCGTGATTTCTTGATCTAAAGTTTCAGGCTTGTTAAGCTTAGTGTACACGATTGCCAGGTCTGACAATCATTGTCAGATCTGCAAACGTCTGACAATGTGTGACAATGAGCTGAAAATTTTAATTTGTGTGTACACGGTTTGCATGGAAAAAAACGTAGCAGTTGCGACTATTTTCAATAAATGTTAACGTTTTTATACATTTTCTTTGAAATGAAAAAAAAAACAACTTAAAAATTTACTTTGTAGTTTTCTCCAAATTTGTCTGCCAATGAATAAATTTGCAAATGTTCCTCAAACGGCATCTGCAAATTTATTCATTGTCAGACGTTTGAAGAAACGTCAGAAAATGAAAAAAATTTGGTGAATTTTGTGTACACACGATTGCCACATCTGCAAATTCATTTGTCTTCAAAATGATTGATGAACAAATTTTTCTGCAAATCAATTTGGTGTGTACACGGTTGTCAGCTTGCGTGTACACGATTGCCAGAAATCTACAAATTAATTGGCAGATATTTTTCTGCAAATTAGGAGCCAAACCATTTGTCTGCAAATTAATTTGGTGTGTACACGATTGTCAGCCATTCGAGACAAATTTTTCAGTGGCAGATCTGGCAATATTTGCAGATCTGGCAATCGTGTGCACTAAGCTTTAGTTAAACGAACACAGCTCTTATTCACAGTCGATTTCCCAGCTGTTAAATAAATCATCAATCTTAGCCGGAAGCTTTATGCATAATCTAATTTTATCTTCTGAAGTTCCTGGCTTGTTGATGGGAATTCTACAAAGTTTGGCAACTGTTGTGTCAGTTTTCTTGCAATTGTGGCGATTATTGTGCTAACCATGGTTGTGAAAAACCATAAAGATCAGCTAAAATACAAATAAGGGATTTATGTACATAATTTAAAGTTAAACCACGGGTTCAGTCCTAAACTTAGGTTTAAATTTATTTATAAAAAGGCTTAATTCTGGACTTTTTTAGTAACAACTTAGCAAGAGTTAAGCAAACATCTATAAATAATCATTATAAGGGTATTCATATCCCCTTGAGTGCGCGTACAATATACAAAAAAATGCCCAGTTGTCATTTAGCACTGCAAACTTCATTTGAAGCAGCAGTCGCAGAGAAGTGGAGGCTCCACCACTTCAAGCAGAAGCCCACATGATACCGTTACCAAGCATAGCCCTGGAAGCCGATGATATATCATCACCCGATCTGTTTTAAAATGGTGGACCACCAGCTTTACAAAGAGTAATTTATGACATTATAGTGCTCAAATGAAAAAATAAAGAAATACCAGAAGAAAAAAGATACATAAGAAGGAGATGTCACAAGAAAGGAGATGTCAGAACACAAGAAAGGAGATGTCAAAAATATATACATAGGTATCACGTTTTTGAGTACCGCCTATAAGATACTCAAACTATCTAGTATAGTGGTATGCGCTTAAAATAACATCGAACAACTTCAGTGTTGCATTATCTAAACCAAATCAGCCACCGATTAGTTTTTCACATGGAAAATGTCTAAAATTTAATTTTCCAACTTACTATCGGTTTATAGAATTTAAGACCGCCTATGATAGCAAAGCCAGGATAGAACTATACATAGCCATGAGAATTCGGCATCCCAAATAAATTGACACGACTTTGTACGTTGATCATCAAGCCAAGTTAAAGAAGCCTGATTGCTATATAGACCAATCAAACTCTACAATAGTCTCCAGCAAGGAGATGGTTTGCCCTGCCTCCTCCTCAACCTGACGTAGGAGAAAAAATCCGTGATTTTGGCATGTCAATAAGAAGGTATATCGTTACCAGGTCTAGTGACATACTAGGTTTATTCCAAAGACCTTTGGGCAGAAAATTGTCTTTGAAATTTTGAAGAGGGGGGATTAAAATCTCTCAGAGAGGAAAAAACCAAAAAAGCAAGGAACGGTTTGTATACAAAATTGTCTATCACTCAGTCAAGGCGTAGCAGATGACGTTAATAGGTGGAATCAATTTAACGGGAGATTTTCTATGTTAATATGAATCAATTAGGAGTCCTTATCTAGTATGTCAATGAACTCTGACCTTCCTTAACCCATATATTAGAGGAAGGTCGATTCCAAAATGTTACAATCAAGACTTGTACGCAATTCTCATGGAAGCAGATACTTTGACAAAAGCTCGGTAGGGTGGTAGAGGTGGGGTGGATACTTATGAGTGAAGAACAACCAGCTCGGTAAGTTCTTTTTAATACATTTTATACACAGCTTTGCAGACCTTGCTTATGCTCGAGAGTTGGCAAAGACCAGCACACCAATAGTTCTGGTGTGCTGTTGGGATTAAGACAAAAAAATGGATGAGCAATGTAAGTTAATGAATGTATAATATCATTTTTAAACGTTGAAAGCCACTGCAAATTGTTTCAGTCCATCAGGATATTTGATTCATAGCTCAGTTATTTTAATTAGACATATACGACCAAGCCACCGCCATTTTGACAGATTGATTATTTTTCATTTCAAACACAAGCAAAAATTAGTTTATCTGGATGGTAATCAACATATAAGGCTTTTTATAAAACAAATTAAAATTTGTCATTCATTTATTCAGAAAAATATGTTAGATTACCACACTTGTAAGCAGGAAAACATGACCAAAAATGGCAACCCTATACCGAAAAGGTTGCTAACTGACCCAGAAAAAATAAAAAGAGGGAAAGAGAAAATAAGCATTTGTTTCCTTTGATCGCTGCTCCATAAGGGTTGGACACAACTTAACAGAACCTTTCGATGTTAAAAAAAAGGTTGAAAAGGTGATGGGCAGTTATGCAATTTTTTTAACATCGTGCTTGAAAGAATAGTGCAGAGCTCCCAGGTCAACACTAAAGGCACTATCTTTCAAAAGTCCGTTAAATTACTAGCATATGCTGGTGACATTGGCATTAATCGTAAGATCTTAGCGTTATGTTAATGGAGCTTTTGTGAGTATTGAGGCGGAGGCGGCATAAATTGGTTTAACGATTAATGAGGGCAAAACATAGTACATGCTGTACTCAAGAAAGGACCTACAACGCCGACGTCTTGGTCAAAATGTCACCATCGACAGACGTAACTTTGAGGTAGTCAAGGACCTAGGCTCTGCTATTTACGCTGAAAACAACACCAGCGCTGAGATCAAACAAAGCAATTGAGTTTTCAAGTCCTCTTTCGACGGACCAGTGTCGCTTTATAGGACCCTTATCATCCTGGTCCTGTTATACGGTGAAGAAGCATGACTATGACAAAAGCGGATGAAAGCACCTTGGGTGCTTCATGTGATTTACGATCCCGTTTGCATCGAAAGGAAGTTGAGGAGAAGATGGAACGACGAGCTGTACAGGCTGTACAGCGACATAGACTTAGCCAGAAGGGTAAAAATCCAACGACATTTTGATCTTTGGCTCTGTTGTGTATGGTCACTTTTAACACAATCTTTAGCTTCCTTTCTAAACAATAGAAATATAAAACGTTGTTTGAATAATCTGTGTCGCATTTATGTATGTTTGTTCAATACTGAAACCTTAAACAATACTGGAAAGTTTTCTCTTTTCTCTTACTAAATGTTCTTAATAATTGCATTTTTAAAAGTAAATCTTGTGCTCCATTGAACATTTCCGATGACAGGACAATCAGCATGTCATCAGATAATCCATCCGGTCATTGCAGTTTGGATTTTTCGAGCAGATCATAATCCTTTCATAAAATTTGACGTTTGTGTTGTATGTACGAAAATTCTTATAGTCTGCACCGCCCTCCCATAGTAAGTCCTCAAGTTGGTGCGACTCCAAATTATGAATTTTCCTTACTTAGAAAAATGGATTCACCCAAAACCTGTGTTTTCTTTTATCCTCTTGAATAGTTAGCTGTTGTAGTTCCTCCAGCTTCTTAAGTAGCAATAATTTTACTGTCAAAAAAGCAATTCGCGTTGTAGAAACGGTATTATCTTTGTGATGGGGTGTGCAATTGAAATACTTAAGCCACCGAATTCAGGATCTTTTTACTTCAATTACAAGAAGACATTTAGCATCGTTTTAATGGCCATCATTAAAAAGTGAATTTTTGATGGTTTATGTTGGAAAAAATGGCCGAAACTCCGAAGCTGGAGTTTTTGGGCACACAACATTTTCCAAAATGAAAGAAAGCGGTTTGCTCCATTTGTCATATGCTGAAGAACTTATCACAGGTGATGAAAAGTTGCCGTATATATTCATGGCAGATGATGCTTTCCCATTAAAAGAACATATAATGAAGCCGTATTCGGGTACACAATTATATCCGCAGGAGCTGAGTTTTAACTTAGCTCATCAATTGTACGTGTACAAAATGCTTTTGGTATTCTTGCTCACCGTTTCCAAGTTTTGCTAAAGCCCATTAACTTGCGACCCAAAAAAGCGACAAATATAGTCTTGGCTAGTTGTTTTCTCCACAAATTTTTAAAACGAAAGAATGGACCAGTTTATGAAGCTCTATTGTCTAACGAAGGTGTTTTGGTAGGTCTGTAACTTACCACATCAAGAATTGCTATGACCATCGCCAAAAACATCAGCAACGAATTATGCGCGTATATAAACTCAAATATATCAAACATTTACCTAATTCAATTTATTATTTTTTATTAAAAAAAAAAAAAAAAAAAAAAAGTGTAGATAACAAAACAGTCATTAGCAAAATTCTCTGTCTTCAAAAAGTTCCAATATGCTGGAACATTCGTCTTCTTTGTTTTGGGTTAATGAATCTTGAATATTGTTTTCTATTCGTTCTTGAGTTCTCAAGGAATTTTGATCTAAAATCAAAAGTTTTCTGGGAGCAACTTTTTGACTTCCTTGTTAGGTCAAATGGACATATTGTGGTAATGAACTGCATGGACGTGATGATGTCGAATGTGATGGTTCGATTAACGGTGATTGATGGTATTGTACCGCTGATGAACTGGACATAGGAGATATGGAAATGGGAGGCGATGGTGAAAAACGTTTGAACCTTTTTGTAGTTCTTGATCATGATGGCATTGATGGTGATATAATAGAATGCAATTGTTTAAGTACACCAAGAATGAGCATTTCTTCAATGCTTTTTTTTTGCATAAAACCTTTGGTCAGTATCTACTGTTGAGACGCTTTCGGAAGGCTCCTCTTGGTCTCGAAGAAAATTCAACTCTTAAAAATACCATAACGAGGGAATATAAACATCTTCTCCCCCAGCTCCAGCTTTTATGGAATCAGCTAATTTTTTAGCTCTGGACGAGACGGTAGCACGTTCTGATGTTAGTTATTTTGTTTTTAATTGTGGCCATGGTACCGTCAGGGTCAATTTCTTTATACTTCTCGAAATTAAATCCCATGCCGGGTTTTCTTCATTTTATTCCGATATTCGGTGCTTTTTATTTTCCAAATAGCTGGATGATTGTAAACTATTTGGAGGATTTCTTTTCAAATATTCGTGAAAAAGATCAACTTGCTTCAAATTAAAAAATTCGACTGACGCTGTTCAGTTCAGTTGTTCAATTGAGGAAGGAAGGTAAGGCAATGCCTTTGAGGTGGTGAACGTCCGTCCGCGTTAAATTGTGAGTTTTGTTTTTAGTAAACCGGCCTGATTTATGTTTTTGGCTGCTGGTGACGTTTACTTCCGGGAACAAGATCCCCCCCACATACTCTGTCCCTTTTTTCTGGTGTTACTCTTTTCTTTTCCAGATGTTCCTGCCACAGTATGGTAGTTTTACTGCCTCATCGACTTATCCTAATCCACGCTCTTCTCCCCTCCACAAACCAGCAACAAACTGGCGCCTAACATGGAGCTCGAACCCACGAGCTTGAGATTAAGAGTCTCATGCTCTACCGACTAAGCTAGCCGGGCTTTTTTGAATCAGTTTAGACAAGGTTTGACATATACTTATTGTTTTAGGTCCTTTGCATGAAATATGCCCACTTTCTATAGGTTTAGGTTTTCGAGCATATTTTAGGGACAGCTTGACGGACAAAAATTTTGCAGAATCGCTCAAAATAAATTTGTTTCTATATACCTCCTGTAAGGGCACATATCTGGTATTTTTAGTTCGGACGTTATATATTTTCATTTGCTTTTGAAATATTTTCACGAATGCATTGCAATCGGTTTTGTGGGGGAAGAATCAACAACTCGTTGTCGTCCATCGCGTTCAACTTGTTCGTAAGTTCATAACTTCTTCCGTGCATCATCATATTAGTACCAAATAAGGTATAATATGGGGATACACCAGTAGTACCATGAACTGCACTCCTTAACGCACACGCAATATTGCCAAGGTGCGTATTCTATTCTCTTTGATCGCGTTTAAGGTATGATCGGATAGCAGCTAACAACGAGCGGTTAACCCTTTCCGACGCATTCGATCGCGGTGAATAAAAAGTTGTTTTAAAATGTCTATATTTGGTAATAAGATTCTGAAACTCTTTTCCCACAAATTGTTTTCCATTATGAGAATGGATTATGTTTGGAATTCCAAACATATTAAAAACTTCTTCTTTCAAAAATGTTATCACTTTCGAGGACGTTGCTTTTCTTAAGGCTTTTTATAACACAAATTTGAACAAATGGTCTAAAACAACGAAAACATACACATTGCTTAGTTTTGACCTGGGATAAGGCCCTAAAAAGTCAATGTAGGAAATTTTTTCGAAAGGATGATTACTACAATAAAACGTTACGATAGGGGGACGGGTTACTTGATCTGACGCTTTACATTGCTTACACACACTACAGTTAGAAACATGTACGCGACCATGCACAGTCATATTAGACCAGTAAAAATATTGCCCAAAGAAACGAAGCATGCTCTAGCATCTCTTCTTCACCTATCTTCTTAAAAGCTTTTTTATAAACGTATTGACCTTCAATTTTTAAGTCGGGAAGTTCGTCTGGGTGATTATATATTTCCTCTATAAGATCTAGATATTCTTCGGATGGAATTCTACTGATTCCAAGTCGATCAACGGGGGCAAGATCCCCCCGTCCGACGAGCTGACGCCATGCACTGCAAGCAGGCCACGTCCCACGGAGCTCAACAATCCCACCTAACCTTTTCCAATTCTTTCTATCTCTATTTCCTACCTCATCCTAAACTTCCACTTTACCCACTTCCACACCTCCTCTAGCCACTCAACAAACTTCAAAATAATCTAAATCTTTTGATTTTTCTTCAACCAACCATTCAACTGTCAAATCGATTAAATGACAACGCCACACACAGGTTGATTTACATTTGATTTGATTCAGTTGACAATTAAATTGAATTGTGTATGGTGCGCTTTAAAAAAACACAATGGATTGAGGATGAGATTCCAGAAGAGAAACTTCAGTTGATTTAACTATTGCGGAGCCTCAGGGTAAGTATTTGGGCGGAAAAACAACTAAACTTGTGCATGCACCCTAGCTCTAGGTTGTATACAACAAATAAGTTGCTAGGACTATTATTAAACGTGCCTAATAGCAGTTAACCTTAATTCTGACAGTTCGTATATTTTGACAATAGACACCGTTATGACAAAAACAACAACAAATGAAATATAACGGATTTTTATCAATACCAAATTTTCATTTCATGTTCACATGTCCTTCTCGAAACCCCCTTTTTCATGTTTTTCATTGTAGTCGAATCAATTTTAAGTTATGCATTTTTAATAAATTATTTTTTAAATATAAAATAAAAAAAGGAAAAAATTAAATAATAAAATAATAATGGAACTTTCATCAGATAATATTGAAGAACTAGCAACTGTTTTGAATTCGTGAGTTATTTTGATTTTAATCTGAAACTCCTGATTTTGTTCGATGGCTGATTTGTTTTCCAGCGATGCATCCCATCAAGAGGATGTTTTTAGGTCCAAAACAGGCCTATTAACATTAGATGTTGATCGTGTTATCTCAGAAGCTCAGGATAGTTTGTTAAATTCTTCCTTGGAAGCTATAAGGTGAGGTTGGAAGCTAATTTGCTGAAATTTATTGCTTCCATCGGACATTCAAACAAACTCTTTTCTTTCTTTTTTTTTGCGTAGTTCTTGTGATGTTCCATGTTCATTTAATGATATCCTTGACGATATTTGTAAAATGAACAATAGCATAGAAATGCAGCAGGCTGCAGTTAACACCGTTGCGACTCCACATCATCAGCTGCCTCTAGAAACTACAGCTTATTATCATATGCCCGATCTAGAGATGCAGTCTGAAGATTACGCATCCGAGTGTAATTTGTCAAATCAAACTGATTTCCTACAACCACTGGGTCAGTGGTCAGAGTATCTTCCTTTGCCACCATCCTCCTTGAGCACAATTCAAGATATTCCACAGCTTGCTCCCATTCCAACTACAATACCCTCTCCGCCTCCAGTTCCAGTAGAGGCGCCACAAACCATAAGTTTTTCTAGTGACATTCCAATGGGAAGTGTTCATCCAAATGCCGAAGAAAAAACAGCGATTGTCGGTCCATCTGTGCAGTTTCTTAACGATTATCCAATGCCCTTAGGACTAACCACACAGCAAAACGAGATGCCTAATAGCAACTTGCACTTCACGCAGGTTCCGGAATGTAACATAAACTTTATGATGATTCCAGAGTCGTCGATGGCGATGCCGATGGGAGCTCCACACAAACGGATTGTCCAACAATCGCCACCATTCTTCGACTGGGCCAGAGTCGTCCCCCGGAGAACTTTCATCCAACCATCAGAAATTGTGGTACTCCGTCCACTGAGGACCAGAAAAGTGATGTCATCTCGTCCGAGTTTCGATTTGGCTTCGTATTTCGACACAAGCTCCATTTCAATTCCTATGATAAGAGAAAGACCACGATGCAGAACGTATCGGCGAAAGCAGAAGCTCTATACGATTCCAGGAGCTGATAATTTGGTATTCGAAGTTCACCTGCGCCCACCGGAACACGAAGAAATTGGCGATAGCAACAACAACAACGAAGACGGCAAAGAGCAATTGTATGCAGAAACTGAAATTCCCGAATTGGACAAGATTTTTAAACGCAAACGTCGCACGCTGAATACCCGTCGTGTTCCTGCAACTCAAGAATCCATCAAGGTGGCCCTAGAGGTGGTGGGGCCACAACCTGAATTTCAACCGATTGAGGTTGCGTCAAAGAAAATCGAAAAAATGTCACCATCTCCAAGTAGGGAACTAGAATCTCCTTCAGATGTTGACTCCGATGATGCTCCTCTGACAATTGTCAAGTCAATGAAATGTTCCAATTGTCAGAAGCTCTTCAAAACTTACCGATCACTGGCAATTCACTCAAAGCGATGCACAAATGTTGCTACCACTCCAGCAAACGCAAAGGAGTCTTCGCCAGAGTTATTGAGACTGCCTAGAACTACAAGTTGTAGGGTGTCTGTCCAGAGACGAAGTAGTAAAGAGAATATTGAATGTAAGTATCAAGATGGAGGAGAAAAAGGAGGAGGGGAGGATAAAGTGGCAACGAGACCGTTAACTCGATCGCAAACAAGAAATGCTCTCAAACGCAAAGCCACTTCTGAAGACGATGGTGGTGGTCCTCAGAAGCAAGCGAAATGATGTTTTGTTCTTTCTTTTCTCTACTTATAAATATTTAATTTAGTTAATTACCATTGATTTAATTTATTACAAAGGCTCTTATTATTGTTGTAATTTTTTCTATTTGAACTTTGAAGTAAATAAAGAAATTAAATTTCTTGAGCTACCAACTTAGTTCTTGGTTTTTATACCTTTGTTTGTTTTTGAAAATTTAACAACTTTAAATTAAAATAGTTACATTTTTTATGACATTTTATTAACAAAAAGAAATTATCGAGATCTACTTCGACGCCGTCGTTGATGATTGCTGCGGTCACGATCACGACTGCGACTACGGCTCCTGTGCCTATCGCGTCTGTCGTCACTTCTATTTCGATCACCTGATCTACCTTCATGGTGCTTTTTCGAAGGACTTCTGCTTCGGGGTCTTGTTTCTTCTCGGTCGGGTTTACTTTCTGAGGATGATTCATCTTCAGATGAACTCTCCTCCGAAGAGCTGGACTGTACTTGTTTTTTCTTTTTCTTAGATTTTTTCTCCTTTTTGGATTTCTTTTCTTTCTTTGATTTTTTCTTCTTCTCTTTTTTAACTTTAACTTTGGATTCTTTTCGTATTTCTGACACGGAACCTGAGTTCGTTCTATCACTTTCACGTTTAATGTTTTCTTCAGAAATTTGAGGTTTCGGTGCACATCCTTCCATGTACAAACGTCGAGTTTCTTCATCGGTTTTGTCGTTTTCCTTTGGTGGTTTATAGTCGGAAACATGATCCACTCGAAGTGATCTATTTAGGATCTTGTATAGAAAAATAAATACATAGATAAGTTGGTGGTTTATGGTGAACCCAAGCGCTTAAGTCTTACCTTGACTCCATTCAAATTATCCACAGCTAAGATTGTTGAACGTTGATCTTCGTAGCAGATAAAACAAAAACCTTTTGATTTGCCCGAGATTTTGTCACGGACAAGATTAATATTTACAATTTCTCCATATTGAGAGAAGACTGCAAGTATATCGCCTTCGCTTAGATCGAATGGCATTCCGCCAACAAAGACCCAGGCGGAATCTCGATACATATCGTGCCAAGATGATTTGCCACCGCGTTGCAAGTCGCGTTCGCTTAGTTTAAGGACGTTTTTCATATTTCTGAATGGAAGAATTAAATAAATTGTTGTAATAAATTTAGGAAATTTATTTTACATATATACTTACGTTAATGGATTCATTTTGATGGTTTTATTAATTTATTTATTTTGTGTGAATTGTAAACAAATCAAGAAAGAAAAATCTGTGCTATGAAATCTAACAACTGACAGCAAAAAAAAGAATGACGGTAGACTACCTGGCCTATTCACAATAGAAATGTGGCATTTTTAATAATATTTTGTAAATTATTAGGCCTACCCCCTGCTAAGAAACATAAGGTTGTTCAAGCATTTACTTTATTTAGAATTAATATAAAATTATATTCGCCTTAACTTAATAATTTATTTATTGTTTATGGGGAATTTTTACGAAATTTGGACTCATCAAAGGTACTATCCCAACTAACAAGTATTAATTAAGTTTCTATTAAGCCCAATTCTTGAAAATTGGGAAGCAATAACTTGTACAGAAACAATTTAAGGCTTTTGTATGCAAGTTAGCTTGTGGTTTTTTAAAAGCTATAAGAAAGTTTAAAAAAACACATACAATTCAGAAAAATGCATGAATTTATAGTACGGTCCATATAATTTAATGTTTGAAGATTATTTTATGCAAATGTTGACCTTGACTGCTCCTCAAATGGTCCATCCACTTAGCCAGTTTTGACATACTCTTTCCAACATTTTGACTGGTATCTCACGAATAAATGCTTCAATATTGTCTTCCAATGTGTCAATTGAAGCGGTCTTGTCTGTATAGACACATAACATAGCCCGACAAAAAATAGTCTAAATGCGTTAAATCACACGATCTAGGCAGCCAATTGACCGGTCCCGAAAGTAAAATAAAATGTTGACCGAACTCGCCTATCGATAAGTCCATTGTTGCGCGTGCTGTGTGGCATGTGGCACCGTTTTGTTGAAACCACATGTCATGTAAGTCAAGCTCTTGCATTTTGGGCAAACAAAAGTTGGATATCATCTCACGGTAGAGTAAACAGTTACTTTACGATTCACATCATCTTTGAAGAACTACGGTCCAATAATGCCACCAGCCCATAAACCGCACCAAACTGTGACTTCTTTTGGATTAGTGGTAGCTCTTGCAATACTTCTGGCTGATATTGACCCCAAAATCGACAATTCTGCTTATTTACGTACCCATTGAGCCAAAAATGAGCTCTTTGTCGCTGAACACAATTATTCGGTAAAAAAGTGAGTCTTCGGTCAACTTTCCAACTTTCCAACAGCCCACTTTTCAACAGCCCATTTGCTAAAAATTTTACGTTATTCGTTCGGCTTCAATTCTTGCACCAGCTATATTTCGAAAGGCATTTCACCTAAACTAAATCCTCCCACAAATTTTCCACGTTGTTCAGTAACAGAGACCCAATCGCTGAAAACGGCGCGGTGCCGAATCGATTGATGGTCGTCATCAACACAGGCCGATACAGCTTTTATTAATCAGAAAAACTTTGCTGGTATTGATGTTATTTCATTTTCATTTTTCTGGCATTTTAAAGTGTTTTTTCGTCTTTCATCAAAAGTTTTAGTTTGGTATTGAAATAATGAAAACAATTAGAAAACCGATTACGCATTTACAAAGAAATTAATCATATTTTCCAAATTATGACCACCAGAAACGTGGAAGAAAATTCGCATTGATTTAGGTTTCTGATCGGGATTTGTGAATTTCTGATTTGGTTTTCAAGATTAAGGGAATTACTGTGTAACACAAGCTTAATTTTAAACTATGTGACTTCAAAATGAGAAATCTAAAATGAGTACAATCTAAACTCTGTATAGGTGAAATTTCGATTAATGTTCCAAAAGCATTTAGAATGCATTTCAGAATTTTACAGAATTACAAATTGGAAATAGTAATGAATGAATTAACTATAGCTTCCATTTTATTTTTTTGGTTGTTTTGCTTTTGAGATTGAAAGGTTTTAATTTATTTTCCAGATTTTCTGGCAAATTGACCCTTTAAGTGATATATTTTACAAGTTCAATACCTATTGTTCATCCAATCTGCTAAAATAATTTTTTTTTTTTAAATAAAAAAGTGTCGAAAATAGAATTGTTTGTCGTGATAATCATTAAAATCTTAAATTATTTTATTTATATCATTGAAACAAAATAAACTTAATTATATAAGAACAGTGATTAAGTTGGATTCTGTTTTTTTTTATGTTACACTTCTTTATAATCTTGGATTCCGGAATGAAGAATCTTTTGTTTGTTACTCAAATTCTTTACCTCTTTAGTAAGTGTTTATGAAAAGAAAGCTATAACCTATAAAAACTGGAACTTTCTTCTGTTTGTATTATGTTGTTATACCTTTTGATAAGAAAGTTGTAACTTGGTATAAAATGCTTATTGAAGTTATTACATTCTCACAAATTATAACAGATAGTTAATAATTAGTTCAATAAATTTGATTTTTATATTCTAAGAGTACATGAATGTTCCTTTTATAATAAGAAAACCAAACGTAAGCTATAATAATTTGAAGGTTTAGCCAAAAAACGATTAAAACCCCATATAATTAAAGTTGAGAAATAAATCAAATTGGCAGAGAAATAATTATGCATATAATACAAATTATAATAATAAATAGCACGTTTTTTTGTAAGGCCACTAACGTAAGCCACTAATAGCAATGAGAAGCAATAAGTTACATTCTTAAGCAAGACTTTGATCACAATATGAATACAATTCGACTTTGCAAATGATTGTCTTATAGAGCTAAGTTAGCTTCTTTAGTGAAGCTATAGCTCTCTTTAACAAGTGATTGCTTACATTTTTTTGCCTGCTTGCTAACACTATTCATGAACACTTGTTTCCCAAATATAAGACATATTTAACACATAAATGCTATGAAATTATGACCAGAGTGCAATAATAAAAAGTTTATTCCAAAGAATGTTTTTGACTTCTATAATTATTTAAATTTCTTAAACAATTAAATAAACACCCGATAGTATTAGTCATTTTTTTGAAAATCATAAAATAAAAAGATCAATGTCATGGTTGTTTTATTAATTGTTAAAATTCAAAACGAATATGATGAAAACTTCGTAGTCACATTTTCCAAAACTAAAGCAGCAGTAATAAAACTGATGGAAAATTTGTAACTGTTGTTCTTTGAAACAGCAAACTACTATAAAAACGTAATAATATCATGTTTTGTATTAAGAAAAATGAATTTAAACCGATCGTTCACTAGCAACTTCGTACCTTAGCTAATTTTTTTCGATGAAATGTATGAAAATGCTTCGTATTTCAATTCGAAAAATCATGCTCTACAGAGCTATAAATAATGATTGTTTTGGGTAGAGTTGGATGGCATTGATAGGGATAATGACACAAGATACGAGACAATCGCAATTTCGCAATAGAGAATATCACAATTGACCAATAATTTACTGCCGCAAATATGCTAACTATTTAAGGAAAGTTATGGTTCTGCAATTGGCAATAATAACATCTTTCTCTCTTTAGAAGGACATACATTTCTATTACTGGTTTATTTTAAATTATGTTCTTATACCCCACCTTTTATTGAAAAACCCTTTATATAACCTGAATTCAGGAGAAATATTGATCCCAACAACATATAAGTTGAGAGTGGATGGCTATAGCCGGCAACTTTAACAAACCTGTAGCAACTTTAAGTTGCCAGAATTAATTCTAACTCCCACCACACGTCATTCATACGATTCCTCAATCATCATAAATAACGAATCTATCACAACTATTAAAATATATGAAATGTGTAAAACGGAATTTTATTGTACGTTCTCAATTATCAGTGTGCACAACACCTTAGCATTTATTTGATTATTGTGAATGACTTAAGGAAAATAGATTTTGGTAGCATTCCAATCACAAGGTTTTGACATGTGTCAGCTGACCTGATGAAAAATTCGATATTCCTCGACATCCCATACTTGTCTTCAGTTAATTTTTATTAAAAAATAAAATCTTTCACAAAAAATGGCTCTGCACTCAGCAATTAAAGGAAAACTTATCTCTGTTATTGGAGACGAAGTAAGTTTGATATTAATAAACATATCTTATTAAAACTAAACTTACATAAATCTTTAAATAAAAAACCAGGACACTTGTGTAGGATTCTTGCTCGGAGGTGTTGGCGAAATCAACAAGAATCGTCACGCCAATTTCATGGTCGTTGACAAAAGTAAGATTTGTCTACCTATTAAAAATCCTTTAAATTTAATTGAAAATATCTGAATTCAAAGACACACCAGTGAGCGAAATTGAGGATTGTTTCAAGCGTTTTCTTAAACGCGATGACATCGACATCATTCTAATTAATCAAAACTACGCTGAGCTCATTCGCCATGTAATCGATTCGCACACCTCACCTATTCCTGCGGTCTTGGAGATTCCATCCAAAGATCATCCATATGATGCAAGCAAGGATTCAATTTTGAGACGTGCCAGGGTAAAAATTCAATGCTTTTCATGTAATTATGGTTTTTATTTTGTTTTCTCTTTCAAAGGGCATGTTCAATCCCGAAGACTTGGTCCGTTAAACGTTTCCGGCGAATATGGACTTTTTTTGGGTCATAAAGTATTAGTTTCCAATTGTTTTGTGTAAAATATAATCCATCTTGTTAATCAAATATTTAGTTTCTTTATCGTTGCTGGCTTGATGTGCATTTTCATTCCAATAAAAAGGATTTTGTTTTCTGGTTGAATCTTAAAATTGTTGGTTTTTATTTTATAAAGGTTCTGCTTCATGTGAGTTTCTTTCTGCATAAAGATTGTTGGTTGATTTTGATTTTGGTAGACTATTGATTCAAATCTTCGAAAAAGTTGGAGCATTGATTCGTGACTGACAGTTCAAAGTTCGTCCCAAAATGGCTGATTTTTTTAGTAGATTCAAAAAAGATGTGACCTGGATACATTTTACGTCCAAAGCATAAGTATAACTCCCATCTGTGGGCTTCTATGTTTATTGACAATAAAATCATTAACTTACTTACGTCATTCGAACTTCATCGTAATATTTCTTGCTTCACCCTTTTTACCGTTATTTTAAGAGGCTGCAAACCAGCTGCATTTTCCTCCTCCTAAACTGGCAATGCCAAGTACAGAGATTTTTTCTTTTGCTGTACTGCAGGAATATGGAATTTAAAATAATTGGTGGAAATGCGCATTCAAGAGGACGCAAGCGTCCACAGGTTTTTCTCAAAACCCACCTCTGTCTATCAACTCCTACTCTCACCCCCCCGCGGTGAACATGGGGTGCCTAGTACCTCAATTGGAAATTGGGTTCTAAATCCAGTGGAAAGATGTTGGGGGCAGCAAACGAGAGAGGGGGAGAGGTGTTTCCACTAAGGCACCTCTCATTACAATGAATGCAGCGTACGAATTCTCGAGATGGAACCAACGGCGGCGTCTACAGTTCCAGTAAGTTTGAACTACTTAGTGAGCACCTTATAGGGCGTCTACGACTTATTCGGAGCCCAGGCCTGTAAAGAGCGGTTTATCCGGCTCCCCGTCCTTGGAGTTATACTAAGGATCTGGCCTTCCAGGTTGGGGATTGTGCCGTCGGGGTGACTTCCTGGCCACTTAAAAAAATATCTTAGTTGCGAGGCACCAACAAGCCTGGGATACGGACGGATTTACTGTTGACAACCCAAGCAAACGAAATAAGGACAACGAACTTCGGATCTGTACGTGGAATGTTAGGTCCCTTAATAGATCACGTGCGGCCGAAGAATTAGCGGTTACCCCAGACTGCTATAAAACAGACATCACCGCCATCCAGGAAATACGATGGATGGATAGGGTAAACAAAGGATGAAAATCTGCGATATTTACTATGGTGACTGTTACCCAGAAAACCAACAGCGTCTATTTGGTTGTGGATTTGTTGTTACAACTAGACTCAGACAAAAACTCTTGAGTGTCACCAGTGTGAGTGAGCGTACACGAGAATCCGCTTCAAGAATAAATACGCCAACATAAATCTAATATGCGTACATGCCCCAACAAAGGAGAGAGATGAAGACACCAAAGACATATTCTTTGAGCTCTTGGACAAGACATATGAGCAGTGCCCTGGCTATGACATTAAAATTGTCTAAGGAGATCTTAACGCCAAGCTAGGAAGAGAATACATATTTGGTGGCACATTCTGCCTTTTAAGGGCTAGGTTTCACACGGCCACCTAAGCGAAACCCCTAGTTTGACGACGACTGCAAGCGCAGGCAGCAAAACAACAGGCATATAAAACGGAGCTGCAGAGAAGGACCAGAGCTCCTCGGCAGCTTTACGAGCAGAAGAGGAGAGAGTAACACCGGATTCTTAGATGGAAAAAAAGAAAACATGAGAACTGCGCGATCGAGGAGATAAAGGGATGTCACAACACGAATGAGGTTCGTTAATTTTACCAAAAGGTAAAGAAAACTTCTCAAGGGTACCAGCTACAAACCGAAGCCTGTAAGGACGATCAGAGGAACATCGTAGTGGAACCGCAGTCTATGTTGAGAATATGAAAAGACCACTTCTCCAAATTATATAACGGCGATGACGAACCGAGTTCCGCTGTAAGGGAGATAAAACAACTCAACCTAGGCGGCGCAGATCAATAATTCCGTCTACACGACTTCGACAAAGTGAAGATAGCTACATTTATCTAAACTGAAGTTAAACAAAGCTGCTAGGACTCACGGCATTGCTGCCGAACTATTTAAAGCAGCAGGCGATGACTTGGTAGGGAGCATGCACCAACTCATCTGCAAAATATGGTCGGAAGAAAGCATGCCCGATGAGTGCAATCTCAGCATAGTGTGCCCGATACATAAGAAAGAAGACCCTCTAAATTGCGCCAACTACAGAGGCATCAGTCTCCTTAACATTGCGTATAAGATCCTCTCTGCCGTATTATGTGAACATCTGAAGCTATTCGTCAACAACCTGATCGGTCCTTATCAGTGTGGCTTCAGACCAGGAAAGTCCACTATCGACCAAATTTTCACACTACGGCAGCTCTTGGAAAAACCCAGGCGGTTTAAATCGATACCCACCATCTTTTCACCTATTTCAAGGCCGCATATGGCAGCATCTACAAGGACGAGCTGTATAGAGCCATGTCTAGTTTTGGCATCCCTGCCAAACTCGTCCGTCCGTGTAGAATTACGATGGAGAATGCACGCTCCTCTATCAATGCCGGAAAAGATCTAACCGATGCATTTTATGTCAAAAAAGGTTTTAGACAAGGCGATGCATGCGACTTCTTCAATATCGTTCTGGAATGAACTGTGCAAAACTTAACCGTCAACACTAGAGAACGTTTCGAAGCATTGCCACGGAAGCGAAGAAGATAGGTTTAGTGGTCAATGAGGGCAAGACCAAGTATATAAATAAATAAATAAATTGGGTGGCGCAACAGTCCGTTGTGAACCAGGGCCTAGTGACTTACAACTCTTAAGCATTCCTGTGTGCGAGTACTTTTGTCAGGAATGGAAGGGACCTACAATTTTAGGCCGAATCCGAACGGCTAATTTGAGAAAACACTTTTTCATGACAAGAATTACTCTTGAAGGATTTGTCAATTCCTCGCAAGAGGCAGTAACCGCGCAAATTAAATTTTTTTAAATTAAGGTGGCACAGGCAGGGATTGAACCCAAGACCCCTTGCATGACAGTCCAACGCACTAACCATCATGATACGGGTACTACTAACCACGTATATGCTGTCATCAAAAAAGGACATTGAACAACGACGTCTTGGACAAAACGCCACCATGGACAGCTATAACTTTGAGGTAGTTAAGGACTTTGTCTACCTAGATACCACTATAAACACAGACAACGACACCAGCGCTGAAATCAAAGAAGAATAACTCTTGCAAATCGTTGCTTCTTTGGACTTAGAACGCAATTGAGAAGTAAAGTCCTCTCTCGAGCATCTAAAATCATCATCTATAAGACACTCATCATCGCGGTTCTCATTTATGGCGCTGAGGCCTGGACCCTGTCAAAGAAAGATGACAGCTTCTTAGGATGCTTCGAGAGAAAAATTCTTCGTTGATTTTTGGTCCCGTGTGCATAGATGGAGAATGGAGGAGAAGATTTAACGACGAACTGTAAAGCGACACTGACCTAGTTAGCAGAATTAAAGTCCAACGGCTTAGATGGCTGGGTCATGTAGAGGGAATGGACATCAACGCTCCAGCCCGGAAGGTATTCGAATCCAATCCCGAGGGACGGCGCAGTAGAAGAAGACCGCGACTCAGGTGGCGCACGCAAGTGGGTGAAGATCTCAACCACCTTGGTGTGTGAAACTGGAGACAGCTAGCTAGGAATCGAGCTGGCTGGAGACGCATGTTGGTTGAGGCCCAGGTCCACCCGGACTGTAACGCGACCTTACGTAAGTAAGTAAGTAAGTAAAACTACTTGAATTGAACAGTCTGAAAGGTAATTTCTAACCCAACAAAGAAGAGATTTATCAATACCAAAAGCACGCATTTTCGATAAGAGAGCTTGCCAAACTCTATTAAATGCTTTTGAAATATCAAGTGCAATAATCTTACTTTAGAATTGGTAATTTTCAAAACCCAGATTCTCTGGTGCAAAATGTTTCTCATGTATATGCAAGTGTTGGGAACTCTATGGATGGAACTTTAAATAGATGTGGAAGGCAACTTTTGGATTTCGCTGAAGATTTTGGTTTATTGGTTTATTACTAACAGTGACAGAAGAGGCGATCTCACTTTCATTTCGGGTCAAGGTCATTCAGTTATTGATTATTGTTTTGCGGGAGGTAATTGGCTTAGTGTTGTCGAGGATTTCGAGGTTGTATCTGCAAAATTTCTCTGGTCATTTACCAGTTGTTACCTCTATAAAATTTCAAGATGTAACTTTATCACCCATTTACACATTAAATAGATTAAAATGGATAGAAAATCGTGCTGAAGTGTATAGACGAAAACTCGAGGCTCAGATTAATTGCCTTTCCTCCCAAGAACATTATAGTTGTGACCAGGCCGTTGAAAATATTTTAAAAAGTGTAAGACAAGCAGCTGTTGTGGTAAAACCTAAATCCAGAGATAAACTCGTAGCTGAGTGGTTTGATTGGGAATGTAGAAAACTCCGCAACAAATCTTTCGCAAATCTCAATCTATTTTTTTTAAACGTCTTTACATAGGATCCAATAAATTGTATAAAAAGCTCTGTATTCAAAAAGAAAAAAAAAAATATGTAAATGGCGTAGCAACCAGGCTTTCAAACTGTAAAGATGAAAAAACATTCTGGTCAAACATGAGATTGTTAGGTGGTTGCAAGTGTATGTCAGCCTCAGCTATTGATGTTGAAAAACTCGCTAAGCACATCAAACAGCTCCTGAACACTTTGACAACAAGTTTAAAATTTCAGTATGCCCTTCCTTTAGTTTTCATCCCAGAATTAGATGGGCCAATCACAATAAGAGAGTTGCAAGGAACTCTAGAAAATATGAAAAATGAAAAATCTGCAGGAGTTGATGTTATACCGTGTGAATTTTATAAATATGGAACTCCAAATTTTCTAAATCATATAAATGACTTCTTTAATAGACTTCTTGAAGAAGAAGAAATTATAAAGAGTTTCTTAAAAGCATGGATCTGCGCTATTTTTAAAAAAGGGGATTTGCAACTTCCGAGCAACTACAGGGGCATTTCGATTCTGCCATGTCTTAGGAAAATATTCACCCATCTTTTATACCAAAGGTTGACAAAATGGGTTGAAGAGAATAAACTCCTTAGTACTTTCCAAGCCGGCTTTTGAGCAGGATTTTCTACAATAGACCATATATTTGCTCTTACAAGCATAGTAAAGAATTGTTTTGAAAAGAAAAAGAAAATGTACGCCTTTTTCGTTGATTTTCAGGCGGCATTTGACACGGTGAATTTAATATATAAATTATCTACTTTAGGTTTATCCACTAAATTTCTAAATCTGTACAAACTCCTTATAACTGGCACCTCTGCTGCAGTCTGGAATGGAAATTCGAAGTCTGACTTTTTTTAATACAACATGTGGTGTTCCTCAAGGATGTAGATTGAGTCCCATTATGTTTTCACTATTTATTGCGATGTATCTAAAGATTTTCCAGGTGGAGTCATTGTCGGTGATACACTTATAAAGATGCTTTTATACGCGGATGAAGTTGTTATTTTGGCTGATAACCCCACATCTTTACAGCTTCAAACTAATAAACTCATAAGATTTTGTGATTTGTGGGATCTTAAAATTAACGCCACAAAGTCAAAAATAATGATTTTTGAAAGTACTCATCGAAGAAGAACTCCCAATGAAAGATGGTTTTTAGATCGCGAACCGTTAGAAATAGTATCTCAATACAAATACTTAGGTTTCTAATAACGTACAACCTTGACCTCCGCCTTCATGTTAAAGAAAAATGCATTGCTGCCAAAAGAGCAATAAATCTCATGTGGAGTAAATTCTTTTGCAATAAATATGTCGATGCTACTGCTAAGTTTAGAGTATTTGATGGAACTATAAGAACGTGCCTTTGTTACGCAGATCAAGTTTTTGGCTATCGAAACATGGAGGAATCCGAAGTTGTTCAACGTTTCTTTTACCAACGCATTTTCAAACTAGCTAGTTCAACTCCAACGTATGCCATCCACGTAGAAACCGGTATAGCACAAATATTCCTAGACAATTTAAAATCAAATGCGGACTATATTGTTAAAGTTATGAATAGACCTGATACAAACCTTCACAAAAAAATAGTGCAATACGCACTCCGATCTCAATTATCGCCTTTTAAAGAATGGTACGAATTGGCTTATCAGCATTGCTTTAATCTAAATCTTAATAATACACCTCTAGCCGATTGGCAAAAAGTTTTCTATAAATGCATAGTAAAGATAAATGACTCTCTTTATTTACAGTGTTTGCATAGAGCTCAAACTTCTAGCACTAGACTTATATACAAAACACTAAACCACACACTCTACAGAAGTAATTATTTTAACGAAAAATTATCTATAAAGCAAATGAGCCTTATTTTTAATGCAAGAACTGAGATGCTGAATTTAAACTATAAGCCACATAGAGTAGACCTTGATCCAAAATGAACTTTGTGCAACCGCAATGACATTGAGGATGTGTACCACTTCTTAGCTGTTTGTCCAATGTTACAGGAAATAAGTTGGCCATTTTGCCATACGGTTCTCATAGGTTTTTATCCATAACTGCGGTTTTTTGGCATGAGAAATAAGCAGATATGTATGACACTGACAATGATCTGATGTGCCTAGAGGTGATAATACACTAACCCTATATTCATTATGATCAGAGGTAAGAAACAAGTCTAGTCATAGACCTTTTCTAAATTAAGTAAAGGGTGATTTTTTGAGGTTAGGATTTTCATGCATTAGTATTTGACAGATCACGCGGGATTTCAGACATGGTGTCAAAGAGAAAGATGCTCAGTATGCTTTGACATTTCATCATGAATAGACTTACTAACGAGCAACGCTTGCAAATCATTGAATTTTATTACCAAAATCAGTGTTCGGTTCGAAATGTGTTTCGCGCTTTACGTCCGATTTATGGTCTACATAATCGACCAAGTGAGCAAACAATTAATGCGATTGTGACCAAGTTTCGCACTCAGTGTACTTTATTGGACATTAAACCAACCACACTAATGCGTACAGTGCGTACAGAAGAGAATATTGCGTCTGTTTCTGAGAGTGTTGCTGAAGACCGTGAAATGTCGATTCGTCGCCGTTCGCAGCAATTGGGTTTGTGTTATTCGACCACATGGAAGATTTTACGCAAAGATCTTGGTGTAAAACCGTATAAAATACAGCTCGTGCAAGAACTGAAGCCGAACGATCTGCCACAACGTCGAATTTTCAGTGAATGGGCCCTAGAAAAGTTGGCAGAAAATCCGCTTTTTTATCGACAAATTTTGTTCAGCGATGAGACTCATTTCTGGTTGAATGGCTACGTAAATAAGCAAAATTGCCGCATTTGGAGTGAAGAGCAACCAGAAGCCATTCAAAAACTGCCCATGCATCCCAAAAAATGCACTGTTTGGTGTGGTTTGTACGCTGGTGGAATCATTGGACCGTATTTTTTCAAAGATGCTGTTGGACGCAACGTTACGGTGAATGGCGATCGCTATCGTTCAATGCTAGCAAACTTTTTGTTTCCAAAAATGGAAGAACTGAACTTGGTTGACATGTGGTTTCAACAAGATGGCACTACATGCCACACAGCTTGCGATTCTATGGCCATTTTGAGGGAAAACTTCGGAGAACAATTCATCTCAAGGAATGGACCGGTAAGTTGGCCACCAAGATCATGCGATTTGACGCCTTTAGACTATTTTTTGTGGGGCTACGTCAAGTCTAAAGTCTACACAAATAAGCCAGCAACTATTCCAGCTTTGGAAGACAACATTTCCGAAGAAATTCGGGCTATTCCGGCCGAAATGCTCGAAAAAGTTACCCAAAATTGGACTTTCCGAATGGACCACCTAAGACGCAGCCGCGGTCAACATTTAAGTGAAATTATCTTCAAAAAGTAAATGTCATGGTCATGGACCAATCTAACGTTTCAAATAAAGAATCGATGAGATTTTGCAAATTTTATGCGTTTTTTTTTTAAAAAGTTCTCAAGCTTTTAAAAAATCACCGTTTACATATAATAGGAAAGCTGTTACATATATGATTGTACATCGTCTGCACTCTGCATGCATGTGCAAAGAGGACTTACGAGAGCAGAAATAGAGGTCATTAATATACATAGAAAAGAGCAAAGTACCCAGTATAGAACCCTGTGGAACACCTCTATTTATAGTGAAAGAGTAGAAAACAGAGTATTGTTTGCAAAAACACGTTACGTAAATTAGTTTAGCTGATGATAACAATTTGAATTTGGTTAAGAGCTACAGTATCAAAAGGGCAAGTATTGTTACTTTTTCATTATCAACTGCACTTTGTATTCCTTCTGTTACGTCAATTAGAGCAGTTATGTAGCTTTGTTAAGTCCTAAAGCTGGAATGGTAATAACAAATAAGTTGATGTTCGGATATTTAATTTGAATGGTGTTTTAAAGGACTTTGAAAATTTCTTTCAGAAAATACTAAGTTTTCCACGTCTGGACTCAATTTTTGATTGTTTTTACCAATAAATTCAAATACGTCTTCTTTTTTTTTCTCAATTTTATTGTAAAATAATTTTAAAACATTGTAACTAACAATTCTTTGTCATAGTAGCTTTCAATTATGTTACACACAAACTTCAAAACTTTGCTCTTTTATCTTACCATAAATTTCTTAAAGTGTGTTTTTCATAACAAATACATTTTATGGTAAGTACATTCAATTATTTTTGTTTATTTTTTATTATTTCAAAATCAATATCATTAAAAAAGAAAATATATAATTATAATAATAATTGTTTGTTTTTGTTTGTTTTTATTTTTTTTAACACTAATTAATTGGTTTTGTTTTTGTTTTTCATTTTCTTTAGCTTGTAAACTAAGTCTCTGTGTTTTTTGTGTGTGTTGTGTTTTTATTTTTATTTTATATTTTCTTCGAATTTATTTTTGTTTTGTTTTACTTATATAAAATAATAACTAATTGAGTATACAGTTAATAAAACTTATTTACTAATTCATCAGTTAATCATACAAAAACTAAATTATACATTTTACTTACTTTTTTTTCTTCGTTTTTTGTTTTATTTTATTTTTGAAAAATCAACTATGTTGTTTATAAATGTATGTGTGTATATAATATAATTATTTTTGTTTTTGTTTTCGTTCCTCTAAACCACAATAAATTTTCTAATGTCTTTTCTTTTTGTTTTCATCATTGTTTTATTGTTTTTAAGTTTAAATTTGTTTAGTTAGTTTGCAAATTTTGTTTGTATATTTACATTTATTTATTTATTTAAATTGTAATTAACATTGACGATTTATTTATTTATTTTTTATTTTAAACTTTTCATTATTTAGTTGATAAAATATTTGTTTTTTTTTCTGTTTTAATTCAATTAATTTATTTGACTATTTTCTTTTTCTACACATTCACCTATATGTATTGTTTTTTGTTTTTTAATTGTTATTTTGTTTTTACTTATTTACTAAAAATGTTAACTTTCTATTTCACATGTTTTTTTTTCTTAATTTTTCTTATTTCTGATCCATAATACTTTTTAATGGCTTCTTTCTGTAGGTTTTGTTTTGGTTTTTATGTTTTTGATCCAAGGATAAAAAATAAAATTTAATAAAGAGTCATAATCTTTGGATTCTGTTTAATTACTTAAACACTCTTTGATGTTTTTTGTTGCTGGTTTTTGAATTAATTTTAATTATATTTAATTAATTTCTTTTGTTTGCTAATTTATCAAAGTATTTTGAAAAAAAAAACTATTTTGTTGTTAGACATAATATTGTTGTATTTTGGCAGTTTGTTTATTTTGAACTAAAAAAGATTAATTTTTGTTGAATTTACGATAAATAAATAAATTCCTTTTTTTTTTAAATGTTAATTTAATTTAAAACAATATAAATTTCTAGGAACAAAAATTCGTGAAGGCGCAAGGTTAAAACTCAACAATAAAACTGAAGCAGTCCACATATTAAACATTAGGTGAAGGGCGTATTCAAGCTTTGAATCGGGGGGAGGGGGGGGGGGGGTCACATACTTAACATGAAGATGAGTTTTTCAGCAACGTTCAAAAATGTTCTTCAATTTTTTCTTAAGGAGGCTGACAACTTTTTAAATAACATAATGTGGATCTTAACCTTACATTTACATATTTCAAGGGGAAAAGGTACAACTTTATTAATTAGACTATTTTAGTACACTGTTGGACAGCAATATGTGGCCCAATTATTTAATTTGGACGACTCCCCACATAAGCAAACATTCCGGGATTCCAATAGGATTCTTAAATATGCCATATTTAAGAGCTAAAATATAGTAGCTCAGAGGGTTTTTGGTCATTTCAAGCAGAAATATTAGAAACTGTTTTGAAACGTAGCTTTTTTCCAAAAATTATACATCCTTTTCTTGTAGGGATTTTCATGAATGTGAAGAACTCTGCAAAAATATGGATGCAGAAACCTAGACAATGAGAAAGTTTGCCAGAAAATGTGATCTTTTTTCGTAGGAAAAGACTCAATTTTCGGGAGTTTATTATATTACTATCGTTATCAGTCTGCTTACTCGAAGATTGGAGCTGATGATAGAAGAAATTCTAAACAAATTATTGTTTTACGTGAACCTGCTGAAAATATTTTGATCTTTATGGCTGAAACACAAACACGCTTCAGCTTCGGCTTCGCCTGACGTTTACAAGTTCAGCCATAGGATTTCAATGCATGCTATTACAATGGAGCTTCGATCTCACGTTTCGTTTGACAATCGTAAGGAAAAGAACGTAATGTAACGTAATGTGACTAAAAACGGAAGCTCTAGTTCATGGCTGAATCGCAAACTCGCTTCAGCTTCGGATTCGGCTGCGTTACAGTGGTCATGCTTTGAGGTTGCTTTGAATGACATTTCTATTATTTCCTCCCTCCAAAGAGCATATATTTTCTTTGTTGACATTTTTTTTAGAGCTGTTGAGCTGTCAGACAAAACAAATGTTCAAATAATTGAACTAGAGCTTCCGTTTGGAGTCACATTACGTTACATTACGTTCTTTTCCTTACGATTGTCAAACGAAACGTGAGGTCGAGGCTCCATTGTGATAACGATTGTCAAACGAAACGTGAGATCGAAGCTCCATTGCGATAGCATGCATTAAATTCCTATGGCTGAACTCGTAAAAGTCAGGCGAAGCCGAAGCTGAAGCGTGTTTGTGATTTAGCCATCAATTATCTGAACATTTGCTTTGTCTGACAGCTCATCAGCTGTAAAAAAATGGAAACAGACAAACTATTTGCTCTTAAGAGGGATGAAATAATAGAAATTTCATTCAAAGGAACCTCGAAGCAAGCCCACAGTAACGTAGACGAAGCTGAAGCGTGTTTGTGATTCAGCCATTAAAGAGTTAATAAAACTTACAAATTGTTGAAAGAAAAAAGTTTTGTTCTTATTTTTAAGGAAAAATGGACATTTAAGTACATAGTTTCTCTTAAAATTAAATACAAACAAATAAAGGTAAGGAAACAAGTTGGGAAGAAACTTTAGTGTTCCACTCAAAAACTACACGTTGCAGAATCTTTTTTCACGTCAGTTCTCGAGACATTCAAAGCTTTTATACTAAATTATACCTACAATATGATGCGTTCATTGCCATTATAACTAATAAGCCATTAGTTTAACAAAAGTGTCACTTTTGCTGTGTTTGGGACCCGTGTTTTTTGGCATTCTATTAATAGTTTAGTAGAAAATTCCTAAGAAAACGCATCGGCAGTAGCCAGTTTTTTGTATTTAAAAATTGGTACAACTGAAAGAAGATCTGTTAGAATAGTAATAAACAAAACACAAAGAAAAGAAAGTGAAAATCAAAAGTTAGAACTAACTTCAGCAAAAAAAAATTATTAACTAAAACTAATAAAATGGGTAATTTTCAAGAAGAAATGGTAAGTAAACATCTGGAAGTTGAGATTCTATAAAAAAGTTAATTTAACAATTGCTTCATGGAAGGGGTTTGTTCGTAGACTACTACATTAACATTTGGTGTTGAAGCGAGTTTATAGCTCGCCTCAATTCTATAAATACCTGAATCGAGTTGAAATGAGCTTGATTAGACTCGATTCCGGTCGGGGATCGGAGGGCAGTCAGCATTTCTGAAGAAAACTGTGTGGAGGAGCTGGTTTTACAGATAATCTATTTATTTGCATTTTCGTGTACAAAAAATATAGTTTTGTTTTAATCAAATTTAAAAAAAAAATGTTCTTTTATGGTGCTGACCTATTCAGTTCTTCATTGTTTAACACGAGTCAAACTATCTCACTTGCACTTCACACATCAAAAACATCGAAACACCATTTGCATTTTAGAAAGCGCTGTCAAACTCAATCACTTTTAAATCTTCTTGTCCGGTGGAAACACCAAAAAGCTTTGTTGAATCTAAACTGAGATAAACCTTTAGTGGAAACATAGCAAAACTTAATTATCTTTTATATTGTTTTCTCTTGCTAAATAAGCCCAGTTAGTCAATTTTCATTAACAAAACTAAGTAATATCAACAGTAAGAGATTGATTTTTTTCCCCAATGGAAAATACATGATTGCAAATGCACAACTACTCAACGAACACAGCCATCTAGATACAAATGCAATATCAATCGTCAGTGACGAAGGTCGAGCTGCAGCTCATCTTCAACTCAATAAAAAACAAAAAATCAGACATTTACCGATGGAGGCAATTGACATTTACACCACACTCTTCAATAATGCATATTATCCAGTGCATTGGAAGACAGCTGTGGTTCATCCTCTCTCGAAAAAGGGAAAGGACAACTCCAACCCGTCAAATCTTCGGTCGATAAGTCTTCTTCCGAGCATCAGCAAAGTTTTCGAAAAAATCACTAATAGGGCTCCGACTAAGTGGGCTGCGGACAACCAAATAATTCCGGATAAACAGTGCGGGTTCAAGGCGGGTCATGACACTATTCATGCTGCGTCTAAACTCGTTTCTGATATCCAATGGAATAAATCAAAACAACAACGCACATGTGCTGTTCTGGTTGATTTGGAAAAGGCCTTTGACACCGTATGGTTAGAGGATCTTTACCTAAAATTGAGCAGGCTTGGCATAAGCAAGCCATTGTTGTATATACTTTATGATATGCTTAATGGTAGAAAGTTTGTTGTCAAAAGTGACAATGTAACTTCTACCACAACATTCTCAATTAAAAATGGTTTTCAACAGGAAGCGGTGAATTTGCCGATTCTCTTCAGCATTTACACCAGCGATCTGATAGGTAGTCTTACAAAGGCAATTGCGTACTCCGACGATCTAATTGCGTACAGAACGGCCCGAAAGGTTGAGGTTGTTAGAATTCTCTTACAGCGTGATTTCGACAAGATTCAGCGATATTGCGACGACTGGAAACTGAAAATAAATATCCAGAAGTCGGAGACAATTCTGTTCCGGACTCCGTTGGCTAGGGCCACGAGGGATACGTGCAAGAATTTGCGCAAGATGGTCATCGCTGATCTTCACGGGCAGCCATTAGCGAGCAAAAGTGTTATATCAGTGTTTATATTTTGATACACCAGGGCCAGAGGAGCCTTCGCTCTGACGAAACGGCTGTTTTACAGCAGTCGGCTTGACCCCAGAATGAAGGTAATTTGCTACATGGCCCTTATACGGCCGATGATCGTTTATGGTTGTCCTGTGTGGTTCAGCGTTTCCCCTTCTCAGATGAAGAAGTTTCGGGTGTTCGAGCGGCAGTGTAAACGACCCTGTACCGGCTTATATCGAACAGCCGAATCCTCGTATATGCATTACTATTCCAACGAGGTCCTATACAATGGGGTTAGAATCAACAGAATTGAAAATTTCGTGACAAACTCGGTAGAGGTCACATTGCAAGATCTTAGTCTTCTACCAACAATTTAATTTTCGGGGCATTCTATCCGAACAACGAGTATTTTGAAAGTGCATGCTTGAGTGGCTTCATTCCACCAAAGGCATTCTTGTTTTTAGATAGATGCGGTCTGATACAGGATAAATTGGCAGTTCCGCTAATCTACCACGTCAGACGAAGAACCGTGGATAGGACTCCTGTACAATCGGGACGTCATGCCACAAGGCGGAGCAGAGCTAATAAGTACCTGAACCTCCTCCACAGGTACATTCGTAAATAACCCTAATTCATCACCTTCTATTTTTAAGGCGATAGCTATCATTGAAATCGATGCGGAAAAATGTTTGATTCGACATTTGACGGTGGTTCACTTCGATTAGAAACGAAAATTGCATACTGATCGATCGGAAATCATTCAAGGAATTTTTTGAGGAAAAAAAGTGTAATTGCCCATTTTTTTTTCTCTAAAAACGTATTTTTCTATTTTCCGGACGGAAATTCATTTTCTTGAACAGCTGATACTTTTATGTTCAAAAGTGAAACGAATCGTTCCACTGATTTGTGTTCCAATTTCACACAATTCTAATGACAGATTTCTGTCAGTAAAAGTTTTTCGGTGGATTTCAATCAGGAAATTTTTTTTAATGACAGCTATAAACGACCTGTCACGAAAATTTCAATATTTGTTTTCAATGATGAAAACCAATGATAGCTATAACTGGCGCCTAAACCTTAGCATTTGGATGGTAGTTTAATGGTAAATACGTCAATGAAATTTAAAACGAAACGTTCGTTCGGGGTGAGTACTAAATTGAATTTACTAAATATTTAATTTTTATAACGTGGCTAATCCGAGCATTTAAAAATTTGTCATGAAAACAACCGCGAAAGTTGGTATTGAATAGTATTTATTCCTGATCTTTCAAAACATTTTCTTAAGAAAATTCAATGTTGAAAATCTTAAGATTATTCTTTGATGGAGAGTGGACTTTTATAAAGTTTTAGTTCAGGGAGCATTACAAAAATTGTACAACATTTCAAGCCTGAGCTAATAACTTAAGACGCTATCTTTGAACATAGAAAATTACAAGGTTTATCGATGTTTAAAGCCTTTTTAGAAGTATGATTTATGACTACAATAAGGATGTACCGAAATAAATTACCTAGCTAACGAGTGATATCAATTCAACTAACGAATATGAAAGCTCAAACAATCGAGTAAAATGAATATAACTAGCGAGTAAATGTTAAACTTACTAGTAAAATTACACAAACTAACGAGAAAGATCATTCAGCGAGTAGGACTGCACAAACTAACGGTTACGGTTGCATAAATTGCCTCAAATTATAAAATAAATAGAGAATATCTTATGTAAAGTTTTACACCAAACGCCTCAAGAGTGTTTTAACTAAAAAATGTGTTTGTTTCAAAATAAAAATATTTGTTGTGAGAAGATAATTCGAGTATCAAAACTTTGGGCTGGCCCTTACAGTGATTTTT
This sequence comes from Eupeodes corollae, assembly GCF_945859685.1. Taxonomy (NCBI): domain Eukaryota; kingdom Metazoa; phylum Arthropoda; class Insecta; order Diptera; family Syrphidae; genus Eupeodes; species Eupeodes corollae. The sequence goes on along the minus strand of NC_079147.1, from coordinate 78,249,066 downwards.
AAATGTTATTTAAGTTAGAAAGAGACATTTTATGAAATAAAACTAGCGAGTAAAAGGTTACTCAAGCAGCAGAGTAATGGCAATAAAACTAACTAGTAAAATTACACGAACTAACGGAAAGATCATTCAGCGAGTAGGACTGCGCAAACTTACGAAATATTAAATAATTAGAGAATATCTTATGTAAAGTTTTACACCAAACGCCTCAAGAGTGTTTCAACTAAAAAAAGTGTTTGTTTCAAAACAAAAATATTTGTTGTGAGAAGATAATTCGAGTATCAAAACTTTGGGCTGGCTCTTACAGTGATTTTTAAATGTTATTTAAGTTAGAAAGAGAAATTTTATGAAATATACACGAAGGTATGAAACTGGACTTTTTGTTTTAGTTTTTCTTTTTAATTTGTTTTAACTTTAATTTGATCAAAATTAATAATTTTTTTTTTCAAAATTTTATTTTAAGAATAAATTAATAATAGAAAGAATTGAAACAGACAGATGAAGTATTTTGTTTTTAGTTAGTTTAGAAAGAGATTTGTCTACTTTGATATAAACAATTTTTCTGTGCGTGGTTGTGGGAGGAGAAACTAACATCTTAAAATCAATTTTTAATTGAACTAGTTTTTGTTTTTAAAATGTATTTTCTTATTTTAAGTTTATAGTTTTTTATGTTTTTGGTTTTTGTTCATTTATTATGAATTAACTGCTTATGAATATATATGTATAATCTTCTTACATAATTTCTTTTTTTTCTTCTTAAATAATAATCTTTCATACTTGGTTTCTGTTTTTTTTTTGGATTTTAAAATTTTTTAATTTCATTTTTTTTTTCAATTTTTTTGTTTTATTTTATTTTTTGTTAAAATATTTTTTTTTGTTTTGTATTTGGTTCTCGTATTTTTTGTTTGTTTTTGTTTTATTTTCTAGTTTCACTGTCGTTCTCCTAAACAAAAAATCGTTCTAGATATTTTTTAACAAACGCGTAATAACTTTCAGACATTAAAACACAGGCACTCATTCCCATTGCACATAATATTATAGGAGGAATTAAAAATACGAATTTTGTACAGTAAAACTGCTATTGGGGCGGACGACAACGGCCAGCCGATGTTCCCGAAAAATCAATGGACTTTTGTTCGATAATAGGAATTCGATCATCGTAGAGAGTTGGTGCTTGTAGTATAATACCAGCAGTACCTGCTACAACAGCTAATGTAAATATCCATAAGAATAAACGATCGAGGACCATGGCAACGTATTTCCAATCTTCTTTGACCTGTAATTAAAAAAAAGTAAATGAGTTGTATGTTAAAATTAAAAGTATTGACAAATTTTAACCGATATAATTAATAATTTAATAATAATAAATTAATAATAATGATTTAAGAGAGGAATTCCGGGCCCGGCACGCACAAATCTCATATCATATTTACCTTTTTTTTTTTAAAGTTCATGCTGCTGATATGGTATGTTCTAATTTCAATAATTAATAGTATGAAATTAGCTGGAATTAACGGAAATAATCATTTTTTGTTTGAAAAGTTAAATAAAATTGATCGAAGTAAAAGTATTTCAAATTTGTCTTAAAAAAAACTAAGTATTTTAAAAGTTTTGGTGGAAAATCGTCTCCAAGTTCTGGGAATAAATAGCATTGAGCAATGGCGGAAGGTCTTCTTTAAAATTGGCTTCATAAATGTGTTTCAGATGAATTATTTATTCTTTTAACTCTTACAAAACATGCGAGTTATACTTTTGGATGAACCTTGTAGCGGATTTTTTAATCTCAATTTCGTCCATTTTTGAATACTGTCATAAAAAATGAAAATGTAGCATTCAAATTTTTCATTGTATCGAACCGACGCACGGGAAATTTCAGATATAATTGAATCAATTGATGTTCAAATAGTAGACATGTGCATTCAAGAGGACCTTGTGTCCACAGGTTTTTATCAAAACCCACCTCTGTCTATCAAGTCCTACTCTCACCTCCCGGCCCCGTGGTGAACATCGGGTGCCTAGTACCTCAACAGGAGGGGGGAGAAGTGTTTCCACATAAGGAGCTGTTTTATCCGGCTCTCCATACTTAGAGTTATATATACTTTGGGGCCCCGCAGGTTGGGGGTTGTGCCGACGGGGTGACTTCTTGGAAACGTAAAAGCCTCATAATTGCGAAGCACCAACGAGCCTGGGATACGGACGAATTTACTGTTGACAACCTACGCGAACGAATAAAGGACAACGAACTTCGGACCACGTGCGGTCAAAGAATTAGCGGAGGCCCTAGACTGCTATAAAGCCAGGAAATACGATGGGATGGGCCGGGCAAAAAGAGGTTGAAAAAGTGCGATGTATACTATGGGGACTGCTACCACGAAAACCAACAGCGCTTATTTGGATGCGGCTTTATCATTGAAGCCTTAGGCAAGAAGTCTTGAGCTATAGGTGCATCAATGAGCTCCTCATGACCATACGCATCAAGGCTAAATTCGGCAACATTAGCCTGATATGCGCGCACGCTCCCACAGAAGAGGAAGACGACAACACCAAAGATATGTTCTTCGAGCTCCTAGACAAAACATATAAGCAGTGCCCTAGCTACGATATTAAAATAGTCGTGGGCGATTTTAATGGCAAGCTAGGAAGGGAAGACATCTTTGGTGGAATAATCGGGAAGAACAGCCTGCACGACTACACTTCCGACAATGGATTCAGGCTCATAGATTTTGCTGCGGGGCGAAACGTCATGGTAGCCAGTACGCGTTTTCCACACCTCAACATCCACAAAGGAACTTGGACTTCTCAAGATCAATCTACCGTCAACCAGATTGACCATATTGCGATCGACGCCAGACACTGTTCCAGTATCATGGATGTACGAACTTTAGGAGGAGCTAACATCGACTCGGACCACTACCTCGTTCTAGCCAAGGTAGAAGTTCGGATTTCCAGACCCAAGGTAAAATAGGTAGGTGCTGGGAGAAGGTACAGCGTCAAACGGCTACAATCGCCAGAGATCGCCAAATCCTTTTCCGACCGAGTTAGAAGTAACCTCTCTCGAAGTTCTCTGCCACCAACACAATGTATCGAAAACCAGTGGCAACATTGCCAAGATTCAATCAGAGAAGCCGCCTCTGATGTGCTGGGTTTCAAACAGCCACCAACAAGGAACCACTGGTTTGATGAGGAATGTCGGTAGGCAAATGCAGCCAAACAACAGGCACGCAAAGCGGCGTTGCATAAAAAGACAAGAGCTGCTCATGAGCTATATGAGCAGAAGAGGCAAGAGGAACGCTCACTTCTCAGAAGGAAAAAGAGATTTCAAAGGAAGCGTGCCGTCGAAGATGTTGAGAGGTATAAAGTTTTATGAACAGGTGAAACAAAATTCACAGGTACATAAACCTAGAACCGAAGGCTGCAAAGACGAAAGTGAAAACATCATAGTGGAACCACAGTTAATTATGAGGATATGGAAAGACCACTTCTGCAGACTGTATAACGGCGACGACAAACTGAATTCCACTGTCAGGCAGGATGATCTATTCAACATAGACGACGAAAGCCAACAATCCCGTCCTCCTGACCTAGGCGAAGTAAAGATTGCCATATCTAAGCTGAAGTCTAATAAAGCCGCTGGAGCGGATGGATTGAATGCCAAAATCTTTAAAGCAGCTGGAGATAAGTTGGTTAGGAGCATGCACCAACTTATCTCTAAAATATGGTCGGAAGAAGGCATGCCCGATGAACCTCAGTATTGTTTGCCCGATCCCGAAAAAAGGAGACCCTCTAAACTGCACCAACTATAGAGGAAGCAGTCTACTTAACGTCGCCTATAGAATATTCTCTGCCGTAATATGTGAACGTCTGAAGCCCATCGTCAACAACCTGATAAGTCCTTATCAGTGTGGTTTTAGACCAGGAAAGTCCACAGTCGATTAAATATTCACATTGAGGCAGATCCTGGCAAAAACCCAAGAACACCAAATCGACACCTACCATCTTTTCATTGATTTCAAGGCCGCATATGACAGCATCTACAGGGACGAGCTGTATAGAGCCATGTCTAGTTTTGGCATCCCTGCCAAAATCGTCCGTTTGTGCAGGATGACTATGGAGAATTCACGCTGCTCCATAAAGGTTGGAAACAACTTAACAGAACTTTTCGATGTCAAAAAAGGTTTTAGACAAGGTGATGCGCTGTCATGCAATTTTTTAGCATCGTGCTTGAAAGAATAGTGCAGAGCTCAAACGTCAACTCTAGAGGCACTATCTTTCAAAAGTCTGTCCAATTACTAGCATATGCTGATGACATTGACATAATCGGAAGAACTCAGCGTGATGTCAATGTGGCTTTTGTGAGTATTTACTATTGAGGTAGAGGCAGCAAAAATGGGTTAAATGGTTAATGAGGGCAAAAGCAAAGAGGTAGTCAAGGACTTCTTCTACCTAGGCTTCGCTGCAAACGTAAAAAACAACACCAGCGCTGTTTCTTTCTGTTTCTTTGGGCTAAGAAAGCAATTGATGGGTAAAGTCCTCTCTCGAGGGACCAAAGTATTACTATATAAGACCCTTATCATCCCCGTCCTGCTATACGGTGCAGAAGCATGGACTATGACAAAAGCGTATGAAAGCACCTTTGGTCGGTTTGAGAGAAAAGTTCTTCGTGTGATCTACGGTCCCGTATGCTTCAAAAGGGAGTGGAGGAGAAGATGAAACAAAGAGCTGTGTGGGCTGCACAGCGACGTAGACTTAGCCAAAAGGGTAAAAGTCCAACGACTTAAATGACTGGGTCACGTAGAGCGCATGAAAACCAATGCTCCGGCCCGGAAAATCTTCGAATCCACACCCACAGAACAGCGCAGTAGAGGAAGACCGCGAATCAGGGGGCGCGCACAAGTGGAACGTTTCCTCATCCAACTTGGAGCGCGAAACTGGAGACATGTAGCTAGGGACCGAGCTAGATGGAAAAGTTTGTTCGGTGAGGCCCTAGTTCACACAGGACTGTATCGCCACCTTAATTAAGTAAGTAATTGAATCAACTATGACTTAAAGGATGTTTCTCTTGGAAATTGTTTTTTTGTCTGTTTTAATTTGATCGATGAAAACGATTCTCGAACATCCCCTAATCCAGTAGAAACTGCTTTGCATTCAGATCCAATTTGATCCCATCCATTTCGAAAAATGTTCACATAGAAGATAAAGTTATCGAGATCTCGAATTTAAACGTCAATAGTACTGTTTCTGGGTAGAAGAAAGATACTTCTTTCATTTATAGCGCTAAGAACCTTACACGAGGACAAAACGAAGTATTTACTGTTATCAAATAGAGTCGATTAACAACGTAGACTTGGTCAGAACGAGACAATTGACAGGTGTAACTTCGAAGTGGTAAACGAATTTGTTTATCTGGGCACTGCTGTTAATTCTGCAAATGACATCTGCGTGGGGATCAAAAACTACGTTTCCTATTTCAGTTCCATTGAAATTGAAATAACTTGTGTTGTTACTCAAGCTGATTTTCAGTGTTAAGTAAAATACTGATGGTTATCAAATCTCATTACAATATCTGATGTGCCAGTAAAAAAATTGTTTCAAATGTCTTAAAGTCGTTTGAACTTAAATTTTTTTGACAGAAGACTCAAAATTTTGTTTCATTTTCCATCTAATGCTTTCAGAGATTCAAAGTTGTGTTACTTTTTTTTCGTTTCCAGGATCTTTTTCAAACGTTAAATATGTACGTGATCAACGAGTTTGACAACAAAAAGCGGAAGACACCAAATGCCTAATAAAACGGAAAGAAAGATAAGTTTTCGCATATAGAATTTATGTAGGTAAGTATTCGTGACAGCACACTGCTCAAAAGCATTTCAGAAATAGTTCTGAGAGTTCACGATACAGCGTTTAGAAAAGGCTTTGTTTAGAGCGTGTTGAACATGTTCAGAACCCTCAGATCCTTAAAATAAAACGCCTCACATTGATAATACATATACAATGTTTGAAACTGTCATATAATGTCGTTGTTCTATTTGCCGCTGTCATATGTCAGATAATTATTATGTGACAGTGAAATTGAAAGGATTTAGGAACGAAACATCCAATCGTATGATCGTATGAACGGACAATTTTCATTGGCTGCGTTCAATCGCGTGTTGGATAGGGTATCTTGGATAGGTAGACTATTAGTTACCATGTTGAACAAGTTGGATAGCTGTATTGAGATAGCTGTCAAAAAATAAAAACAACTTTCAGCTGTTCACAAAAAGCAGAGAAACATTTAAGCTTCGAAGCCTAAATTGTTGTAAGATAAAAGATTTAATGGATAATTCAACTGATTCGTCGGGCGATGATGAATTGATAGGTGCATAACAGCTGTTCTGTCAGATACCTACATACCCCAGAAATTCTTGGATACCTTTTTGACACCTCAGCTGTTTTTGATTACCTGTCATTTTACACGTAAAACACTAACAAACAGGCATCCGGATACCCTATCTGTGTGAGACTGAACGCAGCCATTTATAAGCAATAGGTGTTTCCAGCTCATTTGCAGATTTTGACAGATTTGACAATAGTCCACACTAAATATAAGCTTTCAGTTTTAAATCAGATACTTCAAAAATGTTCATACATACATATATAAAAATATCGCTTCCCTAAAGATAGTGTAGGTAGGTAACCTTAATCCTTCCATACATTGTATTCAAAAAAGACTAAAGTAGTTGTACGAGTTTATATGGAAAATAAAAACATCCAAAATCCATATCCTGAAATCATAAGCCACCGAAAAGTCCATTTATACGAAAAATCGTTTTCAATTTCAATCAATTATCTGAAAACGGAAATTGTCCTTTCCTTTTTTATTTTCGTGCGATTTTTATTTCTTTTCGTTTTGTTGAAAATCGATTTTTTCCAATATCCGCTTAAACAACAAAATTGTAAACAAAAATATTATAAACAATACAAAAAGAAGTTTTACCTTAGTTGAGTCCTCTTGCATTTTTGTATGCTCCGCAATAAAACGTACACAAAAACAACTTCGATGCACTCTCGGTGGACACTTCGAATGGGAGAATGCTGGGTTATTGATTATGGGACTCTTAATGCCCGTAGGTGGTCCCATGTCTAAATCGGGAACGGCAGATAAATCATTCGATCCAGATTGTGGCAGGGTTGGAATTGGCCCATGTATTTGACAACTACCGCCGAACGGTCCAGTTCCAGTTAAGCTGCAAAAAGCAACGCTATGAAAATATATGAAAGGAAGAAAAAATATAAAAAAATAAAATAAACTGTAGTAAAACATTGAATTGAATTTTTTTTTTCAAAAAGGAAAAATAAGAAAAATACACACGCAACTTCCATTAAAAAATTTTAACACTCTGATGGCTACACTAATTGTTCGTTTTTCCTCCATTTTTTTTTCTTCTGTTTTTTAAGTCGCGTCGAATTCAATTTCCAAAACGAATAAACTTTATTAGATTATATAGATTTCCATATACAGTTTCATAATAAGTAACGACGGGAAAGCTTTCGAACAACATACAATAAAAAGGTTAAACAAAAATCTCAGGAAATTTGTTTCCGATTGCCTGGCTATTGACTATAAAAGGTTAAGAATTCTCGCTACAAGCACTCACCTGGATGGCGACAAATCCTCTTTTGATGGCGTTCGACTGTAGGCTGTTGGACTGTGGTCCAGATTCGTTGTTGAATAGTATGGATAGAAGCAGGCGTGGGTGTCTTTCAGCAGCAATTTACTGGAAATAGGAATGTGATAATAGGTTTACGAGCCGGGTATATATATTTCCCAGAGAGTTCTGAACGGATTATGCAGCTGGTTGTAAAATTATTCTGATACTCTTGGTGGTAATGCTGCATTTATTATTGATATTTTATTGGATATTGTTGGTGCAACAATTCATATACATTATTGTTCCATTTTAGTTGTTTTCGAAGATTAAATATGGATACTTACTTTTTATACAGAAATTGTTTTAAATTTCATATTGGCAACACTGTTTTTGATGACAGTTGACATTTGATTTCCTTGAAAGATTAGTTTCAAACAGAAATGGTGGCGTTCAGATACTAATCCGAAGATATCCGGAATGTTTTTGGATAGGGAAATCTATTGTCAAAGACAATTCTCAAGCTTACCCAAAATATTCTGTAAACTTAACTATGCAATTTAAATTTCTGTAGAGCAATAACAAATTATTATTTTGACAGATGACACATAATTAGACACTTCAAGTTCAGGTCAATGTGTCTAAATTATATTTTGGCGCAATCCAGGTGAATTGAGAATTGTTAACACACAACAAATTTTGACAAGTACTTGAAAGGCATCAATACTATTTTACAATTCTTGCAATTTGAATACTCAAAGGCAATAATGTAAAGGATCTACAATTTTATGATAAATCCAAAAAATATAAGTTGAAAATTCTGTCTTCAGATACTGCCGATAGTTTAACGCAAGAAAATTGAGATAACACAAAGTATAATGCTTTCCAATAAGATGTTTCGGTGTTCAATTGCGATCACCTTTTTGAGAAATAACACGGTCAGGAACCTTTATTTACAAAACTGTTAAATATGACAGCAAGATTTTCAAAATTTGTCCACTTTTAGTAATGGCGTAGTTTTTGCTTGTCAAATGTCATAAGATGACAGCTTTTAAAGTTTCAGCTAACCAAATAGCGGGTTTAAAACTATTGAAGCCAATCAAAATACATATCAATGATAACTATATTTACCAACCAAACATTACTCAATGGCTACCATTTTTGTGTTTTTAAAATTGTATATATACTAACCTTGTTTCAAAGTTATATTTTGGCCGTTTGATGAATAAAAATTTGGGCAGGAAATTGATGAACACTCGTTTAACCCATGGTGCCATTCGATGCGTTTGCGGCGATCGGAAATGGACATTGAGTACGACTACGGTGACGCATATACTAAAAATAAATAAATACACACAAATTAGAAAACATCATTTGCAATCATAATATTATATATTTATTTGTAATTAAATAACTTTAAAAAATATATTTATGTTCTTAGCATCAGCTAAATTCATAAATGTGGGATTTTTTGAAAGAAATATTGAGAATGTTTTTTTATTGATTATTTTGTTTGTATGCTGTGATTTTTTAAATAAAAGTACACTAGCGGATTAATGTATGCAGTCAGTACAGACACTTCTATGTAAAACGCTTGTACTTAATTTATTAAAGCTTACATGTAATGGTTACATATCGATTTATGTATGAAATAAAGCCCCCCTTATCAACTATTGAGTCCATATTTTCGTATCTGCCCAATACAGCTTATTTATTATGTGATGAGTACAAGTAACGTGTATTTAAGGTAAAGTTTATGTAATGAACGGAAGCAACCAGGTATCAGCTTATGCACTTAAAGGGCTAGAGTTTTGAACTGGTAAAAGGCCTAGTGGTTTGCAGGCTTGCTCGGTTTCTCGAGGAACACAGTTCAAATCTAAGTAAGGAAAATTTGAAAATTTTGCAGATAAGAGATGTGTTCAGGATTAATCAAACTACATTTAAACTCAAATCATTAATTAATTTCATTTCTAGTTTTGTATTATATTTGATTGTAAGAAAACCCTGTTTGGGAGATTATTCGCGCGACTCACTGTACTTACTGAAAACAAACAACTTATAATCCGCTTAATCCTCATCCAAGGCCAATAATTTGCATATTGTAATGCATTGTATTTAGATGATTTGGTATAGAAAAAAACCACTATGTAGGTATCATTCGATGTAAGACAATTTTAAACTTTCCTTTTTTTGTTTGACCATCGCCGTGAACACATCTTCCAAGCAAGCCCTAATTGGTAACATTTTTTCATTTTACAATTAAAACTTAAACATTATAAATAACAATTTTTTTATATAACAATAAACTTAAACTTTATAACGATTTAATCAAATCTTTCGAATTCTCAATCATAATAAAAGTGGTCCTTCTAAGCCGAATTTAAAGAATTTTTCTAAAAGTGTTTTTTAAAGACATCGAATTGCATATATAATATATTGATTGTATGATATCTATATATATATGTCCTTCGAAGCTATTCATGCACCGCATATGTGATACAGTGTATTCATACGAATTTTTTTGATTGATTCCGCATCGTTTTATCGTTTCGTTAATAAAAAACTAATTGTGCTTTTCGACATGGCGAATGCATTAAAAATCAAATGTGGTAACGCAAAAGGGCGCTTAACGCGGGCAGCAGCATTTGTGGAAACAATAGATGAATCCACAACTCTAGAAATGCTTGAGATACGTTTGAATAAACTTGAGACCGCGTGGTCAGAATTTTCTTCGCTTCATAACGAGATTCTCGAACAATCTCAAGAAAGTCAATTCGGTGAAATTGAAAATGAGTTTTCGACATATGAAACAAAATATTTTGTAACCAATGCTCAAATAATTAAAGCAATTCGCGAAAGGGTAAATTCCAATGAACTTTCGTTAAATAAGTCAGCTATAGATCGGTTAGTTGACCAGCAATCGGTTTTTTTGGAAAAATTAAATAATTCGTCTTCGTTTTCGCCGAATAATTCAAATACAACCAAACTTCCAAATATCGTTGTGCCACCGTTTAGCGGAAGCTATAAGGATTGGCCATCCTTTCGAGATTTGTTTCTCGGATCAGTTGACACTAAGACGAATCTTAGTCCAACTCTTAAGTTCCACTATTTGAAATCGTATCTACGTGATGATGCCGCTAATCTCATAAAGCACATTAGCATATCCGATGTTAATTATACTGAAGCATGGGATCGTTTAGAAAAGCGTTATGATCGTAGACAATTAATCGCTCAATCGTTTATTGAAACTTTTTTGTCGCTTCCTACTACAAATGTTTGCAATTTTCAAACTTTAAGAAAAATTTCTGATGGTGCCGATGAAGTTGTGCGTGGGCTTAGTGCGTTGGGTAAATCGAGTCGCGACCCATGGCTCATTTATTTGTTATTGAACAAACTGGATCCCGATTCAAAACAAGCTTGGGCAGAACACATCGGTTCTCGTGAAGACTGCACCATAGCAGAATTTTTAAAATTTTTAGAAGAGCGGTGCGATGCTCTTGAGGCATGCCAATCTCTTAATGGTCGTTCGGTCACAACGCGTACGAAGCAACCAACTAGCATTCGGGCTCATTTAGCTGGGCCCTCAGATTCAGCTACGTCATCAAAATGTGCAATGTGTAAAGAGGATCATATCCTTCCGCAGTGTGCCAAATTCGTCGCGCTAGACATTGACTCTCGTCGAAGTTTTGTAAAAACAAATTTACTTTGTTTTAATTGCCTTCGTGCTGGCCATTCGTCGCTTAAATGCCGTTCCTCGTTTCGTTGTCGGGTGTGTAAATCACGCCATCATTCGCTGGTGCATCTCGAAGATGCATATGAAAAATCTCAATCCGCTTCTTCAAAATCTTCGCATCAATCTCAACCTTCGTTATTACCTTCTACAGCTACATCTACAACTACAACTACTGCTCCCAATTCGATAATTAGTAACCATTCGCTTGAATTTACCTGTCGAAAAAAAACACTATTACCAACCCTGTTGGCTAAAATTCAAGATATTCAGGGAAATCTTCTAAACTGTCGTGTGCTACTAGATTCCGGGTCACAATCTACTTTCGTTGTTGAATCTTTCGCTCAAAGACTCGGGTTTCATAGAACTCATTCAAGAATCCCTATTCTCGGTTTATCGGCTACGGAAATAGGATATACAAAATGGAGTATATCGTTAAACCTCCATTCTCGTTTCAACACATCTCGATTATTCGTTGATGCATTTATAATGGATAAATTATCTTCGAATTTACCATCTAAGTCGATAGACGTGTCTTCTTGGTCATATATTGAAAATCTCGAACTTGCTGATCCACATTTCAATTGCGCTGCTCCCATTGATGTTCTTCTTGGAGCTGATAAGCTTTGGAGCATTCTAAGAAATGGACAAATTCGTGGTCCTGATGGGTGCCCAATCGCTCAAAGTACTTCGTTCGGTTGGATCATAACGGGACAGTTCTTTGAACCAGAAGAATCGAATTATTTCACGTCTTTTCATTCGTTAGTCGATATTGATTCGTTACTACACCGATTCTGGGAACTCGAAGAAGTTCCTCCAGCAAATAATACAGCTGTGGTCGACCAGGCGGAAGAACATTTTCGCCAAACATTTTCTCGGTCTCCTGACGGGAAGTATGTCGTTCAACTTCCATTCAAAACACAAAATCCATCGTTCGAAAAAACTCTACCTTTTACTGTTTCGCGTCTCTATGCAATGGAACGTCGTTTCAATCAAAATTCCAGTTTGCGAGAATTATATTCTAAGTTCATGCGAGAATATATTGATTTTGGCCATATGACTCAGATTCCTCGTGAAGAAATCGCTATTCCTAATGACAGATGTTTTTATCTTCCTCATCACGCAGTGTTGAAGCCGGACAGCTCGTCCACAAAATTACGTGTCGTGTTTGATGGTTCAGCTAATTACTCAACGGGAAAGTCTTTAAACAGTACGCTATTGATAGGCCCTCCTATTCAACGCAATTTAATAGGTGTGTGCTTACGATTCCGTCAACATCCGTTCGTGTTTACTGCAGACGTTGTTCAGATGTTTCGACAAATTTGGGTTGATGATTCACATGCTGACTATCAGCGTATTGTTTGGCGTGAATCTCCTTCGAAAGAAATCGAGCATTATCGTTTACGTACTGTGACGTACGGTACTGCATCCGCTCCATTTTTGTCTGTTCGTATTCTGAAACAACTTGCTGAAGATTATAAATCAGACTACCCAAACGCAGCCCGATTTCTCCTAGAAGATGTGTACGTCGATGATGTCATGACAGGAGCCAAATCAAAGAAGGAACTTATGGAACTACAATCTGAATTAGTAGCTCTTCTTTCCTTGGCCAAACTTCAACTGCGAAAATGGAGTTCTAATTGTTCTACTCTTCTAGCTTCGCTCCCAAAGGAAGAATGTGAATACTCTATTTTCGATACGGAACGCTCAAAGTCATTTGTTAAAGTACTCGGCATGCATTGGAACCCTTTAAATGACGAATATTCATTCCGCATGTCAAAAAATCTTCCAACCATCTTGTTGACTAGGCGCTCGTTACTGTCAGAAGTGTCGCGAATATTCGACCCATTAGGACTACTGGCACCATCCGTCGTTCTCTTCAAAATACTATTTCAGGAACTCTGGTCATCGAACTTAAATCTTGGATGGGACGACCCGTTTCCTTCAGAATTAGCGGAACGATGGGCAAAGTATAGACAAGAGATTTCGGATTTTGAGCAGGTTCGTATCCCCAGAAACTTGTTTGCATCTTCATTCGATGACGTTGAGTTTCATGGATTCTGCGATGCATCCTCACTCGCTTACGGTGCTGTTTTATACACTCGTTGTAAGACCACAGAAGGATACAAAGTCAACATTATTGCAGCAAAGACAAAGGTTGCTCCATTAAAACCGATTTCGATTCCTCGCTTGGAGCTTTGTGGGGCTTTGCTGCTAACTCGTTTGTTCAATCTCATAAAATCATCATTTTCGTTTAAATTTTCCAGAACTGTAGCTTGGTGTGATTCTGAAATTGTTTTGCATTGGCTCTCTTCACCTCCTCGTCGCTGGACTACGTTCGTTGCCAACAGAACCTCTGCTATATTGGAAACTGCTCCAAGGAGTTGCTGGAACCATATGCGATCCGAGTCAAATCCAGCTGATTGCGCGTCGCGCGGTATTCTTCCGTCAAATCTTCCAAATCATCATCTTTGGTGGACTGGCCCACCATGGTTATCCCTTGAGGAAAATGAATGGCCAAAACCAAAACTCGTGAACATTAACCCGGAAGAGAACGAACTCTTACTCGAAAAAAGATTGTCTCCACCTCAAGTTCTTCTAACGTCATCCAACAAGTTTGATGTCATTGATCACATTATCAATAAAACATCATCGTGGTTTCGTATGCAAAGGATACTCACTTACGTCATACGTTTCATCTATAACTACCTATGTGAAAAATCTAATAAACCTAATCGTCGAACCTCATACTTAACCCTAAAGATAATCATCGTCGCGAAAACAACTATAATTAAATACATCCAACAAAATTCATTCAGTGAAGATATTCGTGCCCTAATAACCAAAAAACATCTACCCCAAAAATCAAAACTTCTAAAATACTCTCCCTTTTTAGATAACAAAGGTCTTCTTAGAGTAGGAGGCAGGATAAAAAATGCTAACATATCTTATAACATAAAACATCCTTATATTCTAACTAATAACAATTTTTCTGCTCTTCTTATATAAGATATCCACAAAGGTAACCTTCACCCAGGAGTTTCCGCAACCTTCGCCATTGTAAAACAACAGTTTTGGATCTTGGGCTCTCGTAACATTATCCGTAAGATTGTTTTTGGCTGCAATAGATGTTACAAACTGCGAAAAGATACCACTACGCAACTAATGGGTGACTTACCATCGCAAAGGATATCACAAAGCCGTCCGTTTTCACATACAGGTTGTGATTATGCTGGGCCTTTTAACATCAAGTTTTCTAGAAATCGTAATCCAAAAACATCAAAGGCTTACATTTGTTTATTTGTATGTATGGCCACCAAAGCTATTCCCCTCGAGCTAGTGAGTGATCTCACTTCTGAAGCCTTTCTCGCCGCTTTTCGTCGATTTGTTTCGAGACGTGGACTCTGTTCGAATGTCTATTCGGACAATGGAACCAACTTCCAAGGTGCGCGTCGATGTCTCAACGAGATGCACAAGTTGGTTCTGTCAGAAGCATACAATGAAGCCGTTGCTACGGCACTTGCAAAGGACAGTGTGGAATGGCACTTTATCCCCCTATCGGCACCCCATTTTGGTGGTTTGTGGGAGGCTGGTGTCAAGTCCGTCAAGTTCACATACGACGTGTAATTGGATCAACCATACTTACTTTCGAAAAACTATACACGGTTCTTACTCAAATCGAAGCTGTTCTAAATTCTCGTCCTCTATGTGTTATTTCAGATAATGATTTGAACCCACTAACCCCAGCACATTTCATTATAGGTGAACCATTTACTGCAATCCCAGAGCCAACTACTTTGGAAACACCAGTCAACCGACTCTCTCATTGGAATCACCTCCAAAATATGGTCCAAGGGTTTTGGAAACGTTGGCATATGGAATACATCACCTCCCTTCAAGAACGTCCAAAGTGGAAACGATCCACCCCAAACCTTAATCCAGGAGACCTGGTTATTATAAAGGAGCCAAATCTTCCACCAACAAAATGGCTTTTTGGCAAGATCGAAGCAACAACCCAAGGGTCTGATGGTCGAGCACGAGTTGCTACTGTAAAGACCGCTGGCGGAACATTTATCCGTCCAATCACCAAACTGGCACGAGTACCCATGTCCTGAAACTCGTTCCAGGGGGGCCGGAATGTTCAGGATTAATCAAACTACATTTAAACTCAAATCATTAATTAATTTCATTTCTAGTTTTGTATTATATTTGATTGTAAGAAAACCCTGTTTGGGAGATTATTCGCGCGACTCACTGTACTTACTGAAAACAAACAACTTATAATCCGCTTAATCCTCATCCAAGGCCAATAATTTGCATATTGTAATGCATTGTATTTAGATGATTTGGTATAGAAAAAAACCACTATGTAGGTATCATTCGATGTAAGACAATTTTAAACTTTCCTTTTTTTGTTTGACCATCGCCGTGAACACATCTTCCAAGCAAGCCCTAATTGGTAACATTTTTTCATTTTACAATTAAAACTTAAACATTATAAATAACAATTTTTTTTATATAACAATAAACTTAAACTTTATAACGATTTAATCAAATCTTTCGAATTCTCAATCAAGATGTTTACATTTACAAAACATCAACAAGAGAAGTCGGGGTACGAAAAAAAAGAGCAGTTAAAATAGTTATTAGGATATAAAGAGATCATAAAAACGTCCAATATTTAAGCAAATCAATAAAAGTATATGTAATAAGTGCATTGATTTGCTTACTTAATGTGGGACTACAGTCCAGAGCAGACCTGGCCCTTAACCAACATGCGCCTCTCTATTTTTTTAATACTCGCTCAAGATTGGTTTCGAATATCTTCTGGACGCATTCTAAGACGCTCTCATTTTTATTTGAAAGGATGCACTCCTCAGAATCTGGATGACGGGTGTCTTATAGATGGTACTGACACCATTGGTCTTGATCTTATTGACCACTAAAGCAAACTTCTCCGCTTTTGTCGCAATGCTCAAAAACGCTCCACTGATATCACGCTTTGATCTTCCAATTACCTTAGGAAGATTGTGCTGATGCCAAAAAGCTAGTATTTCCGGTCGGAGTGACTTCCTGACCACGTAAATAATACCTTTAGTTGCGACGCACCAACAAGCCATGATCGACGAATGACACTTTTCCAGTACGTATATGGGAAGTCCGAACTTTCAGAGGGGCCAACATTGACTCGGACCACTACCTCGTTGTAGCCAAGGTACGGCTTCGGATATCCCAATCCAAGCGAAAACAAGGAAGTCCTGTGAGAAGCATCGAAGTTTGACGGCTATAATCGCAAGAGACTGCCATGTCCTTTTCCGATCGAGTCTCTAATAACCTCTTAGAGAGTCCTATGTTGCCTGCATTAAGCATTGAAATCCAGTGGCAACATTGCCTTGCAGCCATCAGAGATGCTGCCTCTAAAGTGCTAGGTTTTACATGGCTACAACAGCGAAACCCCGGTTTGACAACGATTGCTGGCAAGCGCACGCAGCGAAGCAAGAGGTATAAAATACGGCACTGCACAGAAGGAACAGAGCTGCTCGCGAGCTCTACAAGTAGAAAAGGAGAGAATAACACCAGCTTCTTAAATGGTAAAACGGAGAGCACAAGAAGCGCGCGATAGAGAGATGTCACAACAGGAATGAGGTTCGTAAATTTTACCAAAAGGTAAAAAAACCAGCCATCAGCACACGAAGCCTGTTAAGACGATCAGGGAAACATCGTAGTAAAATCGCAGTCTATGTTGAGAATATGGAAAGACCACTTCTCCAAATTTTATAACGATGATACGAACCGTATTCCGCTGTAAGGAAGATAGAACCACTCAACCTAGGCGACGCAGATCAACAATTCCGCATACCCGACCTCGACGAAGTGAACATAGCTATATCTAAGCTGAAGTCAAACAAAGCTGCTGGAGCTGACGGCATCGCTGACAAACTATTCAAAGCAGCAGGCGATGACTTGGTACGGAGCATGCACCAACTCATCTGCAAAATATGGTCGGAAGAAGGCATGCCCGATGAGTGGAATGTCAGCATAGTTTGCCCGATACATAATAAAGGAGACCCTCTAAACTGCGCCAACTACAGAGGCAACAGTCTCCTTAACATTGCGTATAAGATCCTCTCTGCCGTATTATGTGAACATCTGAAGCCATTCGTCAACAATTTGATAGGTCCTTATCAGTGTTGCTTCAAACCAGGAAAGTCCACTATCGACCAAATATCCACACTACGGTAGATCTTGGAAAAAACCCAGGAACTTCAAATCGATACCCATCCCCTCTTTATCGATTTTAAAGCCGCGTATGACACCATCTATAGGAAAGAGCTCTACCGAGCAATGTCTAGTTTTGGCATCCCTGTCAAACTTATCCGTTTGTGCAGAATGACGATGGAAAATGCACGCTGCTCTGTCAAAGTCGGAAAAGATCTTACCGATTCGATGTCAAAAAAGGTTTAAGATAAGGCGATGCACTGTCATGCGACTTCTTCAACATCGTTCTGGAAAGAATTGTGCAAAACTCAATCGTCAACACTAGAGGCACAATCTTCCAAAAGTCCATCCAATTAGTCGGATATTGACATAATTGGAAGATCAAAGCATGAGCGTTCTTCACCATTGTGACGGAAGCGAGGAAGATGGGTTTAGTGGTCAATGAGGCCAAGACCAAGTATATGCTGTCATCATAAAAGGACATTGAACAACGATGTCTTGGACAAAATGGTCACCATGGACAGCTATAACTTTGAGGTAGTTAAGGACTTTGTCTACAGAGGCACCGCTATTAACATAGACAACGACACCAGCGTTGAAATCAAACGAAGAATAACTCTTGCAAATCGCTGATTCTTTGGACTTAGAAGGCAATTGAGAAGTAAAGACTCCTCTCGAGCATCTAAAATTACCATCTATAAGACACTCATAATCCCAGTTCTCATTTATGGCGCTAAGGCCTGGACCCTGTCAAAGATAGATGAGAGCGTTTTAGGCGAGAAAAAAAATCTTCGGTGATTTTTGGCCCCGTATGCATAGGTGGAGAATGCAGGAGAAGATGAAATGTACGGGCAGTACAGTGACCTAACACTGACCTAGTTAACAGGTTAGTGCATGTAGACTTAAACATAAACATAGAATGGACATAAACGCTCCAGAGCGGATGGTCTTCTAATCAAATCCCGAGGGACTGCGCAGTAGAGGAAAATCAAAATCACTTTGGTTGCAGTTCTTATTGATAATAACATCAACTTTTATACTTTACAAGTCACACTTGTTGCTAACTAGTGCAAAAAAAATCCTTCTCGTTCCTAAATTCCAAGAACTGATCTCGAAAAGGGTAATAAAATGTTTGACCTGCTGCGGTAAAATTTGCCACAATAAGTTTCACTAGCCAATCTCGTATCCTTTTTCTTTTTTTAACCTTCCTTTCGTCGTTGCGGCTCCAAAATATTTTTAGAGTTCAGTAGAATCCTGCTTTCCATCAGTCAGTGACCTGCTCTTATTGTATTTTGGAAGAGCAAACAAAATAGGTTTCAGTGGTAATGCCGTTGTGTGACAGAGGGTCCACATGTTCATTTACTTAAGAAATCGTGTGACGGATGAGTCACGAAGACAGCCTATTGAGTGTGTGACAGGTGGTCCACACAAGGTGAAAACCTAAAGTGTGCATTCTTTCTATAATTTGCACACCAACCGGAATACTAAGTAGGGTCACCTTGCGATGTGCTTTTCCCTTCCCCTAAAATTGTCTACACGGAAGTCTTAGGGTTTATAGTCTAAATTTCGAACTATAGGATTCTGCCTTTCAATCTTGGTTGAAAAACGCCAAGGTTCCTAATTACCAGAACGCTTTCCTCGAGTTATTAAACTGGGTCGGTTTGGGCTGGGGAGTTTTATTCGCGAACTCTCAAAAAATTTTCGTTTACTTTTTAGACCAACAGGATTCGACGGATAAGAACTGAACTCGTCCATTAAGCCAAGGTTAGTGTTCAAATCACCAATGTGAAAGAGAACACAAAGGTTTGACCGTAAGAGATAACGATATAATAACAAAAGGTCAGAGTAGGATGTGCATACTTGTCGTGGCCTCTTGGATGAGGGAAGTTTGCCATGAATATGAAACTTTTTAGAGAAGCTAAGAAGAGTGATGTCGAGAAGAAAAAAAAGGTCGTGAAAAATTTTTAAGATGAAAAAAAAAGAAAAGTCGTGTTAGTTTTGTGTTGGCATTTAACTAAATCAAAATAAAAAAAAACAAACAAAATTGGTAAGGAAGGCGTTGTGAATAAGGAAGAGGCAGGATCAATTTTTTTGAACCAAAGAAGCTAAGTGTATTTTTTTTGTTGAGTGATTTTTGTGTTTTTTTTTACATTTGCTTGTAATTTGTAATTGGCTATAAAGAGCCAAGATTCAACCTATGGACTTTCGGTCAATCGCTTTGTTTCGTGAGATTGCGGGACCCGCGACCTTTGCTCCTTTGTTCTTCGGGAACTTTCCCAAGGTGACCTTTCTTTGTGTCCTTTGTGCACAACCAATTGTTCTCTTTCTTTTTTTATTCTTTGTATCAATTTAAATTGAACAAATATTTTTTTTGAAAAAATTCTGAGTTTTATCCCTATATTTATAAAGGTTTCCCAGATATAAAATAAAATATCTTAACCTTTCTAGGTGAAAAATTAATCTCGAATTATATTTAAATTGGGAAGTAAATTTCCGCTTTTTTTATTATTATTTATCTTGATTGGTGATGGCGCCCATTTTTCATTATTTTTTTGCTACGCCCCTGTGTAGTACCTTTTATTAACTTCACATAGGAAGTTATTGTAATGGGTCCGATTTGTCAAATTGAAAATTTTGACATTTCTCGACGTTAAAAAGGTCCCTAGAGTCGAAATAAAAGATTTTTGGAAAGATGTCAGTGCGTGCGTGTGTACGTACGTTCGTACGCCCGTACGTCTGTACGTTCGCGACGTTTTTTTGCTATCCATACCTCAAGAACCAGAAGAGATATCAACTTCAAATAAATTTTGTTATACAGATAATAAGGCAGAAAGATGCAGAAAGGGCTCTCAAGAAAATTGCTTGGGTGTTTTTTTTACCATAGCAGTTTGAAAAAAATGGTGAAAATTTTGGTTAATCCTAAATATCTTACGAACCAAAAACGCTAAAGACTTGAATTAAATTTTATATAATGTATTGTAACGCGATACCAAACAGGTATATTTTTTGAAAAAATCAATATAACGGTTCTTTTTATAAATCAAAAAAACTGAAAAAAAATTTGTCACCCCCAAAATTTTACGACTAAAATATTATTTCATCTCCAAAACAATTTTATGCAACGAAGAATAATGTTTTTGACATCTGATAAAATTTTGAGAAAAAATCGAATTGACAGTTTTCTTACAAAACAGTTTTTTTTATAAAAAATAAAAATCTAAAAAAAACATTACTCAAAGTTCGTAAAAATTGAATATCGATTCAAATATCTTTCCAAAAACTTGAAATTTCGGCTTCGAGCTTATTTTATCTTATAAGAAATATTGTTTTCAACATTTTGACAGTTTTTTAACAAAAAATAAAAACCATAAAAAAAATGTATAAAAGTTGGTAAAAATTGATTTTCGACTCAAATATCTTTTCAAAATTTTGAGATATTGGCTTTAATTTACTTTAATCTTTCAAAAAATCTTGTTGTCAACATTCAGTTAAAGTTTGAAAAAAATCGAATTGACAGTTTGTTTACAAAAAATTAAAAACCGAAAAAAAAATTAACAAAAGTTGGTAAAAATAGATTTTCGACTCAAATATCTTTTAAAATCTTTGAGATAATAGCTGCTTACTATTTTTTTCTTATAAGAAATATTGTTTGCAACATTAGGACAAATTTTGAGAAAAATCGAACTGACAGTTTTTTTACAAAAAATAAAAACCCAAAAAAAATGTATAAAAGTTGGTAAAAATTGATTTTCGACTCAAACATCTTTTCAAAACTTTGAGATATTGGCTTTAATTTACTTTAATTTTTCAAAAAATCTTGTTGTCAACATTCAGTTAAAGTTTGAAAAAAATCGAACTGACAGTTGTTTTACAAAAAATTAAAAACCAAAAAAAAATTAACAAAAGTTGGTAAAAAATGATTTTCGACTCAAATATCTTTTAAAAACTTTGAGATAATGGCTTCTTACTAATTTTGTCTTACAAGAAATATTGTTTTCAACATTAGGACACATTTTGAGAAAAATCGAATTGACAGTTTTTTTTTTACAAAAAATAAAAACCTAAAAAAAAATGTATAAAACTTGGTAAAAATTGACTTTCGGCTCAAATAGCTTTTCAAAAATTAAAAATATTGGCTTCAAACTTATTTTATTTCACAGAAAATATTGTTTTCAATGTTCAATAATTTGTATATAAAAATCCAACAGTCCGTTTTTTCATAAAATATAAAATCTACAAAAAATTGTACGCAAAATTTGGTAAAAATTGATACTAGTACATATAGACAAACTTTTAAGCAAGACAAATCGACAGACGGGATGGGAAGTTATCAGTGTGGGTCGCAGCCCAGCCTCTTTTTAGTTTTATAATTAATAAGAGCATAATTTAGTATTATTAAAGCAAACACATTTTGGGAACTTATGTGCATAAGTTAATACAATCTTTATTGGTCTGTAATCATTAAAGATTTAATTATGTAATGAATACACAAAGTAAGTTTGCAGAATTTTATAATGACTAAATACCTTACTACTTTATATACTTCTTCCTCAGGATAATTGGCTTCGTATCTGAAGATATTGAAGCGTTACAGTCGGTGTCAAGTATGTGAACAATAATTTATTTTAATCTGAGTCTTAGCCTATGATTATATTTGAGCATAGAAACCACTTAAGGTATGGAATTAAATTCATCTGACGAAAATGTCGAAGGTACTTAACAAACAATCTAAAAAAAAACATGTTGCAATCTTACTGGAATACAAAAACATTTACATCGAGATTATTTGGTAAAACATACTACCTCTCTTTTTGTCGAAGAGGCTACTCAACATTGACATCACTTAATTCATTTGGAACCTCGCAAAAACACATTGTCGAGGATGGTATGATAGATTGTTGAAATATTTTCAAGGATTCTATGTAGCACAGGTTTCATTCCAAACACAAAATATACCTATGATCCAGCTCCCATCTCACCCGACCTACCGACACATAACCAGGTGCCCAAGCTGGCAGGAGTTAAAACAGTATAGGATACCCATAATCTCATTCCGTGTAATGGCGTTTCCTTCCTCTCCTGATGTGATTGATTGATTGATTGATGTGATGTGTCTATGGAAGCATAGGTGGATGATGGAATCCTAATGAAGAGAAATCATCATCCAAGTGGCTACAATGCCTATGGGCATTGTGAAGCACTCGTATATGTGTACGAGTATGCCTATGTTCTCTCGGGAAACCATCATAATCAGGTAGACGACAACGGTTAATTGTCGTCGTAATCCAGCTCCATGGAGAAGTTAATTAAATCAGCAATCCTATGGATGAACAGCACCGCTAATGGGGAAGGATTCCTTCTTCTTCTTCGGATACTCGAGTAGAGCAATGTATCCGAACAGCATTGTGATAATTTTGAAATTTCAAGGTGTTGTTTTATTTTACGTATCTATAGGTTTGTTTTTGCACTGTTTAATTATTTTTATTGGGCTGGTTGCTGATGGTTTTAATATTCTAGCTGACTTCTCGGAAATTCAATCATCACAATGTTAATCGAAATGATTTCATTACATTTAAGTTTAATCACGGAAGTAACACGGTGCTGCTCCTGCTGCTGGTTTCAATTTCGAGTCGTATAATTTTGTTCCGGAATAAGGAGAGATGATGACGACGACGACGAAGCCAGAACGATGTGAAAGTCATGAATGGTAAATCGATATATGTACAAATACAATGTAGATATTGTATCTCATTAGTGAAATCGGCATCAATGTCACACTCGCTGGAAGAATCGAATGTTATAAACTTGGGGGGAGGCTGTTTTATGTGAATTAATTGGATGTTAGATTTCGGATTTAATTAATTTTTCATCTGCCTTAACCATAATGTGCGAATGGCAGAATGTAGTGAAATAATTACTCACTGATGTGAAGGCTCTGGTAAGAAAGTAAGCAAAATTGATGAAAAACAGAAAAAAAGCAACACCTAATAAAGCTATTAATTAATTTTCATAAATTATTATTATAACACTAAATGTTGGAGAAAAATGATTAATCGAAATATTTCTTGTAGAACTAATTTAATAACATATAAATAAGATATTAGGAGAGCTTCTTTAATTTGTTATTTTCTTTTTTTTATCAGTTTTCCAATATTATTTTGTATACGTAGATAAAACATAATGAATAAATGTAGCCAGTCGAATGATGATTAATATTGGAAGCATTAATAAGCCAGTCTTAACGTGTGTACAGACATTTTTGCTTTCAATTAAAGTTAGGCCATTTTTATGTATGGTAGAGTTTATTAAGCAATAATCATAAATTTGATACATGGTTGGAATTTTTGTGTAAGATGATGATGAAATAGATATTCATAGGGTTGAAAAACTTTTAAAGGGAAGATTTAAGCACAATTATATTCTGATTGTTTAAGAATTTCTTTGGATATTTCATCTTCCTTAAAGCCCTTTTTCATAGATTTTGTTCAGGAGTTTCGGGCTCAAGTAATACACGTCGAAGATTCAATATGTTGCACGAATTTGCAGTGGTATGTAAATGGACTGTTTATCTGTTTGAAAGCTTTCGTAAGAAAATTGTTCAAAATAATAAAGAAAGAAGAAAGATGTATAAATGGTAGACATGTGCATTCAAGAGGACACAAGCGTCCACAGGTATTTCTCAAAATCCACTTCTGTCTATCAACTCCTACTCTCACCTATCCGTGGTGAACATCGGATGCCTAGTACCTCAACTGAAGATTGGGTTCCAACCCCAGTGGAAAGTTGTTGGGGGCAGCAAACGAGAGAGGGGTGAGATATGTTTCCACTAAGGCAGCTCTCCTAGATGGAGAGATGGAACAAACGGTGGCGCCTACAGTTCCAGTAAGGTTGAAGTACTTAGTGAACACCTTATAGGGCTTCTTCGACTTTTTCGGAGCCCAGGACTATAAGGAGCGGTTTCATCCTGCTCCCCATCTTTGGAGTTATACTTAGGATCTGGCCCTCCAGGTTGGGGGTTGTGATGTGCGTCGGGGTGACTTCCTGGCCAAGTAAAAGTCTCATAGTTGCGAAGCACCAACAAGCCTCGGATACAAACGGATTTACTGTTGAGAATGTTAGGTCCCTTAACAGACCACGTGCGACCAAAGAATTAGAGGAGGCCCTAGACTGCTATAAAGCAGATATCACTGCCATCCATCAAATACGATGGGATGGGCCGGGCAAAAAGAGGATGAAAAACTGCGATGTATACTATGGTGACTTCTTCGCTTATTTTGATGCGGCGTTGTCATTGGAGCCAGACTTAGGCAAGAAGTCTTGAGCTATAGTTGCATCAATGAGCGCCTCATGACCATACGCATCAAGGCCAAATTCGACCGTATTGCGATCGACGCCAGACACGCTTTCAGCATTATGGGTGCACGAACTTTCCGAGGAGCTAACATCGACTCGGACCACTATCTCGTTGTAGCCAAGGTAGCACTTCGGATTTCCAGACACAAGGCAAAACAAGGACCGAGTTACAAGTAACCTCTCTCGAAGTTCTCTGCCGCCAACACAATGTATCAAAAACCAGTGGCAACATTGCCAAGATGCAATCAGAGAAGCCACCTCTGATGTGCTGTTTTTCAAACAGCCACCAACAAGGAGCCCCTGATTTGATGAGGAATGGCGGCAGGCAAATGCAACCAAACAACAGGCACGCAAAGCGGTGTTGCGTAAAAGGATGAGAGCTGCTCATGAGTTCTATGAGCAGAAGAGGCGAGAGGGCATGAGAAGCGTGTGGTCGGAGATGTTGAGAGGTTTAAAAACATTAATAAAGTTCGAAAGTTTTATGAACAGGTGAAACGAAATTCACAGGTCCATACACCTAGTCACATAGTGGAACCGCAGTCAATGCTGAGGATATGGAAGGACCACTTCTGTAGACAGACGGCGACGACGAACTGAATTCCGCTGTCAGGTAGGATGATCCATTCAACATAGACGACGAAAGCCAACAATCACGTCTTCCCGAGTTAGACGAAGTAAAGATTGCCATATCTAAGCTGAAGTCTAATAAAGCCGAGGGAGCGGATGGCTTGAATGCATAGCTCTTTAAAGCAGCTGGAGATAAGTTAGTTAGGAGCATGCACCAACTTATCTGTAATATATGGTCGGAAGAAAGCATGCCCGATGAATGGAACCTCACTATTGTTTGTTCGATCCTGAAAAAAGGAGATCTCTAAATAGGTTCTTATCAGTGTGATTTTAGACCAGGAAAGTCCCCAGTCGACCAAATATTCACATTAGGGCAGATCCTGGACAAAAAAAACAAGAAAACCAAATCGACACCCACCATCTTCTCATCGATTTCAAGGAGCATATGACAGCATCTACAGGAACAAGCTGTATAGAGCCATGTCTAGTTTGGCCATCCTTGCTAAACTTGTCCGTTTGTGCAGGATGACCATGGATAATTCACGCTGCTCCATAAAGGTTGGAAACAACTAAACAGAACCTTTCGATGTCAAAAAAGGTTTTAGACAAGGTGATGCACTGTCAAGTTTTTTTTTAACATCGTGCTTGAAAGAATAGTGCAGAGCTCACACGTCAACACTAGAGGCACTATCTTTCAAAAGTATATCCAATATCCATACGCTGATGACATTGACATAATCGAAAGCACTCAGCGTGATGTCAATGGGGATTTTGTTAGTATTGAGGCAGAGGCGGGAAAAATGGGTTAATGAGGGCAAAACAAAGTATATGCTGTCGTCAAGAAAGGACATACAACACCGACGTCTTAGTCAAAACGTCACCATCGACAGACGTAACTTTGAGGTAGTCAAGGACTTCGTCTACCTAGGCTCCACTATAAATGCAGAAAACAACACAAGCGCTGAGATAATTTTTTTTTTTTTTTTACATTTTGGGCTTTATGACGTTTTGGGTTTTGTGCGTTAAAATTTTGGATAAGAAGAACTTATGTCAAATTGTAGTTTAAGTCTTTGTATACAGTGGACCAATTACGACGTTCTTCGAAAAATTTAACTGATTTCCATTGATATTGCTTTATTAATTAAAGCATATACATATTCACATTGAATATGGAATGCAGCCTCGTTCAAGTGGCTGTTATGGCTGGTTACTCAAGTTTTTCATGCCCTGGAATGGATTATTTTCAAATTTGTGTTTAGAAGTAATGATTTAACTATTTTTTGACATCTTATTTGATTGATTTTTAGAAACTATCCTAATGTGTGCATTTAAAAATTTAAATAGTAGCCTCCATGATTTGATTTGAATTTTAAAACTAAAAAAAATAAAAGGAAAAAGAACTAATTGCAGTTCAATCTATCGACGAGGCGCTTAGAGCTAACCAAGAACTGTAATACGACGTCGTGATTTATACGAATTCTTTTACTCTCAATTCATTTCGAATAGTGAAAAATAAACACACATATGTTTTAGAGATACGTTAATAGTAACCGAAAATTTGACGGATATCTAGCAAGTATGACCTTTCAAAATTCATCAATCATCTACCAGAGTCAGTTTTCGAACATGTTTCCAGATTAATTTAAGACTGCCTTTGGGGATTTTTCTTCTTCAAGCACCTCTTCTCCTATTATTCTTAACACACAAGAACAAAGTCATCTTATATCAATAAATTTTTCGATTTCTGAGGCCTCTATACGTAACAATATTCTCTGATGAATACTATAATTTATATATAAAAAAAAGAGGCTGGGATGCGACCCACACTGATAACTTCCCATCCCGTCTGTCGATTTGTCTTGCTTTAAAATTTGTCGGTTTTCGTGTTAAGTTAAAAAAGTTGTCAGTTGAATTATTCTTAAAGATTTTAAAATTACCAATAATATTTTTCATATAAAGAAATAGTTTAGTTTGAAAATCTAGTTTGTTAAATAGATTTTTAGTCGAAAACAAATTCTTACCAATTTTTGTAGAATTTCTTAAATTTTAACAAATTGGATGAATGAAATTAATTTGAAAGATATCAAGAACCGATCATCAATTTTTACCAATTTTGCGTACCATTTTTTAAACATTTTATTTTTTTTTATGAAAAAACGGATTGTTGGATTTTTATAAAAAAACTAATGAATATCGAAAACAATATTTTCTGTGAAATAAAAACAGTTTGAAGACAATATTTTTAATTTTTAAAAAGCTGTTTGAGTCGACAGTAAATTTTTACCAAGTTTAAGTATTGTTTTTTTAGGTTTTTATTTTTTGTAAAAAACTGTCAATTCGATTTTTCTCATAATTTTACCGAATGTTGAAAACAATATTTTTTCGTTGCAAAAAATTGTTTTGGAGATAAAATCATTTTTTATTCGTAAAATTTTCGAGGTGAGAAATTTTTTTTCAGTGTTTTTGATTTATAAAAAAAAACCGTTATTTGGATTTTTTTGAAAATATACTTGTTAAGTATTACGTTACAATAAATAATATTAAAATTTAATTAAAGAAACGAAAAGACCTTGAACCGTCGAGAAATATTAAAATTTTCAATATTACAAATGGGAACCATTACAATAACTTCCTATGGAAAGTTAATAACGGTCTTGCGACCAAACACTTTTTTAGAAAAAATGCCACAAAGTCCAAAATCAATGCTATATTTACCAAATCAATTTTAAAATATCATAACATGTCATTGTCATGTCATTGGGTGAGAAGACATAGAAATCATAAAAAGTAATGTCCAAAATAAGTGTCACAAAGCCCAACCCCTTGTCAAAAAACCTAAATTCATAATTCTTTTGGGCAAAATGGCAACTTTGGGCTCTCTTTTATTTAGAGTTTATTTGGACGTTGGGTTTTTCGCAATTTTTTTTTTAACTTTTTGTGACCAATTTTGGGCTTTATGACATTTTAGGATTTGTGCGTTATAATTTTGAGCATAAAGACCTAATGTAGTTTTTTTAGTCATAGTTTTTGTAAAAAGTGTACAAAGCTCCTTAAAAAAATCAACTAAATTAACTTCTTTTCAATTAATGTGGCTTTATTAGTTAAAGCAAACATTCACATTGAATTTGAAACACAACCTCGTCCAAGTGACCCAATTACTTGAAATTAACTGGGATGAATTATTTTAAAATTTGTGTTTAGATGTAATGATTTTTCGATTTAATGAAATATTATTTGATTATTTTTTAAATACTATCCCACTGGGAGTTTTAAAACTTTAAATAGTAGCCCGCTATGATTTAATTGGAATTTAAAAACTTTAAAATATTAAAGAAATAAAGCCTGGTTAAAGTTCAATCTATTGATGAGACGTTTAGAGTTTACCAAGAAATACGATTTCGTAACTTATATTTACTCTCAATTCATATTGAATACTGAATGTGTTCTAAAAATGAACCCTAATATGTTTTGCAGATACGTTAATAGTAAAGGTATTTTTGATGGATATCCAGCAAGTATTATACATTTCAAATTTTTCAAAATATCTTCCAGAGTCAATTTCGAATATGTTGGTTGATTATTCGAAGACTGTCTTTGAAGATTTCTCTTTTGAAAGCACTTCTTCACTTATTTTCCTTACACACAAGAATACAGTCATATTACATCAATAAAATTGTTGACTTCTGAGGCCTCCCTATGTGTGACAATATTTTAAAACTAAATGAATGTTACAGTCCTGGTTCTGATTGAATACCATCATTTATGTTTGAAAAAACGTGTGTCATATATTTCTTATGTTATGTCGATTTCGTCATATCTTAAAGATATATATTATAGCGTCATGTTCAGGAGTAATTCTTCATTTCAATTTAAAGTCAATTCTGGTGCACCTCAAGGTAGTCACCTTGGACCATTGCTGTTTGTGTAGTTTATTAATTCTAATCGCTAATCCATGTAGATGATGTTAAAATTTTTCGAATTATTTAAAAGAAGATCTAAATCAATTTTTGGAATGGTGCAATAAAAACCGTTTGATTTGAAATATTGGCAAAGCTAAGACAATTTGCTTCACACGCAAATGTATTATAATAAAATATATTTAAGTTTCCACAGGTTTTTATCGAAAACCAACCTCCGTCTTCTAGCTCCTATTCTCACCTCCCAGTGGTGAACATAGGGCATTTATCACCTAAACTGGAGATTGGATTCAAACCTCAGTGGAAAGTTGTTGAGGGTAGCAAACGAGAGAGGGGTGGGGGAGAGTTGTTTCCACTTAAGCACTATTCCTTTCATTCAGAGGGCACCGGAGTTATTTCCAAGATGGAATATAATTTGGTGCCTACAGTTTCAGTTGATTTAAACTACAGCCTAATCCTGTAAGGTTATGCTGGCTCTTGCTCATGTTGTTCAATACAGGGACTTGGTCCTTGAGGTTGAAAGTCGTGCGTCAGGGTGACTCCCTGGTTAAAACAAAAATTCGCGTAGCAACACAAAGCCTCGATTACGGATGGATTTACTGAACAATCCACGCAAACGATTTAAGGACAACGAATTTCGAAGAATTATTGGAGGCCCTAGACTGCTATGAACCAGCCATCACTGGAGCCACACCTAGACAACAAGCTTTGAGCTTTAGCTGCATCAACGATCGCCTTATGAGCATCTGCATCAAGGCTAAATTCGGCAACATTAGCCTTCTTTGAACACTTAGAAAAATCATATGATCAGTGTCCCAGCTATACGATATCAAAATTTATCTGGGTGATTTTAACGCCCAGCTAGGAAGAGAAGGTGAAAACAGCCTGCACTACAACACTTCCGACAACGGATTCAGGCTCATAGAATTTGCTGCGGGGCGAAACGTCATGGTAGCCAGTACGAGTTTTCCATACCTCAACATCCAAAAAGGAACTTGGAGTTCTCCAGATCAATTTATTGTCAACCAGATTGATCATATTCCGATCAGTTCTAGACCTGCTTGCAGCATCATAGATGTTCAAACCTTCTAACATTGACCTGGACCACTACCTCGTTGTAGCTAAGATATCATTATGGGTTTCTAGACCATAGAAAAAACAGAGAGATGCTGATGCTGATAGAAGATACAACGTCGAACGGCTACAATTCCAAGAGAACTTAAGGACTTTGTCTACCTAGGCTCTTCAAAGAAACCAACATCAACGCTGAGATAAACGAAGAATGTTTCTTTGAGCTTAGAATGCAATCGAGTGGTAAAGCCCTCCCTCGAGAAACTAAAGATTCGTTTTATAAGACCATCTTTATCCATTTCCTGCTATAAGGTGCAGATGCATGAACTATGACAAAACCAGATGAAGGCATCTTGGGTCGTTTCTAGAGAAACGTTTATCGCTTGATCGCAGGACTTGTACAGAGACGTAGACTTAGAGAGAAGGATAAAAGCCCAACCACTGAGAAAGCTGGGTCACGTGGATTGAATGGAAACCAGTGCTCCGTCCCGGAAAGTTTAAGAATTCACGCCCACAGGACATCAAAGAGGAGTGAAGACTGCGACTCAGGTGCTGTTCACAAGTAGAAAGAGACATCTAGCTACGCACTGAACTGACCATTCTAAATTTATGTGTGAAGGTTATTTGAAAACCAAAGTGAACTTCAGTAAACTTTAAACCATTGAAAACTAATGTTGCTGGAGCTATTCGAAAAAATTATGAAGAGAGCCCATATGTGTTTAGCTTTGACCATGTTATATTAAAAAACTTGTTCAAATAATTTGTAAAGGTTTTTTTTTAAAAGTTTTTCAGATACCTACACAAGAGATAATTTAAGATTGCACTAAACTCCAATCGTAAATTGAATTTCTTTTTCTTTATCCAAAACACTTTTATGATAAATTGAGAACAGTTCAATAACTGTTACAATGTTACAAGTCATCGTTTATAAATATTAGAAATGAAACACACAAATTTCAAAAACTTTCTTTCATGAATTTCTTTTGAAATTGAACCTTTCCCAATTTATTACTTATTGAAAATAAAATGAAAACCATTCAGAAAGCCTTCATCACCTAGCCTACATTTATATAGCTTATCTGAAAAGCAAATATACATAGTCTAGAAAAAAAAGAACCGTGAATGAGCATTTTATGAATGAGCATCATTTTTATGAATGGGCCAATACTCTAAGACTTACTGTGGCAAGGACTTACATTTGCTATAAAGTATAGAGATGAGAGATAGGTATGTACAGACCCGATGCCGCTGGTATATGTAGGGTGTATTCCCTTTGTTAGTTAAAAAAGAGCCGGGAGGAAAAACCTTTTCGAAATAGAAAAAAATTACATTTACCAACCCTCCCTCCCCCCTTCATTACTTATATAGAAAGGGAATTTAGATTCACTGAATATACCCTCAGCCTTAGGCTACGAGCATAATACTATAATATGGAAAATTGTTATATTCTAAAATTCACACCCCAAAGTCATTCCCACACTGAACTCTGTGCGATCCAAGACTTTGTTAACCCTCTCACACATGAGCTTGAAAAGGGAAAAGGGGCGAAGAAATTAACATCAAACAAAAAATCAACTTGTCATTGAGGTAATTAGCTTTTCTAACTTTGTCAAATGAAAATAAGTATTCAAGAATCTGAGGAATACGAATCTTATTTGTATGGATGGGGGTTGATGGTTTGAGAATTGGTTTCCTTTAAGGCTAGGTGTTCTTTTTATTCACATTTTATATATTGTACGTATGTCAAGGGAAAAATGATAAATGAAGGTTTTTGTTTGTGATTATTGTTTGGCCTTTTTTTTGGGGTGTGAATCTGTCAAAATTGCACTCAATGAAGGAAGGACAAATTACACAGCTAAATTTTGATAAGGTACAATGTGGTATGGAATCACTCGCATGAACAGGAAGAGATTAATTAAGGGACCTTGGGGTCGTGCAGCTAAGTGATGTCTTTTTTTGTTTAAAGCCTTTCCTTTTTATTTTTTCTTAACTTACTGACGGTGATGTTGATGGTGATGATGATGAAAATGCAAAGAAAAGTTAACGAAGTGAAAAACCATTGATGAGATTTATAGAAATCTAAATAAAATGAAATTGTGAAATTAAGGAGAAAATGAAAAAAAAGGTTACGTATTCGCCCGAGTGACTTTAAATAGAAGGAAGCTTATTAACTTTCTATGGGCAAGGTTTTTATGCTTGAATTATTGGATAACGTAAATCTTAAAAAGTAAACAAAATAGGATGTGGTTATCTGACTTAAAGGAAATTAAATGTTTTTTTTCCACTAAGCGATTTTGTATCTTTGAATTTAAATAAGAGAAACTGTGTTTAGAATATCATTAAATTTTAAGATAAATATAAAATAATAACGTATGACATTAAAAAGTGAATATAAAATACATAAATCAAAATTCACCAACCGAAAAGTCGGATTTTTCATATATCTAGAGCTTATACATAAGCCTGAATTTTAACAATGGCAATGACTTTGTTAACTCTTTTGGTATAAGCTTGTATAAGCTAAAGGAAATAACCTTTTTTTCTTTGGAAATTCTAGTTGCCTCCACATGAGGTAACAATATTCTTAAACGATCCCTGTTCAGTGTCTACTTAAGGAAGATGTTTGTAATATGAATGGGTTCTCCAAAGAGAGGTTTCATTTTGATATTAAAGAAAAACTATTTATTTCTGAAAGAATTGGATTGATATTTTTTTAATATTAAAGAAAAAGTTAAGCCATTAACAATAAAAAAGAAATATTGATCAAACAGCAAACATGGCTACGATTGCACCACTATATCTTTTTCTTGAAATATTCCTTGGCCAGATCATACACTTGCGGCTATACGTCTTCGATATCTTCACAAATTCCATACTTAAGGTTTTAAATCGATAGTAAGGATTAAGTTTATACGCGGCATCTTACGATTCCATAAAGAAAATAAGTTAAGAAGTGTGAAATCACAAGACTTTTCTGGGAGATCACACGGTTTTTGAACTTTTCTGGCAACATTTCTTGTACGGCACGTAACTCCGTGATCTTACGGATAACATAAGATCGCATATAAGCTCGATAATAGGTGTCATAACCGGACACTGTCTAATAGGATAGCACGCCATGAGACTAGGCGTATTCTCAAATGACTTTAGCAGAAGCTGTATGGACGAGGAAGACGAAGAAACGGTTCTTCATCTTCTCTGTACATGCCCTGCTCTAGCTCGAAAACGCAAGAATTACCTAGGAGAATTCTTCTTTAACGATCTAAACGATCTAAATCATATCGGTATAATCAGCCTCTCACGTTTCGTGAGGGACTCAAGCTGGTTCTATTGAGCTTAGGAGGAAGCCTCAAGATTCATGTGGTATCACAATGGGCCATTAAACTGGCCTAAGTGTGTCCGTTTCCACTATAACCTAACCTAACCTAATCTACGGGTAACATAAAAATCATTATTCATACCACATCAATAATACGTTAAACACGCAGAGGATTTTCAAAAACCGTTGTTG
Source organism: Eupeodes corollae (assembly GCF_945859685.1). Lineage (NCBI taxonomy): Eukaryota > Metazoa > Arthropoda > Insecta > Diptera > Syrphidae > Eupeodes > Eupeodes corollae. Next base: position 78,215,076 of record NC_079147.1, on the reverse strand, counting down.
AATTATCTAAGTCCTAAATTTGTAAAAATTCTGTATGTTATTTTTTATTAAAAGCCGAATCATTTTTAAATTTCAGAGACTCAATCTGCAAGATGCGAAGTTTATGGCTGTCAAAATCCTTAGAGATAAGAACCTTAAGACATTACACTTTTCGTCGTCAGATTGACAAACATGTTTTTTTTGTAAACACTGTAGATTACAACAGAAATATTGTGAGTCATCTTTGAGGAGCGGGGCACAGGGTTTTGATTTTTACAACAGCTCAAAATTCAACAAGAATTTCATTATTTCCGAAAGAGGAAAGTGCTACGATTGACATACAAAAAAAGCTTTTAAGTACAAACAAAAATATAAGTTAAAGGATTACCTTGGTCTTGAATTAGGCTAACGTCGATATTTTCCTTGATTAGGAACACTATTAGACTAGATTATCGGAATCACTTTATCGGAATACTTACTTACTTATCCGGCTCACAATCCATGGAGGGTCTCAGCCTGAGATACTGCAGTCTTCCATCGTGAACGATCCCTCGCATGCACTCTCCAGTCACCGAGACCAACCGCTTTGGCATCTGCAATCACTTGGTCCTTGTACCGTAGGTTCAGCCTTCTTTGTCGTCTTGAACCTTTGAGCTGGGTTGAGAAGACTTTCTTGGCTGGAGCGTTGTCTTCTCTTCGGTCGATGTGGCCGAGCCAATGTAGTCGTCTTTTCTTGGCCTTCTGGACTACATCCACATCTTGGTACAGCTCATACAGTTCTCGGTTGTATCTTCTTCTCCATTCCCCATAGTCACATACGGGACCAAAAATCCGTCGAAGAATTTTTCTTTCGAAAGTGACCAGTATCAATTCCCCGTTTTTACTTACCGTCCAGCACTCGGTGCCGTAGAGTAGGGCTTGTAAAATCAAAGTTTTGTACAGCAGACGAGTGAGGAGTTTTGAACCCAGTTGTTTTCCAAACCGAAGCAGCAGCGGTTCGCTAGGATAATTCTTCTTCGGATCTCCACAAGGTTTCGTTCGTGGGATTGATGTTTGTTCCAAGGTAGGTGAACTCCTTAACTACCTCGAAATTGCTGCTACCAACAGTGACGTTTTGTCCTAGGCGGTGGACAGTTGTTGCTTTGTTTGTTGATAACATGTACTTTGTTTTGTCCTCATTCACTTTAAGACCAACTAGTTTCGTCTGTTCTTCAATCGCTGTGAAGGTCTCAAGTGCAGTGCAATGTTGTCCGCATAGCCTAAGAGCTGGGTGGATTTGTTGAAGATAGTGCACTCCGTGATCACACCTGCCTTACGCACTTTCAGCTCCAGGTTTATGTTGAAGAAGTCACATGACAACGCATCTCCTTGTCTAAACCCTGCGCAAGTTTGGAATAACTCGGATGAGCTGTTACCCATTTGCACACTGCACTGCGTATTGTTTAGCGTCATGTGGCACAGCTGGATCAGTTTGTTCGGGTTCCCGAATTCAGACATCGCCATTATAAGCTCTTGGCGGTGGATGCTTTCATAAGCAGCCTAAAGTCGATGAAAAGATTGTGGGTTTCGACTTGAAATTCGTTGGTCTTTTCCAGGATCTGCCTCAGTGTGAATATTTGGTCTATCGTTGTTCTGCCTGGCCTAAAGCCACATTGGTACGTGCCGATATTTCACACAGTACTTTGGATAGGATTTTGTATGCAACATTAAGCAGGGATATGCCACGGTAGTTTTTGCATAACATCGGGTAGCCTTTTTTGTAGATAGGGCATATGAGCTTATGGACCAGTCAGTGGGTATGCAATCTTCCTCCCAAACTTTGGTGATGACCTGGTACATGCGGTTTTTCAAAACACTTCATCCATGTTTAAAGAGTTCCGCGGGTATGCCATCCGACTATGAGGACTTGTTATTTTTTAGCTTTTAGATGGCTCTTTCTACCTCTTCTCTGTTGGGCGCTGGGACTGGGTCTTCATTGACTGGTCTTGCTTCTCTTTCGTCATTATCTTGCTCGACATTTTGCACATTCAGGAGCTGTTGGAAGTGCTGCTTGAAAACATCTACAATTCCCTGTACTTCGGTGACTAGGTTTCCTTCACTGTTTCGAAGAGCTTGTGTCCCGGTTCTGAAACCAGAAGCTAATTACTTCGACTTTTTAAAGAAACGTCGGGTGTTGTTCTTGACCCGAGACTCATCTAGATATTTGAGCTGAGAAACTTCCTTCGCAGGGTCTTTTTCTCATTTCTAATTTTCGTGCCTTATAGGAATGCTATATACATATTAATCTAAACCACCGTTCAGCGTGTCTTGAACTTTCAGTAGAGCCTGCCTGGACCACCGTATTGTCAACAACATGATCATCGTCTATTGTAGGAATATCGTGCTTAGTTTTGCAGGGTTTTAATTTTGACACTACTGATGCGAAACCGTAATTTGTAACTCCCTTTTTCAAGAGCTCCTCTGCTTTTCTCGCTAGTCCTCAAAACGTACGAGACACTGGTGTTCTGCGGCTCTTCCGCCTTAATGAAAACATAGTCATACATCGGAACTAGTTGATTTAACCTTTAAGTTCACGGATCAGCTTGGCTTTGTGGCCATGAGGGGTAATAAAATGCGAGCCTTAAGCTGAACTTATCTGGGTTAAGCTTGAGCTTTAAGACCTCCCAATTATCGAATTAACTGGAAAATTTGTCTGTACACTTGATTACGTTGTACCCCCTCAGCATTTCACCGGAGTCAAAACTAGGTTAAACTCTCGATTTGCCAAATAATTGAAAACTAAAGATTTAAACCTAATCGCTCTTCTTATACTTCTCATCGCGGTTTTCAAGGTGTTCCAAAGGCGTGTAACATGGACAAAAAAAAATGACGCTCAGTAATGAGATATTTAAATCGAGGTTGTATAAGGACAAAAGACCTTAATGAACTAGGGAAATTCAGCCTGTTATGTAGATAATCCGGTTGTTTGAATGATTTCATGCAGATAGCTCACCGATCGGAAGTTTAGTAAACTGTCAAGACTACACCCAGAGTCTTCACAGTTGTGCAAAGTTCGATATGTGGTCATACCGTCGCAGATTATATCCGCAGCAGGTAATGTTATTATATGCAACATTTAATTTGCGGCTAGTGGCAGAATCCAAGTTGCAAGAAACTTCACATTTACATTCATAAAATAACAAGTAGTAAAAGAGTTTTGGCAAGTAGCAATTTATGTAGTTTTTGTAGGGATGAAACTTCGAGTGAACTGAAGAGTACGAAGACTACCATAGACTTTCCTAATGGCACTATTAAGGTGGTCGTTCCATGAAAGGGTACGATTGAAAATTATCCCTAAATTTATGGCAGTACTGACCTCGCCTTCAATCTTAAAGGGGTTTGGGACCAAAAAAATAAAAGGTTTTGCGATAGATCGGAAGAGCTGTTGATTTGAGAGAATTTAAGCAAAGATGGTTCTTTTTTTACCAATGTAGAATGAGTAGCAGGTCCTCATTCATTAAATCTACGTCATCATTTTGTGCTACAAAGGGTCAACTTATAAGGAGCTGTACATCATCGGCATAAAGATGAATCAGACAATTTTTAACAACATCTGGAAGCTCGTTTACAAATGATGAGAAGAGTATTGTTCCGAGAATAGATCCCCGAGGCACTCCAGCTAAGATATTGCGAAAGAAAGAAGAACGTTCACTTGTTACCGTGCATTCTTGTCTGTCCGCTAAAATATGAATGAATAAGCTTACAGGGTTCTTAGTAAAAACCAAAACTTCTTCGCAGCTTTTTACACAGAATTGGATGGTTAACAGTGTCAAAGGCCTTTAAAAAGTCAAAAGTAAGGTTGATTTGCAGTTCCGCTTTGGTCAAAAACCAGATTGTCAGGAACATAACAGGTTGTTGATTGTTAGGTATTTTTGTATCTGCTTCAAAATTGTCTCTTCGAACGCCTTTGAAACAAACGGAAGAATAGCAATGGGCCGATATTCTGCAGCAGTAACTTTTGGCTTTTTAGCGACGGGAATAATTTTGGTAGAACTGTCATGCGAGAGGTCTTGGGTTCGATCCCCGCCTATGCCACCTAAAGTTTTTTTCACTGGTACTGCGACTTGAGAGGAATTGACAAATTCTCCAAGAGTAATTCTTGTCATGAAAAGTGTTTTCTCAAATTTGCAGTTCGATATTGGCTTAAAACTGTAGGTCCCTTCCATCCCTGACAACAGTACTCGCACACAAGAATGTTTGAGAGTTGTCAGTCAATAGGCCCTAGTTCTCAAACGGACTGTTGCACCACCCACTTCATTTATTTCTTATAATAATTTTGGCCTTCTTGAATGGATACTTGGATATTAAAAAAATGAGTAATATAGCGTAGTAAATATGGCAGCAACAGTTTAACGAACTTAGGTACCATTAAATCCAGGCCTGTAGCGTTTGATTTGATGGATATTATTGCCTCCGCAGTTTATACCAGTTAATTCTTCTTCTATTGAAAAATCAATAGCTAAATTAACATCCAGAGACGGAAATGAGGTGTGAATTTTGTATTAATAGCATCACAATCGATGTCTTCAGCTAACCTCTTACATGGTTTCACTATGCCGATTTTTCGCAAGTTATTCTATAACTTTTTGCCAGATGTCAGATTTCCAAGTTTGTGTTCGTAGTAAATCCTTTTTGCCGCTCTGATCATTACGACGCAAGACGTGTGGAATTCCTCCAGCTTGTATCGCCTCCATTGACTGTAGGTGGCATCACGACGTGCCATCGCAGTAGTGATTTCACCATTCAGCCAAGGTGGAGCTCCAAGTTTAACTACACGATTCTTAAAGGGAACATGCTGATTAAAAAGTTGATTCACATTGTGTAAAGAATGAAGGTGGTTCTGTTGAACTAGTTCCTGAGAAGACCGATTGATAACTTTTTGTTTCCCCGAGTAGTTCTGTTATGATTGTTACTAGAGGGTTGGATGTGTTAATCGTTTTAAGAAGCACATCAGTACTATGACTGGAACTCGCTGTTGTCCCTAAGGATTTGGGAAGCTTCGCAACATCAAACATTCTAGTGGTGTGAATACTCTCCGTCTCAATTGCTTGACTGGAGGCTAAAAATCTATCCTCAAAGACGGCGGATAAACCAGCATCAGTATTGTCAGCAACGTCCATGGTGAAAAAACAAAAATAAAGGTCCCACGACTGGGTCGAGAGGGAAATGTCATCCCCAGCAGAGTGGATTACAGGGTGAAAGCAAGACAATAAGACGAACCCTGTTAATGGTAATACAAAGTATTTGTAAATGAAAATTTTAAATACCAATGATTTTTAATACCCCAATGCATCAGGTCTGTTAGTACCTTACAATTATTTCAAGGCGAACAAAATTAAAAATAAATTCCCCCAGGTAGGTAGGTAGAAATGGCGATCTCAAGGCAACCTAGCCTGAGATCCAATTAGCGCTGTAGTGCGCCGTTTTGATACCAAATACTCGTTTGACCTTTGATTGAAAGGGATAGATTGATAGAGAAGCTTCATAGCGATTATGTTAGAGCCATTTTGCCGCATTGAGAAAAAAGATTAGGTCTCTAATCTTTGTCTCAGATAGCTCATCGAGTTCTTGAAAGAATGCTTTTCCAAAGCATTTCATTCTGGTGTTTGCCAAAGCAGGACATTTGCAGGACCGCAACAATCCTGGCTATGTCTTGCCTTGGCCTGCATAGAAGATCGTTTGTACGGGCTTTGTTATAGGTGGGCCATATCTTCCTAGATATAATGCAGTTGGGTAAATTGCTCGACCTTCAGTTTGATTCAGTTTGGTAGATAGAAAAGATGAGTGAGCTTTGAAGGGCCGATCCTTGCCTGGCTAGCTCGTCAGCCCGTTCATTTCCCACGATACCACTATGGCCCGGAACCCAGATCAGGGTGACACCGAGGTTAATATTCACTTTGCAAGCTCATCGCGACAATGCTGGACCAATTTAGATGAGGATATGGCCGACTTAATGGCTTTGACAGCTGCCTGAATGTCTGTAAAGATAGCCACATTACGGTTTTGATTTGGGTTTTGTTTAAGTATCTTGCATGCCTAGCAAAGTCAGGAAGCTTAAAGGATTTGGCTACATTTAGGTACTCAGAAAAGATCCCAGAACCAACTCCGCACTCCATCTTTGAGCCGTCAGTAAAGATGGCTGTGTCGAAACCTATCGACACGATGTCATCCTCCCAATCTTCTCTAGGTGGGAAAATAACCTTAAAACCCTTACTAAGGTTCAAAGTAGGAGTGCAGTAGTCAGTGTCTGCCGAGATAACATCTGAGGGAATCAATTTCGTAGTGTTGCTGTGACAATAGGGTTTTGACAACCAGCTATTTGATTCCTTCAGCCTAATAGCGCTGCAGGAAACTAGGTATTGAATAAAAAGGTCGATTGGTAGAAGATCCAAAATAACGTTTAAGGCGTCCGTTGGGCAAGTACGCATGGCCCCTGTGGTGCCCACGCAAGCTGTTCTCTGAACCTTCTTTAGCTTATCAATATTATAGGCTTTGCTAAGAGCACGCCGCCACACACAATCGAACCATATGTTAAGATTGGACGTACTACTGCTGTGTTTGTCCATACAATCAACTTCGACTGAAGTCCCCACTTTTTGCCGAACGTTTTGCTGCAGGCGTAGAGGCAACACAGGCCTTCTTAACCCGTACTTCAATATTTAGTTTCCAGTTTAGTTTAGGGTCGAGTATAACTCCCAAATATTTTGCACTGGAAGACAATGATAGGATTTGACTGTTGAGTCGAGGTAGCGTGAAGGGCGGTACTTTAGTTTTGGTGGTAAAAAGCGACAGGTCCGTTTTACTTCGGTTAACTCCTAGTCCCCAATTGTGTCCCAGCTGCTAACTTTATTCAAAGCTGACTCCGTGATTTTACTAATCACAGAGGAGTACTTTCTTGACACCAATAGCACCAAATCATCCGCATAGCTTACCGCCTTTACTCCACATCTCTCTAATTTAACGAGAATTGTATCCATGACCAGAAGCCATAGAAAAGGCGAAAGAACACCACCCTGGGGTGTTCCTCTACTCACGTGTTTTGTTGCGATTGTATTGCCTAGAGAGGCTCGAATCTTCCTACCACTGAGCATGGAAATAATCCAATATCGAAGGAAGTCTTCTGCACCGAACTTAACGAGCGATTCTTCTATGGATTCGGTAAGGACGTTGTCAAAAGCACCTTCTATGTCTAGGAAGGTGGCAAGAGTAAATTCTTTATAATGGATTGTTTGTTCAACAGTACGCACTATCTCATGGAGGGCAGTCTCCGTAGATTTGCCCTTAAGATAAGCATGCTGAGAGCTTTCGAGAGGTCGTCCAACTAGTTTTTCTCTAATTTGGTAATAAAGAATGCGCTCTAAGGTTTTAAGCACAAAAGATGTTAAGCTTATTGGTCTGAAATCCTTCACGGATTCGTGACCTCGCCTACCCAATTTCGGGATAAAAACTACTTTGACCTGTCTCCACGACATGGGCACATGTTTGAGAAGGAGACATCCTTTAAAAATTTGTTCCTGCCATGGAGCTGCCACATCATGCAACTTTTGAAGCATAACTTTCGGCTGGAGGTCCAGGTTCCTATCAGGCTTTTTTAGAAATGTGGGATTACAATGTTCCTTCGATAAAACATTGCTGAGCCTTCCCCCAATATGCAATACTTTAGATTTATTACATCAGAGACTCATCACATCACATAATTATACTTAATTTTAATGAGTTCTCACAGAAATGACACATACAAATTGATTCGACATTAAAAGGGTTCATTTATCGCAGACTTCTTATACGTATGCAGATATGGTACAAAAAATACGATTAAGCTTTGTCTTCATATGTATCAGAATAAATTTAAAGTAATTTAACATAATTCTTCATAAAACGTTAATTTATCTTTACCAAAAACAATCTGGTTCAATCCATCTTAATTTAAAATAATCCTATAAATTAATATTCGCACATTAAGTAAAATACTCGTACGCTCAAAAGTAACATCTTTTTGCTGTTGATTCCTTTGAATTGTTCGCTCGTTAATAGCTTCGTACGTGAAAATTCGTTTTTCGTTCTTTATTTTGTATTTTATTTTCACAAATGACGACGTGAAATTTCTTAAATAATTTATAATATTGAACACTCAATGCGGGAGCAACGAACAAATAAACAAAGGACATACAAATATGTACACATACGTAGGATATACCAATCCCAACCCTCTTGATTCGAATAAACCTTCGCGAGTATTTTTACTCGAATATTCCCTGGTGGAAAAAAGTTCATGATTAATATTCTGAAAAATTGCTGCTCAATATTTTTATCAGGCTCGGAGCAATTCAAAACCCAACAGCTTTTTCATTCCCTTTTTACTTGCGACATATAGGAACTATATGGCAAGTTTTGCATTCGTGCAAAATTTCGAACTCGAGATTTTAATCAAACATGATATTACGATGGTAGACAAGTCGAAAAAAGTGGGTCCCGCGATTCCGTCCGGTCGATTTTGTCTGTCTGTCCAAGCTCCTACAGCCTAAACCATTGGGTTGATTGAGTTCAAACTTGGAAGTTAAGGTTTTGAGCAGATTCGCGTTAGGCGTTTTTTTCATTTTTTTTTTAAGATCAAAACTAACAGTGGCCCCCATACAATTTTTTTGGTCAAAAAACGAAAATTCGAATTTTCTCAAAAACAAACCGATAAATTTTCTTTAAATTTTCTCTAAAATTTTATTTCTTAACTTGGCTTCTTTTAATAAGAAAAACAAATTTTTTTATTGCTCAAGAAAGGTACCGCTCATAGAACCGTTATTTTGTTTTTTAATTTTCTCAGCAATTTATAAACCGATTTCAATAATTTTTTTTCTGAATAAGCTCCTATATTGCTTTAACAATATTCGATTATCAAAAGTGTAATTTTTTATTGTTTGGATTTTTAAAAAAATATTTAATTTTATTTTTTCAAAATTCGATATCTCAAAAACGGGTCAACATTTTTTTACGAAATTCAAATGTGTAGCGTATATTAACAATCTCTAAACATTTGCGTACCAAAAATATTTTTAGAACAAAATTGAAAAATTTTATATATAAAAAATTAATTTAAAAAAAAACCGCTCTAACGATTTTCATAAAAAAAATTTGAAAAATAAAATGTTTTTTTATTTATAAAATGGCATTTAAATTTTTGAAGACAAACTTATTTTTCGGGCGAAATTTTGAATCTTAAAATATTTTTTTTTTTTAATATTTTAACTGTGCATGAGCCCGAAAGAGCGCATTATTTTGATAAAATTGTAATTACATTCCTATCTTTCATCCAAATTAATGCATTTCGTACACATTTATATGATATATTTAATCAACAACCTATTTTAAAGTGTCTATCAAGAAGTATTATCTTGGTAACTTTGTATATGTGATTTTAAAATATTATTCTTTACGAATAAGGTTGTTTCACACATGATTTACTTTCCTTCGCCTATATAAACTTAGTACAAGTTAAAGAAACGGGCCAGAAAGAGTATATGTATTTACTATTAGAATCACTTTTTCAACGTATACACATTATACCTATTTATAAAGGTATTACGTACGACTTCTACAACTACTGCTTACTTCATAACTAAAATCCAAAACGCTCAAAAGCCTGACCTTAAACAACACATGAATAGCAATTTCTTGTACCTGTACGTATGCTTGTTATTTTTTTAAACTTTAACAAAATAAATAAACTGAACGTAAAAACTCCATGTTTGCGATGAAAGCTTGTAGTAAAGAAGGAATGTAGTATATACCTTTTAGCTACCAATAACATTCCTTCATTATCATTATCACCATAAACATGTCCTTTTTTATCTATCTGCATAAAGCTAAACACGCCAAGTGAACTATTCTATGGTCGTTTTAGACATCTACCTGTTACCTAACTACACAACCAATAGGCGATCGCTTTACAATTTAAACATTCATGGTCATGCCTCTTTTTATCTTATTTATTTTCCATCCTGGTTCTTCTAATATGAAATTACAATAAACCTATCTAAAGGAAAAAAGCTTTTAAGGAACAAGATGAATTTATATGGAGAACGCATCGTAGCTTTATACATAATAGAAACCATTTTTCATATACAAAGATCGTACCCAAGTAAAAGCAGACTTATGAATGTAAATAAAAACAAATATCGGTAAAAGATCCTAAACAGCTCACGTAAGCATGCAAAAGTTTGTTTCATCCCCTTATTAGATACAATATTAAGCCATTTTGTTTTTATATAAAATATAATGAAGGAAATTGTGTAGACTTTTTGGGTCGAAAATTAATTATCTCCCTTTTTCTGCTGTCTGCTTATGGGAATGGAAATAATATTTTTCTCTCGCTCCCGCTGAATTTCTCCACTTTCGATACTAACGCCACGCCAACGATTCTGCATCTGGTCGCCCTAAAAGTTTCTGCTCATGAGAGTAATATGGTTTTCATTATGTACAATTGTACATATTGGCATTTATATCTTTGAAGACAAACTTATTTTACAGGTATATTTTTAAATCTTATGTAAGTCTTTTTTAAACAGACTCTTAGCATACAGGAGCAAGTTCGTGCGACCCAGTCGTGCATTTTATTTCTTTTATATTCGAAAATTATATACAAAAATATGTAGATTTAGCATAGCTACATGTGTATAACTACTTTTCAGTGTAAAGTTGTGATATGTGGTGACCATATTTTCAAAAATTAGAAGAACGGGAAATAAAAACGTTAGTTTGATTTTTATTGAGTTTCGTAAAACAGTCCGTTTTATCACAAATACCACGAACCTTTATTGAAGTAGAGATGGTGCAAAACGTTGCTTTAATTCAAAAAACTTTATTTATAAGACAAAAACACGAGCTTTAGACAATTTGTACTCATTGAATTTTGATAAGACTAATTTTGTCAAACTAAATCTTGTAAGAAGTAGATTGGTTCTTTTAAAACCACTTATTTAAAAAAGAACGAAGTAAAAATTACAGACCCATTGCTAAATTATCTGTTATTCCAAAGCTCTCTGAGTCTATCATTTGTGAATCACTATTATTTAAGTTAAAAATATGATCGGTCCCAACCATTACGGTTTTATTTAAGGGCGTTTTACTGTCAATTTTTTAATGAACTGAATTTTTACTGCCTTCAGTAATGCGTTTGACAAACTCTCCCGTCGAGTTTTGCTTGTTTAATATAGAATGCTAGGTTATAACAAACATTTCGTGGAATGGCTTCAATCTTATTTAGAGGCTAGATCCTAATCAGTACATTTTATTGGCTGCAAATCAAAGAAGTTCGAAGTTAACTCTAGAATTCCACAAGGTAGTCATTTAGGCCCTATTCTCTTTATTTAATTTATACACTATAAACCGTCAGTGTTGAAGCACTCTAAGTGCATAACTTATGACGACCGACTATGGAATAGTTTTCAAGACTGTTTTAAGTTCTAGTGATTGCGAAGAATTGTAATGTGATCTTAACCCGTTTTTTTTTATTGGCGTGTTAGTAATTGTGTGCTTCTTAAAGTTGAGAAATGTTTTATAGTTTTTGTAGTATCATTATATCGTGGAAATGAAATGTCTGTCCTTGGTGAGTTATTCGAATTGATGTTTTTGCAACACATTAACTCAATAACTAATAGGGCTAATTTAATTCTTGGTTGAATTAAGAATCAAAACAATTTTCTGATCCTTATGTTATACAGCAGCTTTTTATTACATTTCTTCTGCCAAAGCCTTTTGAAGTATGGGTGGAGCTATTGTAAAGTAACCAAAGAGAGGAAACCTCAAAAACTGTAATAACTGGTGCGGTATCACAGTTCTGTCCGTTTTTCTTAAGTTAATGGCAACTATTATTCTCGAGAGGATTAAGTCCATGATCGAGTCTACCCTCGATATGCACCAAGCGGGCTTTCGCAGTGGCCGTTCGTGCGTCGACCACATTAGCACCTTTCGAATCATGCTGGAGATCGCTTATTGCGCGAGGAATCCCTGAGAAAATTGTCGCTGTTATTAAATAATCGTACAACAACGCAAGATGTTTTGTGTTGCACAATGGTGTAAGACAAGGAGATGTCTTGTCACCAATTCTGTTTTTGCTAGCGATTGACGATGTGATGACTGTTATGGTGAGTACAAATGAAAGACACGGTATCCAATGGAGTCTGTTTGACAAGCTTAGCCCCATAGATTATGCTGACGATATATGTATGTCTCCTGGCAATTAAATGGAGAGGTGGCTGGCTCAAGGATTAACACAAATAAGACCACGAGCCAAAGCACACAAGTTATTCTAAGGCAGGGGACCATAGAGGAGATCGAGCAGTTTAATTATCAGGGAAGTTTTATTGCTCTCTATGGCCGAACTGACCTGGATGTTAACTTTTTTTTTTAAACTCTTCGAATCCAACGTCAAATCAGTGCTGTTATATGCTTCTGAAATATGGAAATGCTCTGCCAACATCTTTAGCAGACTAGAAGCTTTCGTTAACCGTTGTCTGTCCTCTATTCTGAAGATCCAGTGGCCGCAAACCATTTCTAACGTTGAGCAGTGAATAGGACCGGACAGACAAAATTGGTTAGTTAGCCCATACACTGAGGAAACCGAACGACAATATAGCAAAACAATCCATCTAATGGAATCACCAGGGTAATATACGCGTTGGAAGACCAAAGACAACCTGGAGGTCATCAGTTTTGAAGGAGGTTCGGTCTCAAGGTATTCAATCGTGGCCACAGCTGAGATCAGTTGCGGTGAATCGGGATAGGTGTAAGGATTTTGTTACTGTTCTATGCTTCAGGAGGAGTTAATGCTGCTTCACTTGCAGCCAGACAACATATACATATTGAAGTAAAGAGTTTCCCAAAAGAAGGTTTTATCTTGAATATCCTGCTTTTTTGAAGTTTTTATTTTTTGACATTTGATAAGTTAAAACAACGTCACTGCCAAAATTAAAGCAATTAAATTGTTAGGAACAGTTTAAACAGCTTCAAAACTATGTTTATAACTTTTAGATTATCGTGAAGCACCTTCTTTGGCCGAAATTTGTGAAAAGGGGGACAAATTTGTGTTACCGTGATTAAAAGCGTGCTGTTGTAATCCGTAGTGTATACGAAAAGAAAAGTTGCAGTTAGAAATTCCACAAACTAAATCAAAGCTAATTTTTCATACGACCGAGCTCGGTATTGAGGTTTTACAGTTCATTAAATACAAGAATTCCAGCCAGTCGATTACCAAAAACGCCTTAAATGACTTCATGGGTCTTTGAAATGCATCCAATTGATCCGGATTCTTAACGAAAACTTATATTTGTTGGTGGGGCCCATTTTTCATAACTTTCTTTCATAACTTTTCGACTCTCAGCATTATGGTCACACTGATTATTGATATGACTTAAGAACTAGGCTTAGGTTGGCAAATTCTCTTGAACGTTTTTAGAGAGTTCGCAAAAATTAGAAAATAGATTTAAAAGTAAAAATTTGGTTTTAAATTTAAATTCATTAAAGAAAATAAGGTACTCGATAAATAGTACGATTCGATAAAAGTCATTTTGACAATAATTGAGGAATGCTAATAAGGAACATTTAGGGACTAGTAATTCAGAACAAGTGTCATTTTAGGCAATGACAAATTGGGTCATTGTAGTACCCGTGGCATGATGGTTAGTGCGTTGGACTGTCATGCGAGAGGTTTTGGGTTCGATCCCTGCCTGTGCCATCTCCAAAAGTTTTATTAACGGCTACTGCCTCTTGCGAGGAATTGACGAATTCTCCAAGAGTAATTCTTGCCATGAAAAAGTGCTTTCTCAAAATTAGCCGTTTGGATTCGCCATATAAACTGTAGGTCCCCTCCATCCTTGCAATTACTCGCACACAGGAATGGTTGAGAGTTTTAAGTCACTAGGCTCTGGTTCTAATTTATTTATCTATTCATAAGTTGGGTCAATTGATATTTAACTTAGAAAGTAAGAACTGTTTTGTTTACAAGTGATTCTATAATACAAATAATAATTATGTAGATCTAGGTTAACCAACCTATTTATATTCAAAAATTGAACTGGAAATTTAGGTTTACGAGTGTTAACAAGGTTTTGTCCCGGTTAATCAAATAATGTTTACATTTGCAAAGCCTTTTGATATCCTTTGTTTTAATTAGACTTACAAATCACTCTATCACGTCCGGATTTTGAGATCCTACCTTTTAAAATCCGAAAAAAAACACTTGCGGCCATATTCGACGTTTTCTTTTTTAGTTCAGAGCAGAGCTCGAACTGTCAAAAAATAATTGTGTTTCTTTTTGAGCTCTGATCGTTCAGTGCTTCAAATTCTTTTTAGTTCTGAATATGTTCAGAGCGCGCTCTGTGAGCTCAGAATAAAATGCTGAACACAAACAATTTGATACTTGAAAATCGGGAAATTAAAAAAATCATCGTCAAAACAATAAAAATGGCTGAAGAGAATGGCGAATGGTCGTTCTAGTGCAGAAGTTAAGATAATTTAGAAAAAACTAATGCATAACATAGCATTTTTATGAATAAAATTTATTTCAGGCGTCAACGACTGTTTTTTTTTATTAATTTGATTAAAGAAAATTTTGAGCGCCTTCAAACAGACGTCAAGAAAGCAATGTATTAAAAAATTGCCCAAAAAATTAACATAGAATTAGATGTTATAATAAAATTTGAGCAGTTCGACTCCAAATCGAATTGCCACAATATTTTCTTCATCAAAAAACAAACTAAATGCCTCCCTTAAAATAATTGCTTTATCCATTTTTGTTGAACAATAAACTAGTCTTACTTTTCTGGATTAACAAATTTTTTCATAAGTAAATCAAACAGCTCTGAACATACTCTGCGCAGTCTTGGTATTATATTTGCAGAGCGTGATAACATCGACAGCGGTCTCACATCTCCCAAACACTAAGTCCCTTAAAATAAAATCAGCCTGGATGGATAGGGAATGTGAGTCTGCCCGGAAAAAAATCTTTTGCGCTTCTTCATCTATACCAACATTTAAATGATGTCAGTCTTTGAAAGAAAACTATCTTGTAGCTTTATGTAGATGCAAAAACTTAGCTTCTCCAAAAAACAATCTGAAAGTTTAGCGTACTGAAAAACTTCTCGGAATTTTGGAAAGGAATACAAAATATAAAAGGAAGACCTTTTGTAACAAAATCACTACCGCCTGCAGAAACACTACGACATCATTTTGAAAGACAATTAAACCCAAAACTTTTTGCTCCTCCAATACAATACGCTAGACCAAAAGTCGAAAATCAAGTTCTAGATAGAGATCTCTGAAGTCGAAGCAGTTGTAGCCAAAATGAATGACAACAAAGCTCCCGCGATTAACCGGATCCCTAATGAATTGTAAATACGCAACATTGGAGTTTCTTACACTTCTCACAATGCCGGATGCTTTTAGAAAATCAATACTTTTCCCATATTTAAAAAAGGAGATAAGACGGACCCATCCAACTATCGAGGTATTGCTTTTCTCAACTCATCGCTCAAAATCTTCATGGAAATTTTAAGAAGCCGACTCACAGCATGGATTGAAAGTAACCATATTCTGAGTGAATTCCAAATTGGATTTAGAAAAGGATACTCCACATTTGGGTGCCGGGCCACAGAGACATTCCGGGAAATTGCAAATCCGATGAGCTCGCCAAAAACGGAACACTTCTGCCTCATGTTAGACAAAAACATAACATAGGAACACCACTTGCTACATGCAAATATCTTCTCAAGCAATATGCTCTAGAAACAACAAATGCTAGATGGTCACAGAGTACCACCTGCCTAGCAACCAAGCAAATATGGCCAAGTATTGACTTAAAATGGTCAAAAGGCTTGATATCACTGAGCAGACAAAGTATAAGCTCTACAATTGGAGTAATAAAGGGACACTGCCTCATAGGAAGACATGCGCTGAGGTTAGGGGTCTACACAAATGACTTCTGTAGAAGCTGCATGGACAAGAAGGAAGAGGAAACGGTCCAACACCTTCTATGTACATGTCCAACACTCTCCATTAGAAGGAATAACTTTCTCGGTAATCCCTTCTTCGATAACACCAGTGAACTGGCAACGATTGACAATGGACCCTTAAGGTCTACGTGCGTCAATGACATTTGGACAGCCACTCCAACCTAACCTAACCTAACCTAACCTACTCCACAGTGGATCACATATTTAGCCTGACCAACATTGCAGAGGTATATATCCGTAGACAAAAAAACTATACGCATGATGTACGCAGACGATCTTGTCATGTTAGCCGAATCTCCTGAATCTCTTCAGCTAATGATCAACAAATTACGGAATTACTGTTCGAAGTGGAATCTAACAGTAAACCGTGACAAATCAAAAACAATGGTGTTTCGGAGAGGTTTAGGGCGATTGGCTGCAAACGAGAAATGGTATTATGGAGTGGACCAAGTTAAAACTGTGGGAATACCAATACTTGGGTTACACCGTGACGAGCAATTAAACCTAGAAAAACACCTAGTAAAAAACTTTCTTCATCCAAAAATGCAATTGGGACGGTGTGGACAAATGTGTATGGTAACAAGGACCTAGCTTTTAGTTCAAAATACAAAGTTTTTCTCGCAACGTCCGAATCAATAATGCTGTATGCTGCGGAATCATGGGGCTGGAATCAGTCTGAAACCACTGAAAAACTCCTGAGGTTCTTTCTAAAGAGGCAGTTCCGACTAACCGACACAACACCTAACTACATGCTTCTCATTGAAACCGGTCTATCACCCTTACATCTCTCATCGCTTAAACTGCACTTCAACGACATTACCAAGTTAATGCATAGCCATGTGGATCAAGTTGCAAGAAAGATTGCTGTTTCGATTATAAAGTCGCTCATGGTTTCAGGAATGAAAAAACTTAGCGAACTTTTGCTAACTCTCTTTCAACCTAACTTTAGATAATTTACAAGAATGGAAGCCATACCTTAACAGTCTACTTGAAAAGCTCCACTCCAAATCTAGAGAGAAAAATATAGAGGAAGCTACTAATTCACTACATATGCAATTCTACCCCCTACTTCAGCACAATTTAGGAGAATCCAACTACTTCAAGGACACCCATAACATTGAAATAATATCATTGATTTTCAGGGCTAGAGGTGAACTTTTGCCTCTCAATTTAAATTTAAACTCAAATGTTTTTGTAAATATTATTATAAATGAATAAATCTTATCTTATCTTATCTTATCTGGTTTTAGTTCAGGAGACTTGAAATGAACGGAAATGCTTGTTAGATTAAAATTATTTCTTCCATTTTAATTTAAGCCTTGAATCTTATTTCTTGTTTCTGAAGAAAATGACAAATAAATTGAAATGTCAAAAAGTGACATAATCAAAAATTAAATAATCTATACTGTAATGTATTCAAATAAAATAATGACAATAAAATCAAATTTTAAGAAAACCCTAAAACTTGAAATTCCATTAGAGCTAGTTTTAAGTAAATTCAAATAAATGCCCATTATTCCAGGCTTTTTGGTGTTGAAACGATTTTCAAATCTCTTGTTTCTATATTCAGTTACGTATGTTCGAAGTTCTGATTCAAAATGACCCCCAAAAATTTTCTTCAAATCGATTTTTTCAAAAAAATCATCATAATACTCAAGGTCTCAGTTAATTTCAAGAACAAGCTTTTTTTATTTTGTGTTTTGGAAACAAAATTTACAATATAAAAGTAACATTTCAAAACTTGACAAGTTTTCCTAAAAACTTATTAATTATAGGAGTGACCTTTATATATTACAATCACATTGACAACGTTTAGAGGAACATTCTGTAATTTATATGTTAAAGACAAGGAATTTAATTTTCCTAAAATTAATATTTCGGCTTAATTTCAACACAACTTTTTCAATCTGTAGTTAATGTTTTTTCTTCTGCAAGCAAAAGACAACATTCGAAAATAAACCACAGATGGTAACAACTATTATATTAGGTATAACGGTATAACGTATAACTGTATATCTACCATTGTATATTTATGGGGGTGTAATTCTGGAAAATTTCTGCTTCTGTGCTTCGTGTGTTGTTTTTCACGCTGTGTGATGCCCGGAGCGCTTGAAGTTAAATTACAAAACATTTATTTCGATCCTCGGGTTTTGAGATTAAAATTAAAGCTGCTGTGGGATTTAGGGATTTGTAGATTCAAATAATATGTTTATTTATATCACACTATAATATTTATCGTATATTTATAAATATGTGCATAAATTGTATATATGTATGTACTTAGGTGCGAGTATATGCTTGATGAAATTTTACTAATGTGCGGTCATAGTTTCTGGTGTCAAAATATATATGTTTGCAGGATTCTAGGTATTCATACAGCTTTGGCCACAATAATAGGAACTAAATTTAATTTGTGGTAATTATTTCCACAGCTCTGGTGTAAAACAACAAATTCAAAATGTAACCATGTACTTTAATTTTTGTATTTGTGATTTTTAAAAAGTTACATTTATGTATTTGTTTTTAAAGATTTAGAGTATTTAAACTTACAAAAAAAAAACATTAGTATTGAAAAAAAATTATGGGATAGATGTTTCCGTAACCCTTTTTTAAATACATTAATGTCATTAATTCTTTCTAAATTTCTAGGAAGTGCGTTCCATAGCCAAGTCGCAAAAATGAATATGTGGCTCGGAAGTTAAGCAGTAAATCGAGATATGAGAAGATGTTGATAAAGACATATGCAATCAACAAATTTGTATACATAGGTTGATGAGATTGCAACTATCCTAAGACCCAAGGTTATAAAGTCATATAGCGAACGATATTATGAAATGTCAAAACTATATATTGCTTTTAAAAATGATGATATTTTATCATATCTTTTTAAACCAAAGATACATCTAGCGATGCTTTTATAGTTTAACTTTCTTCTGCTTACGGAGTAAGTTTGCGCGATCCTGCAAAAAGGAGACCCTCTAAACTGCACCAACTATAGAGGAATCAGTCTACTTACATCGCCTACAAAATGAATATTCTCTGCCGTATAATATGTGAACGTCTAAGGCCCATCATCAACAACCTGATAGGTCTTTATCAGTGTGGTTTTAAAACAGGAAAGTCCCCAGTTGATCAAAAAATCACATTACGGGAAGTCCTGGAAAAAACCCAAGAACATAAGATCGACACCCACCATCTTTACATCGATTTCAAGGCCGCATATGATAGCATCTACAGAGAGCCATGTCTAGTTTTGGCATCCCTGCCAAACTCGTCCCGTCCGTTTGTGCAGGATGACCATGGAGAATTCACGCTGCTCCATAAAGGTTGAAAACAACTTAACAGAACCTTTCGATGGTCAAAAAAGGTTTTAGACAAGTTGATGCGCTGTCATGCGATTTTTTTAACATCGTACTTGAAAGAATAGTGCAGAGCTCCTACGTCAACAATAGAGGCACTATGTTCCAAAAGTCTGTCCATTTACTAGCATATGCTGATGACATTTACATAAGAACTCAGCGTGATGTCAATGATGCTTTTGTAAGCATTAAGTCAGAGGCGGCAAAATTGTGTTTAACGGTTAATGAGGGAAAAACAAAGTACATGTTGTCGTCAAGAAAGGACCTACAACACCGACTATTAGGTCAAAATATCACCATCGACAGACGTAACTTCGAAGTAGTTAAGGGCTTCGTCCACCTAGGCTTTGCTATAAACGCAGAAAACAACACCAGCGCTGAGATCAAACGCAGAATTACTCTTGCTAACCGCTGTTCTTTTGGACTAAGAAACAGTTGAGTGGCAAAGACCTTTCTCTAAGAACCAAAGTGTCGCTATATAAGACCCTTATCATCCTCGTCCTGCTATACGGTGCAGAAGCATTGACTATGACAAAAGCGGATGAATGCACCTTGAGTCAGTTCGAGAGAACAGTTGTTCTTGTGATCTACGGTCCCGTATGCATCGAGGGGGAGTGGAGGAGAAGATGGAACGACTAGCTGTACGGGCTGTACAGCGACGTAGACTTAGCTGGACTGTAGCACGACCTCAAGTAAGTTAGTAGGCAAGACAACATGTGGTCGCTTAGGAGTTAATCCTCGATCCTTCGATTCCAGAAAATTTGTTGAGTATGGATTTCAATGTGGCGTCACCTGATGAATGATCGTAGAAATGGGAAAATGTTAAGTTTTTTTATCTTCAAAAAATACAAGAACAAAACATTATATTGTTAATTGTGAGATTACACAAGACTTACATGGTTTGGCCGTAGGCCATCTACCACATTGATTTTTTTTCAAATTTTAAAACCTTAAAAATGTTCCTCAACTATTCTGGTTCTATAGCGGAAAGCGTTCAATGACTATTCATCTAGAAGGTCGCAACCTATATCTCCATTGAAGATGTTGATCGAGCATATATATTCCAAAATAGCGCTTTCGGAACTCCTTGAGTGTTGGACAAACTCAAAGGAAATGGAATACATCTTCGCGTTCTTTGCGATTGCATAAATCGCACAAACTTGACAATTCTGGACGGTGAGGAATGTAGTTCAAATTGATGAGTTCACCTGTTACTTTAAATAACAAGTTAATTGTTTGTATACTGTTTTTGGCCAAGAAGAAGGTGTTGTGGTTTAAGAAGTGGTTAACTTTACTTAAGTAAGATCTGTAAATAAATGCTTCAGCTTCACTTATTAACTTATCGTTCTTCATGTTGCCGACCTTTTCAGCAAGTCATCAAAATTCAACTTAACCACCTCGATACTTTCGTCTGCTGATACTAAAAAAGTAGTTCAGCATTCGCTTGCCAGTTTCTTCCACTCTTTAACACACGAAACTTCAGAATTGATAGCTTGTGTGAGTACTAATTCTTGTGTGAGAGAAATTCTTTCGGCGCCCATCTCCAAAACTCTTGACACGTAGTTGAAATGTAATTTAAGTGTGTCTAAAAAGAGGGGTCCTATTCCTGTTGCAAGATGTAACATACAGTCGGGCGTCGTACTTGCCAACTTGAAAGTACTCTTAATAAAAAAGCGGAGGAACTTTATCACAGCTTCAAACGATCGATACCCCCATACTTGCGCTCCGTAAAACAGTATTGCAATTTCGGTAGCTCGAAATACTTTGTGTTTAGCTATGTGCGAAACGTTATTTCTTAGAATGCAACTTCTCCACACATAGCACGCTTTGCTTCCGATAATTTGGATTGTAAATGTTTTTCTAGATTCAAGTCAGATGCAATCAAAACTCCCAGATACTTGTATTCCTTTACTATTTCTATCGGTTCCTCGTCAAACGTCCTAGAATATCTCCCACCACCGTTCCTGAATATCATCATTTTTTATTTAGAAAGATTTACTTCCAGATTCCACGTTTTATAATAAAGTTGAAGCCTATTTATCATTAGCTGCATCCCGTCTATATTTTCACCTAGGAAAACTATATCGTCCGCGAACATCAGTCCTGGAATATTCTTTCCTCTTATATCGATACCACCTTTCCCCGAATAAGTTATGTCACTTATGTATAAGATAAAAAGAAGAGTACTTAAAACGCATCCTTGCTTAACGACCATTGACGTACCAAACTCATCTGAAAGAGAATTTCCATTCCAAACTCGTGCGACAGTTTCTTCGTACATAGCTCTAATGACAGATATAATTTTAGTTGAGATTATATATTTATAAAGCTTGTAAGAAAGTGCTTGCCGGGGAATTGAATCGAAGGCTGCTCGACGATCTACAAGAGAAGCGTAAAGCTGTTTGAGTCCCTTACGAAGCGTAAAAGGCTGATTATTCTGATATGATTCAGATCGTTTAGATCCTTAAAGATGAATTCTCCTAGGTAATTCTTGCGTTTTAAAACTAGAGCAGGACATGTTCAGAGAAGGTGAACAACTGTTTCCTCCTCTTCTTCTTCCATAAAAGTCATTTGAGAATACGCCTAGCCGCGTGGCTTGCTTTTCTATTAGACAGTGTCCAGTTATGACACTTATTATCGACCTTATATGCGACCTGCTTAGAGATAGCAAACACCTTGAACGCTTCAAATATAATGTTGGCCAGATGTTTTTCGTGACCTGAAACGTGGTGATGTTGTTCCACCTGGTGTTTGCCTTCTTTATAGCGTCTTGCATTAGCAACAATTTACAAGTAGTGATTGGTATGCCAGTGTGTGCCAAACGTGGTAGGATGCGCTGTACTGTTCCTGGCGAGTTCATCTGCCTCACAGTTACCTGAAACGTCTCTATGGCCCGGCACCCAGCAAAGCTGAATATTAAACTGCTGTGCTATCTCCATTGGAGATGATAGACAGTTATGGATTTTTATAGAGTTTGTAGCGACAGAGTCCAGAGATTGTATAGCGTCCTGACTATCTATCCTTAAGCCAGGAAAAGACTTATTTTTTTGTCAATAGTTTTATCTGGAGCACGCTACAATTATTGGGAAGGCAAGACCTAATTTCAGTCATTCGAGGAACACACCTCCACCAACCCTCTTTTCTTCCGAGAATGCTTTATCCTCCTAGAAAGATCTGGAAACGTCAAGAACATAAACTTGTATTTAAGTTTGTGAAATGATTTGAGGCAGCTCACTTATGTATATAAAGAACAAAAAGGGACCAAGAATCGATCCTTCGGGCACACCTCTTCATGTTGAAAGAAAATTCAATAACCTACCATCCATTATTACAGCCTGCTTTCTCTCAGTTAGATAGAAGTAAATTAGACGCACTGCAGATTTTAAAAAGTTGTACAGTTGCGCTTACTTTTGGTAGAGATTCAAATGGCAATAAGACCTGTTAGAAAACTTTAAAAAACTTCGGAGATTTAATTCAAACGCTCTTTCACGTAAGATTTTTGAGAAATTATTCTTTAGCCCCAGTACACACATTTTCGGTACTTTAACTTCAGTAGAAAAAGCAAACACTTGTGTTGACGCTGCAATGACGCAATATTTCAGGGATATTCTTTAAAAATAAAATTCGTGATAATTTTTCAAATCTGTTTGAATTTAAATTCATTAATAACATCCAAATGTTCATATTATGTCAATAAATTTTTGTGAATTTTTAGACAATTGTTAGACTGTTTTACATAAATCATAAAGAAACGCTGAAACTTTCATGCTAAAACTGTTTTCTTATGAAAGAGTTTGAAAGTAATTTTTGTTCTTTCAACGAATCTGTCTTCTACAAAAGGTTGTTACATCAAGTTTTTGAAATACCATATTGATCAAATTTAAAAATAGTGTTGGAATGAAGGTATTTTGAAATTTTGAACATATAGTTAAAATCAAAGTTTGGATTCAAAAGCAGCACTTAAAAAAAAGCATTAAAATCATGTTTTCTCAAAACTTAATATCGGGTTTTTTAAAAGTTACAAACGTTTTTTTGAAATAAAACAAAAATTATTTTGGTTATCAATGGAATTCTTCATTTCTGTGAAAGTAAGTTCAGTGCCATTATGTATGGAACTCGATTTCTTTTGCATAGCCACCACAGGTACTCTTGCAGAAGTGGAGACGCTAAACTCAAATTTCGACGATTTTGAAGTATAAATCGGCTGATATTGATAGTACCCGGGGCATGATGCGTTGAACTGTCATGTGAGAGGTCTTGGGTTCGATGACGATCCTATTGCATGGCCACCACGGGCACGCTTGCAGAAATGCAGACCCTGAACCCAAATTTCGAAGGTTTTTCAAGCATAAATCGCCTGATACTGCTACAATTTCAATTTCATGAACGTGAACTATAACGTAGCCTCACAAAAAATAGTCTACCTGGACCTGCGTCAAATCTCACGACCGAGGCGGCCAAGCGAATGGAACATTTCGTGAGGTAGCACGTTCTCCAAACTTAGTTTTCAATAAATTATTTGTGGCATTCGCTGTATGGCTTTTGGCGCCATCCTGTTGGAACCACATGTCCTCCAAGTCCACATCATCCAACTAGGGTCAAAAATGTTCGATTATCATTGAACGGTAGCGATCCCCATTCACAGTAACGTGCCGGGGTTGATTATCACGAAAGAAGTACGGTCCAATAACTGCCCGACAAATACCGCATATTTTGTTTATTGACGAAGCCATTCAGCCAGAAATTGAGTCTCATCGCTGAAGATGATTTTTCGACTAGTTGTTGGCTCGTGTATCTTTCCATCATGAAATGGCAAAACTTTACTAAAGGGAAATGTCAAAAGAGCAGCAAGAAATATGGCGTCGTTTGCTGTCCCTTCGCATTACCTTTGTAACGTCGCTGTTGAAAAACTTTGTATTATCGTCATTTTAGAAATCATGACTCATGAGAATTTCCAGAAACTAAGGAAGATACTTTTTTGTACTTTAGAAAGTCAACACACAATTTTTTGTAACAACATCGTTTTTAGTTGTTTTTAACATTTTTAAGAAGTATGGGTTTTGACAGCTCGTGGCAGCCATATTGTTTCTTTTACTTTCTGTCAAACATTTTCTTGTAATCAGTAGCTAAAAACAAAATCATGAGGGAAAGTTACAGCGTTAAGCAGCACGTTCAAATGAAAACATTGCCGCTGTTCGTTAAAGTCTGCAAAAGACCAGAACACGAGGCAGTCAATTCCGCGTTGTCGTCGGCCAGAGGAACTTGGCTAACCGACGCAGACAACAACATAGCGAATTTCGCGTCGTGATTTGAGCCTACAGCTGTACTCATACAAAATCCAAATGACCCAGGAGCTGAAACCAAACAAACATACGCATCCCCATATGTTTGCTCTTTTTAAGCGATTAGGATCATTTTTGGGTACGTGAAAAAGTAGAACTACCATATTGGGACTACACCGATCCACTCAAGATTCACAAGAAGCAAATGCATCCAAAAAGAGTCACTGTTTGGTATGAAGGTTGGAGGCTTCATAGGTGCGTACTTCTTAGAAAATGATGGTGACCAGGCCATCATCGCCATCGGAGGTCGATATAGATCGATGATCACCAACTTCTTGTGGCCTAAATTAGATGATATATCGTAAATATTTGTATCAGAATGGCGCTAGATGCCACACAGCTCAAGACACAAGTGACCTTCCGATAGGGCTCTCAAATAAAGTTAAAACATCTTGATACTAACGGAAAACCCTTTCTATTGTAAAATCTTTTTTTCGTAGAAAAATCAGAAGGCTACATTGCAATACTTAAAATAAATATTGTCTTGGTTGTGGGACAGTAAAAACAAACTTGCTGAAATTCGGTTTGCTTTCGGGATCTCACTTATGTATATATCTCTATCATGCAGTCCCAAAATAAATTTAAGATGTTTTCAATTTCAGTAGATTTTAGAAAGAATTAGATGAGGATCTTAAATCAATAATAGATTTTTCATTTTTCATCGTTAAGAGCTAATTCATGAGGTGTTACCTTTACTTTAGTGTTTCAAAAATAGGTATACTCAAAAATAAATATGTCTTTATTATTTTGGCCTTAGCTGTATAAATATTGTTTTTGGCAAGCTCATTTTCATTGCTTAATTTAATCTCATATATGCCTACATTTACATTGTAAATTAGGTTATAAAATTAGCACGCGAAAGCAAAACCAAACCAAAGATACCAATAAATATAAGAATTGTCATTTGGACACGTAAATATTCGATAGTGGCTTAATTAGAGTTGTTTTTGTCTTTTCGTTTATTGGCAACTGTTTATTTGGGTTAGTTTTAGTTGTTCATATTTTTTGCTATGAGGTTTTTGTACACCTACAATCTACATCTATGTTTTTATAATGTTTGGTTGAGTTGATAGCTTGAGAGGTTGTTTTTTCCTTTTTCACTGACGTTAAATGATCGTCTTTTTTTTTACTTTTTCACTGACGTTTAATTTTCATCAATAAACGATAATTTTCTTGGAATTTATGCCATGCTTAGGACTATTAAATACCAGGGTTCTTGGGTAAACGTTCTTATTGCACAAGCAAGTCAGTTTGTTTGTTTGCTTGCTTGTTTGCCCGTCGTTCACGTCGTAACGGAGTAATATTATGACACGATTTTTTGTGTGAAAGTAGTTATGAAGCTAAACGCTATCTTAAGCCACTTTTTTTTGCTGTAAATATCTCATTGACAGTGTTTTTAAGTAGCAATAAATATAGTTAGATATTAGGTATATTTTTTAAGAATACTTAGCAGTAGCATATCATTAGGTGTTGCCTGCTTTTAGACCTATCATCTTTGCATATCATAAGGCATTTCTAGCAATGAAATTAACTTTCGAAGCTATGCTGAAACAGTACTAAAAATAGAAGATGAAAGGTTGAAAACCTTTATCAAAGGCTATGTTTTACATAGTTATTTTAAACGTATTGCAAGAAGCAGGTAATA
This sequence comes from Eupeodes corollae, assembly GCF_945859685.1. Lineage (NCBI taxonomy): Eukaryota > Metazoa > Arthropoda > Insecta > Diptera > Syrphidae > Eupeodes > Eupeodes corollae. The sequence goes on along the minus strand of NC_079147.1, from coordinate 78,188,711 downwards.
TAAGGGAGTATTTGTAAATTGTCCTGGGCGATTTTAATGCCAAGCTAGGAAGGGAAGATATCTTTGGTGTGATAATTATAATAATATTTCGATCGACGCTAGACACGCTTCCAGCATCATGGATGTCCGAACTTTCCGAGGAGCTAACATCGACTCGGACAACTACCTCATTATAGCCAAGGTAGCACTTCAGGTTTCCAAGGAAAAACAGGAAGATGCTGGGAGAAGGTAAAACGTCGAAAAGCTACAATCGCAGGAGGTCGTCAAATCTTTCTCCGACCAAGTTACAAGCTACCTGTCTCAAATTTTTCGGCCGAGAACAAAATGTATCGAAAACCAGTGGCAACATTGCCAAGATACAATCAGAAAATTCGCCTCTGACGTGCTGGGTCTCAAGCAAACAACCCTGGTTTGATGAGGTATGTCGGCAAGCAAATGCAGAAAGCTGCTCATGAGCTTTATGAGCAGAGGAGGCGAGAGGAACACCGACTTCCCAGAAGGTAAAAAAGGGAGCATGAGAAGCGTGCGGTTAAAGATGTTGAGTAGTTCAAAACCAGGAATGAAGTTCGAAAGTTTTTCGAGCAGGTGAAACGGAATTCACAAGCCCATAAACCTAGAACCGAAGGCTGCAAAGACGAAAGTGGAAACATTATAGTGGAATCGAAGTCAATGCTGAGGATATGGAAGGACCACTTCTGCAGACTGTATATCGGCGATGACGAACCGAAATTCCGTTGTCAGGCAGAATGATCCATTCAACATACACCCCGAAAACTAACAATCCCTTCCTCCTGACTTAGACGAAGTAAAGACTGTTATATCTGAAGTTATAGCTGAAGTCTAATAAAGCTGGAGATAGTTTGGTTAGGAGCATGCACCAACTTATCTGTAAGATATGGTCGGAAGGAAGCATGCCCGATGAATGGAACCTCAGTATTGTTTGCCCAATCCTAAAAAAAGGAAACCCTCTTAACTGCACCAACTATAGTCAAAATCTTCTCTGCATAATATGTGAACATCTATAGCCCATCGTCAACAACCTGATAGGTCCTTATCAGTGTGGTTTTAGACCAGGAAAGTCCACAGTCGATCAAATATTCACATTACGGCAGATCCTGGTAAAAACCCAAGAACACCAAATCGACACCCACCATCTTTTCATCGATTTCAAGGCTGTATATGACAGCATCTGTGTAGAGCCATTTCTAGTTTTGGCATCACTCCCAAACTCGTCCGTTAGTGCAACTTAACAGAACCTTTCGATGTCAAAAAAGGTTTTAGACAAGGTGATGCGCTGTGATGCGATTTTGTTGACATAGTACTTGAAAGAATAGTGCAGAGCTCACACGTCAACGCTAGAGGCACTACCTTTCAAAAGTCTGTCCAATTACTGGCATATGCTGATGACATTGACATAATCGGTAAAACTCAGCGTGATGTCAATGGGGCTTTTGTGAGTATTGAGGCAGAGGCGGCAAAAATGGGTTTAACGGCTAATGAGGGCAAAACAAAGTACATGCTGTCGTCAAGAAGGGACATACAACTCCGATGTCTTGGTGAAAACGTCACAATCGACAGACGTAACTTTGAGGTAGTCAAGGACTTCGTCTACCTAGGCGTAAACGCAGAAAACATCAGATCAAACGCAGAATAACTCTTGCTAACCGCTGTTTTTTTGGACTAAGAAAGTAATTGAGTCATAAAGTCCTCTCTCGAGGGACCAAAGTGTTGCTATATAAGACCCTTATCATCCCCGTCCTGATATACGGTACAGAAGCATGAACCATGACAAAAGCGGATGAAAGCACCTTGGGTCCCTTCGAGAGAAAAGTTCTTCGTGTGATCTACGGTCCCGTATGTATCGAAGGGGAGTGGAGGAGAAGATGATACGACGGGCTGTACGGGCTGTACAGCGACGTAGACTTAGTCAGAAGGGTAAAAGTCCAACGACTAAGATGGCTTGGTCACGCATGGAAACCAATGCTCCGGCCCGGAAAGTCTTCGAATCCGCACCCACAGGACAGCGCAGTAGAGGAAGACCGCGGATCAGGTGGCGAGCACAAGTGGAAAGTGACCTCACCCAACGTGGAGCGCGAAACTGGAGACATCTAGCTATAGGGAAAGAGCTAGATGGAGAAGCTTGTTGGGTGAGGCCCTAGTTCACACAGGACTGTCGTGCCACTTTAAGTAAGTAAGTAAGAGAACAAAACCTTGGGTAACATTCAGTGTAATATAACATGCCTTTAAACACATGTCTTAGAAGAGTTCAAAATATATAAACTCCAAAAATTGTCCCTTTTTTTTTTTTAAGTTGTGACTTATTTCCACGTTATAAAATACCTGAAGCTACCTTTACTTTTTATTTCACTAATATACTCCAGTTTATGTGGAACATTAATACCCGATCTAACCAATCTAAAGCTATCGCTTTATCCAGTTCGTATCGTTTTAATCATTTAAATTTCCTCATTGGTTATAGACCTCATAAATGTTTGTATACCCATAGAACTGAGTGCATTACCCCCTTCTCCCCTCAAAAATATAATGTATAACCTTTTTGGAAATCACAAATTCAATTTCATCAAAAACAGGCTAATCTCTGTTGCAAATTGAAAAGCGCAACTTAACGTTTTTGGAAAAGCTTTTGTGTTATTGATAGCCTCTGACCAACCCACCAACCGACCGACCCACCGGTTAGTGGTGCGATATTGTTGATGATCTGGTTAGGTCACATCTCAGTACACAATTCCAATCTAACCTACCTTCTATCAGTGCGATTATCTACTCTCTATCTTTATACAGGAACTCTGTATAGACTGATAGAACTTTATGAATCTAGGTAAATACTCAACTCATATTTTGAAAGGATGCTTCCATCCTTGTAATTGGATTTCCTCAATGCATATTGAGGTTATATAGAAGTTCCAACCAAACCAGAACAGCCATCAAGCCCCAGCTGAATCAGCAGCAAGCAGCAGTATTGAAAACACATTCCCTCCATGAATTTATTAATAGAAATGTTTTGCCAGTTCATTATACAATTCATTAGAAATAATGCAGTACATATGAATATACCTATAGTTGCATCATCATCATCATCATCAACAAAACGAGTGTGGCACAAACATGATGCGATACCTAGACCCAACCTCTACCACCATTATTGGTCGTGCCCTCTGTCAGTTTTGGAAAGCCAAAAAGGCACTAGACACTATTAGAGGACGCATCATTGATTTTGAACGAACTCTCGGTTCATATCTTTGTGCAATATAAGTAAATGCATTGAATATACAGTCGATCTCAATTAAATGATATCTTCGGAAATTGAATTTCATTGATGACAAGCAAACTTTAATTAACTTTGACAGTTGCTGTCAAAATGCAATTTAGAAGTGACTGTGAGAGTGGGAATTTGCTTTCTGCTGTCAAAATGAGACCTAAGATTTTTACTCGGGCGCAACAAGCAAATACAATTGGATTTCGAATGAAGTTTTTGATCGCTCACCTTTTTTTAACGTGTATTTTAAATTAATATATAGAACTTTTATAGAATATTAGTGAAATCGGGGGCGATTTTGTCAGCTGCCAAGTCATATATTTCTGCCTTGGTTTGATATTTCAATATGAATAAATAGACTGACGTCTGAACAACCCTTCCAAAACATGTGAAGCAGGAGCTGTTGCCGGCGTATCATGGCATACAGATTGTGCCAGAATTAATTTATTGGCGAAAACGTTTGTTAACTGCATAGTTTTGTGTTATGGACATATGAATTAGGCTACAAGATCGTGTGATTCAGAGCGCGCCGATGGACTACTTTCTTTGGGGAAATGTGAAGTTGGTAGTCTGAGTTAAAAAGCCCTGAGCTATTGATTATTTTGAGAGACAATATTCGCCGTGTTATTGCTGATTTATGAAAACAAATGTTGGAAAAAGTCAGAAATTTTGAATCCAGATTAGACTACGTCCAAACCAATACTTATAGCTTTTAAAGATATAAAGGAGATAGCAATGAACTGTAAAAGTGTTAAACATTAAAATTGGAGGGAAAAAACGAGTTGGTGAAAGCATTCTAAACTCTTCGTGTAAGGAATTGTTGTATTTACCAGTACGTTCAAAACTAAACCTGAGCGTAAACTGATGAGCATTCACAAAAGTTTTGTAAAATTTTCGGTAAAATAACGAAATGCTTAAAACATTGCAAGGATGGGTTCTTAAAGTACAATTTTAAACTATTAAAAATAATACTCCATCGGAAAATTTTCTCAAGATCCAAATTGAATAAGCTTATTAAACGCTTTGAAAAACTGAGAGTACTGTCATGAAATCTTTTACGTAGAGCTTAAATGGAGGCAAAACAGAGCCCTGCGGACCACCAGCATTTCTTTGGTGAATTTTCAACTTAAAACAACAAAAATTGATTGTTAAAAAGGTTTATTCTATTTCGACTACAGGTATACATTCATCAGTACCCAAAGAACGCATTATAGGTCAGAGAGCTTGGTGCCAACGTCTGTCAAATACTTTTGAAATATCAAGTTCAATAATCTTATTTTCTCCATATCATTCTATACCATACAAATTTAATCACCCGTTAACCCATTGATACAAAAGACAAACTGCCGAACATTTAAAAGCTTTTGTTCGTCAAGATATTTCTTAAGCTTTTTTTGTTATTTATAACCTGAAAAGAAGGAAAGTTAAAACGGTTTGCAAATAGTTTGAACCGTTTGGCAATACGAGAAAGCCAAGCAAGCCAGGAAGGCCTGCAACGCCCATATTCGACGGACCAAATTTTAACATGGCCAACATTACGGAAAAAAAATACTGCAATGTCCCAAAGGCAGTAAAAATGTGTGGTTGTTTGCCGGTTCCTACGCTTGTTGTCAATGACACACTTTAGAGAATGCTTATCTCTTTGCTAGGCAGTTCGCCAATTCCAGGCTGCCAGTGAGTGTTATGACTCCGCCTGTACTTATGCGAGTTAGTGATTCTATGAGGCAAATATTTTTTTGTACTCGTACTGTGACAAGAGTTCTTGAAGATCTCAACATTCATAAATTCGCTGGTACGGATGGTATCCCCGCTATTGTTCTGAAGAGGTGTTCTTCAACGCTGGCAAAACCACTGCGTTATCTTTTTTATCTACTCTATTTCTCAAGTCTTGTTCCGAGCGGATGGAAGCCCGCATTTGTCCAGTCCAGCCTATGCCCAAGAAAGGCGAATCTTCCTCACCCTCTGATTACCAACCGATAGCACTTAAGTCCCTTCTTTACAAGGTCGTGGACACGCTAATTAATTATCAGCTTAAAAAATATCTTGAAGATTGAAAGCTTCTTCATACCCGACAACAGGTGCACTGGTGATCTCATGGTTCATCTCACCGAACAGTGGGGCTAATCTTTACATCGTTTTCGAGAACGTAAGATTATTGCACTTGATATCTTACTTTGATAGGGTTTGACATCAGGCTCTTTCAACGAAAATGCGTGCTTTCGGTTTGCATGCATCCGTGCTTTATTGGATTAGTAAATACCTTTCGGATCGTTTAATACAAGTAATATTGGATGGGTTCACATCTGAAACCCATAAAATAAATGCTGGTGTGCCATAGGGCTCTGTTCTATCTCCAACACTCTTTTTTGTTTTTATTAATGATCTCCTGTCTCCAACTTCTAATCCAATACATTGTTTCGCTGAAAATAGTACTGTTAGCTTTTCATATTAGTTTTCAGACTCACATCCCTCATTTTCGGATGTGGAACTGCAACGACAAAATATGATAAGCTCATTAAATTCCGACCTAAACAGCATTTTTCAATGGGGATTAAAAAACGCAATGCTGTCTTGTATCGTTAAAGCGAGATATACTCCCCCCTGCCATTATCCATGGATGGCGCTTGCATCGATGAGACTGAACATCTCGATATTCTTGGTATGTGTATCACCAACCACCTCTTGTGGAATGATCACATACGCGATGTCACCAAAAATGCAGCAAGGTGTTTGGGTTTCCTTAGGCGATGCAAGAAATATTTCACCCCTTTTGATCTGGCTGTTATCTACAAGACTTATATACGTCCAAAGCTTGAGTATAACTCCCATCTCTGGGCTGGTGTTCCTGCAACTTCCTTAAGCCTCTTGGATAGTATTGATCGTAGAGCATTTAAATTGATAGATAATATCATCAATAGTTCATTTACTTTGCTTGAACATCGTCATAAAGTCTCTTGTCTGACTTTTTTTTTACGGTTATTTTAACGGTTTATGCTCTAGTGAAATAGCCAGTTGCATTCCTCCCCATAAACAGTTCAACCGTAATACTCGCGCTTCTAGGAACCGTCATCAGTATACCCTCGAGCCAAACTTCAGCCTTACTGTCAAATACAGAGGATCGTTCTTTAGCCGTACCACGCGAATGTGGAATGCCTTACCACACTCTGTCTTTAATTATTGCCAGCAGTTCAGCCTGAAAAACGCTAGCAAACTCAGGAAGCCTAAAGGATTTAGCTACATTTAGGGACTTAGAAAAGATCCCAGAACCAACTCCGTACTCCATCTTTGAGCCGTCAGTAAAGATGGTTGTGTCGAAACCCATCGACACGATGTCATCCTCCCAATCTTCTCTGGGTGGGAAAATAACTTTAAAACCCTTACTAAGGCTCAAAATAGGAGTGCAGTAGTCAGTGTCTTACGAGATAATGTCTGAGGGAATCAATTTCGTTGTGTTGCTGTGACCATAAGGTTTTGACAACCAGCTGTTTGATTCTTTCAGCCTAATAGCGCTGTAGGAAAGTATGTATTTAATAAAATGGTCGATTGATAGAAGATCCAAAATAACGTTTAAGGTGTCCTTTGGGCAAGTACGCATGGCGACTGTGGTGCTTACGCAAGCTGTTCTTTGAACCTTCTTCATTATAGTAAAACAACTTTTCACTGACTACGCTAACATTCTATATGATGACTACATTCCGAAAATTGAATCAAACCTTAAAAATAATCCTGATAGTTTTTGGGGATTCATTCGAAGAAAACATGTGGGTACCCTAATTTAATGACTGATTCGACATCAAATAGTAATGAGCCAAGAATAATGGCGAACATGTTTGCAAACTACTTCAAAGATGATGCTTTTGTAGATTATAATACTATAAGGTTTCCTAACACATCTATCAATTTCGTTATAAATGAAGATACTGTCCTTAATAGTATCCTACAACTTGACGAATGTTTGAATCCTAGTCCTGACGGTGTACCATCATCCATTTTAAACAAAGAAATGTGCTGCGTATTAAGCACACATGTTTTGTGTTCTTTTCAACACGTAGTTAAATAACTCGCCGTTTCCTTTTATCTGGAAGAGCGCCTTCAGAGAGCCAGTACACAAAAAAAGTCCTAATAATGAAAAATTAACTACCAACCTATTGCTAAACTATCTGTGATACCTAAACTGTTTGAGTAAATCGTATGTAGCGTCCTTTCTTTTCACTGTAGTTTAATTATCTGTGATAAGCAGGATGGTTTTGTTAAAAAGCGTTCAACTGTTACTAATCCGTTCAATGTTTTTGAAAAACGTGAACAAGTAGATTATATGTTTACTGATTTCAGCAAGGCCTTTGACAAATTGTGTCATAAAACATTACTTTTAAAACTATCACAGAAAGGTTTTAACGACTGTTTCATAAACTGGATCTCCTCATATTTGCAAGATAGAGTGTTCAAGTTCATTTGTTGTGAATTCTGGTGTCCCCCAGGGTAGTCACCTTGGTCCTATTCTATTTGTTTAATTTATAAACGATTTGGTTTCGATCATACAAAATGTATCTTTCCTAATATATGCTGATGACATTAAAATTACAAAAGAAATAGAACAATAGAACCATTGAAATATTATCTTGATCCGAATTCTTTTTATTAGAGTTCAAACTTTCCATCAAAGTGCAATTGATTTTTCACTCGAGTCCTAAGCTCTTAATCTGGTTCGACTGTACAAGTTCACATTCTATTATTAAATTAGATAGATAGTTGACTGGAAACTAAAAAGCAATAAGCTACACCAAATCATAATTGAATTTAATTCAAACTTTCATGGAAAACTTTATCATCGTAAAGTTGGATGAAATATTTTTGGCCAAGAGAGCAGATCCTTTACCACATACAATAAAGCATCGGCATTCGGTTTCGGCAGTTATGCCATCATCTTGTCATCATGGTTTACACTGAGATTGATTCAAAGACAGTCATGTGTGGTAGAGTTTTCTATTACATTGGAAAATGTATCTCTCTTCGAATTGAATATTAGACGGTTCTGAATACCATAAGGAAACCCACTCAATAAAGAATTTCAATAAACCTTAAAAAGGAAGTTCCATTGGATATGGTTTACCACATTCATATATGTATCAAATTTGACATTCATATACTATATACGTCTATTACTAGAGATGATATTACTTCGTAGATACCATACATATTATATTTATGAAATTTTATTTTATTGGTCCTAATGTATGATTATAGGAACCTGGAGGCACATAAATGAGAACCAAGCTCAGGGTTTTAGTGGTGGCACGAGTGCGTGCAAATGATCCAAATGTGCTTGAAGCTAATGGACCATTATGGTCTTTGTTAAATAAAATTAGTTGGCAGCAATCGATTGGGCGAGTGTATATAACTGTAAGTATGCACCTATAGAAATGAGGTTTGTGTGGTATGAAAAGGTATAGTGGAATGTTTTATATGTCCTTTGGCATTAGAGGAGTCATTTTGAGTTGCAATTATGGAACAAGAGGGCAATTTCCTGTGAGTGAGAGTAATTGTCTGAATTATTTAAATGTTATATATATTCAGTGCGCTATTGCTGCCTTAGGCGAAATCAGTTGTGGTGTCTAGTATTCAGTTAGAGGACTTCTAAAATTATCGCAGGCGAAATAAGTTTACATAGTAATGCTTAATTTGGTTAGCCATTTCAAAATTAATAGATTTCCGCTTTACACAATGTTTCAAAATCGTTCAATCGTTCATATTTCTTACCAAAACTATGGTTTGACATAATCACCCAGCAGAGTTACCATCAAAGAAACATTTCAGGAAACATTGTTTTAAAAACGTTTTCAATTTGTTTTTTAGACACACTGTTTTTTTTTTTTTATTTATTTTATGTGGACGATTTTAGAAACATTTCTAGAATGTTTCTCTGTTTTCCATTTACATATGTATCCGAACTTGTGCGTGAAAATGGACTGCTAAACGAGTAATACTGAAAGCTTCGTGTTTCATCATCATGAATTGTGTTAGAAGCGCGAGTATTACGGTTGAACTATTTAAGGGGAGGAATACAACTGGCTATTTCACTAGAGCGGTGGTGGGGTGTTGTAGGATCTAGGGAACTGCAACTTTTCCTACATTTCAAGTGTTTACTTAACCTCCTTGTGGTATCCACCAAATACTGGTTATATCTTTAGATATAACTTGCGAAACTTGTGAGCGAATCGGGAAAAAAGCACCTTATCAACGGCCCAATAAATTTGGATATTAGTGCGAGGGGCTAACAACCCCTCCGCAGTAAAAAACTTGGAAGCTATGAGAGAGATACCATCCTCGGATAATGAACACCCTCTTATGGTAATCAGACCCGGAACGACAACGGACTACGCATTGAGAGTTTGTACCTGGAATGTATGAACTCTCTACACACCAGGTTCAATTTAGAAAATTGAATCTTTCCTCTTGCATTAGATAGATAGATACTTTATTTTTTCATAGATTAAGGCTTTACAAAAATTTGCGTAGTACGCAGCTTGCACAGAGATTTGATATTTTTACTATATCTTACAACTGAAAAATGTTATGAAAGTAAATAAGGCAGATATTTCGGCGGTCCAGGATATACGATGGATAGGATCAGAAACAATGAAGAGAAAGAATTGCGACATTTATTATAGCTATCATCAAAGATTGCATATATTTGGATGCGGATTCGTCGTGGGAAATCGGCCTGGATAGAACGTCATGGGTGTCGAACCAATAAGTGATCACCTGGCTGTGATCCGCATCAAGGCAGCATTAAAGAACATCAGCATCAGCAATGCACACGCCCCTACCGGTGATGCTGAGGATTCTAGCAAGGAGGATTTCTACGACCTCCTGGATAGAGCCTACGGAGCCTGTTCAGAGTACGACGTCAAAATAATACTCGGAGATTTCAATGCAAAAATCGGAAAGGTAGACATCTTTGGTGGATTAGTTGGAAAGCACAGCCTCCTCGAAGAAACAACAGATAACGGCTTCCGACTAATCGACTTTGCTGCAGCTCGTAATACGGTGATAAGTAGCACTAGGTTTCCAAGACGGAAGATCTACACAGCAACCTGGCGATCTCCGGATGGTCGAACCACCAACCAAAACGACCATGTGCTAATTGGCGCATGGAACGCATCCAACATCCTGAACGTGCGCACTTTCCGGGGAGCAAATGTCGACTCTGACCACTTTTTGGTAGTGGCTAAGTTTAGAGCTCGAATATCAAACGACAAAAAAACACGTGCGGCCCAAAGAAAGAAGTTCAACATCGTTTGCCTTAGCATATTGGAGAATGCCAGAGACTACAGTGAGCGCCTGAGCGAGCGACTCTTCGCCGCCGTCCTCCCAAATACTACAGATGTCAAGACATTGTGAAACCAATATCGCGAAATAATAAGGAATGTAGCCGAGACCATAGGTCACCAGCCCCCCCCGAAAAAGAACCCTTGGTATGATGATGAATTCGTGATATTGAAAAAAGACACGAAAAATGCACGTGTGCAGATGCTGCAACGGAAAACAAGAGCAGCAAGTAAAGAGTACCGCACGAAAAGGAAAAATGAGAAAAAGACCCTGCGAAGGAAGAAAGAGGATCCGCAGTTTTTCAGCTCAAAGATCTAGGGGAGTCTCGGGCCAAGAATAACACCCGACATTTCTTTAAAAGGTCGAAGCAATTAGCTTCTGGTTTCAGAACCGGGACACAAGCTCTTCGAAACAGTGAAGGAAACCTAGTCACCGAAGCACAGGGAATTGTGTATGGTTTTAAGCAGCACTTCCAACAGCTGCTGAATGTGCAAAATGTCGAGCAAAATAATGGCGAAAGAGAAGTAAGACCAGTCAATGAAGGGGTAGAAAGAGCCATCCAAAAGCTAAAAAATAACAAGTCCTCATAGTCGGATGGCATACCCGCGGAACTCTTTAAACATGGATGAAGTGTTTTGAAAAACCGCATGCACCAGGTCATCACCAAAGTTTGGGAGGAAGATTGCATACCCACTGACTGGTCCATAAGCTCATATGCCCTATCTACAAAAAAGGCTACCCGATGTTATGCAAAAACTACCGTGGCATATCCCTGCTTAATGTTGCATACAAAATCCTATCCAAAGCTGCTTATGATAGCATCCACAGCCAAGAGCTAATGATGGCGAACTTATCCAGCTGTCCCGCATGACGATAAACAATACGCAGTGCAGTGTGCAAATGGGTAATAGCTCATCCGAGTTATTCCAAACTTGCGCAGGGCTTAGACAAGGAGATGCGTTGTCATGTGACTTCTTCAACTTAGTCCTGGAGCAGATAGTGCGTAAGGCAGGTGTGAGCATGGAGGGCACTATCTTCAACAAATCCACCCAGCTCCTAGGCTATGCGGACGACATAGACATAATCGGTCGATCCAAGAGAGCTGTGCTTGAGGCCTTCACAGCGATTGAAGAACAGGCGAAACTAGTTGGTCTTGAAGTGAATGAGGGTAAATCAAAGCACATGTTATCAACAAACAAAACAACATCTTTCCACCGCCTAGGACAAAACGTCACTGTTGGTACCAGCAATTTCGAGGTAGTTAAGGAGTTCACCTACCTTTGAACAAACATCAATCCCACGAAGGACACCTAAGTGGAGATCCGAAGAAAAATTGCCCAGCGGACCGTTGCTGCTTCCGTTTGGCCAAACAACTGGGTTCAAAACTCCTCACTCGAAAGACAAAGTGTCTGCTGTACAAAAGTTTGATTTAACCAGTCCTACTCTACGGCACCGAGTGCTGGACGGTAAGTAAAAAAGGGGAATGGATACTGGGCACTTTCGAAAGGAAAATTCTTCGACGGATTTTTGGTCCCGTATGTGACGATGGCGAATGGAGAAGAAGATACAATCGAGAACTGTATGAGCTGTACCAAGATGTGGATGTTGTTTAGAAGGCCAAGAAAAGACGACTACATTGGCTCGGCCACATCGAACGAATGGACGACAATGCTCCAGCCAAGAAAGCCTTTTCAGCCCAGCCCCCAGGTTCAAGATGACAAAGAAGACCGAATCTACGGTGCAAGGACCAAGTGACTGCGGATACCAGAGCGGTTGGTCTCTGTGACTGGAGAGTGCATGCGAGGGATCGTTCATGATGGAAGACTGCAGTATCCCAGGCTGAGACCCTTCATGGATTGTGAGCCGGATAAGTAATTTCACTAGAGCATATGCCGTAGAAATAACGGTAGAAAAGGTTCAGACAAGATGTTCAAACGAAGAAAATGAACTTATAATGATGTTATCATCTATGTTCAAGCGAAGTAAATGAATAAATGATGATTACAACATCTATCAATTCAAATGCTCTAGATAACAGCCAGATCAGAAGGGGTGAAATATTTCTTGCATCGTCTAAGGAAACCCAAACACCTTGCTGCATTTTTGGCGACATCGGGTATGTGATCGTTCCACAAGAGGTGGTTGGTGCTACATATACCGAGAATATCGAGATGTTTTGTCTCCTCGATGCAAGTGCCATCCATGGATAAGGCAAGGAGGGTGTATCTTGCTTTAACGATACAAGATAGCATTGGGTTTTTGAAGCATTAAATTCCACGCGGTTTTTTAATCCCCATTGTAAAATGCTGTTTATGTCGGAATTTAATGAGCTTATCATATTTTGTCGTTGCAGTTTCATATCAAAAAATGAGGGATGTGAGTCTGAAAACGAATATGAAAAGCTAAGAGAACTTTCGTCAGCGAAACAATGTATTGGAATAGATGTCGTAGACAAGTTATCATTAATAAAAATGAGAAAGAGTGTTGAAGATAAAACAGAGCCCTGGGGTACACCAGCATTTTTTTGTGGTTTTTACACTTTGAGCCACTTCTTGTATTGACTGATCCGAACAAAAGATACTAATCTAGTGAAGGAGGGATTCATGCAAGCCGAAAGCAAGCATTTTCGATAAGAGAGCCTGATGCCAAACCCTATCAAATGCTTTTGAAATAACTTACTTTCTCCAAAGCGATGCAAAGATTTGCTCTGCTTTTCGGTGTGATGAACCATGAGATCACCAGTGGACCTATTGCTTCAAAAGCCGTACTGACGGTCATTAAGAAGCTTTCGATCTTCAAAATATTTCTTGAGCTGAGAATTAATCAGCGTTTCCAGGACTTTGGAAAGAAGGGACTTAGTTGCGCTCGGATTGAGCCCTGCCGCGGTTGATATAAAATCAGTTTCATACATTCTTAGAACGAATTTAGTCGATGTGCGTTTGAATAATGTTGGGAAAGATTCAAAACTTATCTTCAAAGTAAGTGCGTTATCTGCTGGCTGCATGTATTTAAAAATAGGAACAAATAAAAAAATACAAAATTTAATAGTTTATCATCCGAAAACAACATTTTAGATATCTTTTAATTAATTTATTTAATTTTAAGGATTTTTGTTTAAGTTTTTGACTGAATTAGTTTTATAAGTTAACGGTTGCAGCGATGTTTATTGATGTATTAATAACTGCCTTTATCTACAACTGTTTTAATTGATTTAAACATATGTGCGTGTTAAAAGCTAACAGACTTTCGCACGTACATTAAAAGCATAAGAGAGTATATATAACCTGATATTTTATTTTTTAAATAAGCTCAACAACTCAGGATAATAAATTTCTGTTCGTGTACTTTTTAAATTAACTCATTCTTTAGAAGAGCAGTTCTTTTAAATACTTGACACGTTGATAGTTCAAATAATATAAACACGACTTGTCTCTCAACGAGGATGGAAAAGTTTAACTAAAATCATCTGTTTTCATGTTCTAGCTTCTGTATAATATATTGGAATGATAAAAGTCACTTAAGAGCTGATGTCGTTGTATAAGCCAAAGAAGACGAATTTCAAATCTGTTTGATTGTTTTGAGTACCTCTTAATGCCTTAAAACACTTAGTCTTTTTCTTATTGACCATTCGAAATTATTTTCAACGCTTCTATCTAAGATAGACTAACTTTGTCGTCATCAATTGTACGACTGTACGTGTTCTCTTTTCGAGTGATTCTATATTGAGTGATGATATTTTAGGTACTGACTAAAATTAAGAAACTCATGTTTCAGGGAGCATGGTCTTTTTTAATTGTTTTCTTAATTGCAATTGTTCAGGGCCTTAATAGTCTTTCTTAATGGAAGATTATGTAAGGCACTCAGCAAGAAACTATAGTATTATTATTTCTTAGGTGTAAGAAATGCGAAGTACAAGTCTAGAGAAAAAGTAAATCAGCCTGAACCCATTTGCTGAAGGTGAAACACTCCAAAGCTTTACTTATTTAAACATTTAGCAAACGAGTGTGTTTTTAGTGTCCCGCATACCGATGATCAACATATACAGAACTTATGGTTCTGGTTAAACCCCTAGAGCTGGCAGCAAATTATGGGAGTAAAGTGATAACCAAATGCGTTTGGCAAGCAGAGATTCCAACCAAAACGTCTTGGACACACTTTTTTGTAATTATTACAGTTTTTGATGTATCATTTTTTTTGGTAGTACATCATAGCAAAAAAGTAATGAGGATGTTAAGTTGAAAAATGCGTTTTAAAAAGCTTAAAATACGCCGGGCAACCAGAAGTCTGCAACCAAAACGTCGTGGGCACACATTTTTGTAATCAAAGGGTTTTTTCTGTTTTTTATGTATCGCTCATATGCTTATCATTTCGACCTCTTAATCGAAAAAGTTATACCACGATCTTCAGTACCCAAATGAAATGAAATGAGCTTGATTTGACTTGATTCCCGTCGGAGATCGGGGTCGAGTAAAAATTTGAGAAGAAAACCTGTGTGGAGGAGTTGGTTTAACAGATAATGATTAACAGATTGATTTTTTTACCCAGTGGAAAGCACATGGTTCCAAATGCACAACTGCTCAACGAACACAGCCATCGAGATACAAATGCAATATCTATCACCAGCGAGAACAAATTCACATAATATTCATTCGAGACTCGTATGCATGTTAAAAACCCTAGTAAGATTATACTCAGACTTTTATGGCTAATATTCATACTATGCATATTGTTTTTGTTATTCGTGTTAAATCCTACTATACTATGGATAGTTTTTCCAACAAAACACGGGTAATATTTGTGATCAAAATATTTTTTCTGAGATTTTCTTTTCATTGAAATTTTCGTTTTGTTGGAAAGTTTATTTTTATTAAAGAAAATTGATTCGTAGGCATATATATTTTTTTTTAAATAAATCTTTTAAGAATCAAAAAATGTTTGTTATAAGATATGCTTTACCTTATTTACGTAGGTTTTATGATTTTTATAAGCAAAACTGTTGAATTTGGTGGCTATTTGGACAAAAAGCTTTGGAAGTTGACACACAGAGACCCATGAAACGCTCCATTCACTGTACGTACGTTGATAAAAAAAATATTTATATAGGAGCCTATCAGGAACTTTTATTTATTTGGAGTATTATTCTTTATCTTTAGACATTTTTTTTATTATTCAAACTTGCACTTTAGCCAATCGGAATTCATTAAAAGTTAAAGGAATTAGAGCGTTCTGCTTCGTATTGAAAATTCAAATAATTTGGTGGATGACTTCGTTCTCGTTGATTCTCATTAATCGGTGTCACTATTACTGTAAAAAAGAAAATTCATACTACTTCCACTACTGATTATCATTTAACACTAATCAAACTTATAATGTTAGCCTCAGATATAATATTTAAAAAATATATACTTTAAAACTTAACTAAATACCTAAGCAGAGCCACTTCTGTGCTCGCAAATTCTTATCAATGTCATAGCTCGTTTCTCCAAATTGAACAAAATAACCATAATTATCTTTGAGGGGGGTGGGGGTAAGGGGTCACCCACTTACCATGAAATCGGATTTTTATTCATAAGCTGAAGAATTTTGGCCTTTTATTTTAATTGAATAGAGCGTTCTTATATTAACCATATACGAATATAAAATTCAAAAAACTATATACAGACAATTTTTGGTTTTTCTTAGATAACTGTTTCCCACCTTAGTCAAATATTCAGTTTTACAATTTAAGCTTTTTTTTTATAAATTCACAAGCACTCAAGGGGTTATAAGCACCCTTTATATGTTTATATTTAAACACAGTGCGGGCGTTAGGAAAATTAGGAAGGATTTAAAAGGAGATACCGGTTCACATTGGTCTTAAAGTTCTGAACATCAAAATGGGAGGGAAAAACAGAGTTGGCCAAAGCATTCCACATTCTCGATGTGCGATTTAAGAAAGAATCTCTATACTTGACAGTACGCCCAAAATTGAGCTCAAGGGTAAACTGATGAGCATTCCTAGAAGTGCGAGTATTACGGCTGAATTGTTTAAGGAGTGGAATGCAACTGGATAATTCGACAGAACATTGTTTGTAAAACTATCTATAAAACAACGAAAGGCATGAAACATTGCGACGGTGTTCTAGCCATGTAAATGTTTCGATTATACTTCTGTCACCTATCATTTTTAAATTCTATCCAAGAGATTTAAACTTGTTTTAGGGGCATCTGCCCAGATATGCGAATTGAATTCAAGCTTTGGACGGATGAAAGCTTTGTAGATTATAGCCAGATCAGTAGGGGTGACAAATTTCTTGCATCGTCGGAGAAAACCTAAGCACCTGGCAGCATTTTTTCGATATCGAAAATGTGATCATTCTATAAGAGGTGATCTGTAATACACATACCGAGTACTGATAGTTGATTGGTTTCCTGGATGCAAGTGCCACTCATAGATAGTGGCATCGGGGGTGCGTTACGCTTTAACGGCAGGGGACAGCATTAAGTTTTAGAAGAATTAAATTCTACACGGTTTTTGATTCCCCATTGTACAATGCTGTTAAGATCAGAATTTAATGAGCTTATCATATGCTGCCGTTGAAGTTCCACATTCGAAGGATTAGGATGTGAATCTAGAAAAGAATATGAAAAGCTGAGGGTACTGCCGTCAGCGAAACAGTTTAATGGATTAGAATTAACAGACAAAAGATCGTTTATGAATATAAGGAAGATAGTCGGAGATAAAACGGAGCCCTGGGGGACACGGGTTTTAAGATTTGAACGGTATTTACTAATCCAATGAAGCAGTGATTCATGCAAGCCGAAAGCAAGAATTTTCGATAAGAGAGCCTGATGCCAAACCCTATCAAATGCTTTTGAAATATCTTACTTTCTCCAAAGCGATGTAAAGATTTGCTCCACTGTTTGGTGAGATGAACCATGAGATCACCAGTTGCTACGAAAGCCATATTGTCGGTCATTAAGATGCTTCCGTTCTTTAAGATATTTCTTGAGCTAAAAATTGATCAGCGTTTCGATGACCTTGGAATGAAGGGACGTAAGTGCAATTGGACTATAGTTTGAGGGGGGGGAGAATTGGCCTTTTTTAGGGACAGGCTGGACAAATGCAGTTTCCCATCCACTTGGGAAGAGACCTGTAGAGTAGGACAGATGGAAAAGCTTACGCAGTGGTTTTGTCAGCGTTGAAGAACACCTCTTCAGAACAATAGGGTGAATACTCTCCGTGCCAGGGAAAGACGATTCGTCCCATAGAATCATTAACGCATTAACGAACAGGAGGACTCATCACACTATCCGGTAGCGTCGAATTAACAGCAAAATGTTCAAATTGGCTTTATCAATCGAGCTTACATAGGGAGCGTCATTGTGAACGAGCCTTAGAGCCGAGGATAACGTGTTGTTTCGTACGTTTTTTACAAATGACCAGAAATTTTTACTACCTTTGTGACATTGTTGTATTGTTTGCCTTAATTTCTGATCATGCAAACATTTTGTTCTTCGAATATGACCATTACAGGTCTTTCTAGCTTGTTTACACTTATTCCTGTTTTCCTCAGTCGGGTTGGCTTTGTAGCAATGGAAACTTTCATCTCTGAACCTAATAACCTCTTTACAGCTCGAATCAAACCATGAGTTCTCTTTCGTTTTGATAGATTTCACCCTATTCGGGATAACATTTCTCATTCCACAAAGAATTAAATTTGTAAGCATATCTGCGCTGGAATCCACGTCACTGTCGAGGAAGCATAGTGACCAGTTAAAGTTCCTGAAGAATTAATTGAGGCAAACGGTTCTCTTAGGAGTTTTTTCTTTAACTGGGTTTTTTTGACATGAGAATTTTGCACATACGATACAATGGTCTGATGTGCCTAGAGGCGGTGATACACTGAATGT
This sequence comes from Eupeodes corollae, assembly GCF_945859685.1. Taxonomy (NCBI): domain Eukaryota; kingdom Metazoa; phylum Arthropoda; class Insecta; order Diptera; family Syrphidae; genus Eupeodes; species Eupeodes corollae. The sequence continues at coordinate 78,170,212 of NC_079147.1, read as the reverse complement.
GTATTTATTAGGGTCAGAGGTAAAAAACAAGTCTAGGGTGTTGGCGGATTGACCTCCAATGTCAGGGATCCGAGTTGTCTCATCGACAAACTGAGTTAATTGATTAAACTCAGCAAATATCTCAACATACCTTCCTTCCGGTGTTGACTGGCCAGAATAACGAAGCCAAGAAGAATTGTGTACATTGAAATCGCCCGCAATGACGATTTCAGTGTGAAATAGGCAACAATTCTTTGAATGGAGCCAGGCAGAGCAACAAACTCGTTAAAAGTTGAATTTCTGTCCAGATTTGGACTTCGATATAAAAAAATGCGTGGATGATGTGCTTATTTCCCGTAAATTTTAACGACATGAAATTGAAGTTTGTATTGCTGTCGGTTTTTAGACTTCTTTCACTTTAAGAGTATTAGGTATTGACATTTTTTTAGCATATTTTTTTTAAAATAAAGGCTATCCAAAATGGAAAAAAAATTGATATTTAAACAATTGGAAAAAAAATCACTTCCAAAAGCTCCTTACCTTTAATTTGCGTTAAAAACAGAAATGCAAAAATTGCAATGACGTAGAAACATTTTTCAAAAGCAAATAGTTTTCATATAAATCAAATTCAAGAAAGTTGCTTATATTTGCAATTTTTCCAATGTCTCGAACTAACATGTGCTACAAATGGTAAAAAAATATGATATTTAAATTTGTTCTTTTTTTGCAGAAATGCTTTTTTCAATGGTTGGATTATTAAAAATGCCATAAATGTCATTACAGACAAGATCAATGAAGCACCCTTCTGATGAAATTGTTATTATTTTTTCATATAATTAATTCATTAACATTCTTGATAGATTTAAATTGACGTCTCATAAATGTTTTTGACTGTAACTACTTTAAGATCGATTAAAAGAAAATATTAAACTTTAATGACAAGCAATTAACGAAATAGCAATGAAAAAGAAACATTGAACTATGAAATGAAAAAATGTGGCATATGTAATTAAAGAATAACAGACGACAAATTATTATCTTCCCCATAAATACATCCCCTTTGATAGCTAGGCTCTGACATTTCCTTTCTCTCCAGACTAGAGTTTCCACTATATCCTCCATAACTGCAAACCCAACTTTTCTTATATAGAGAACGAAAATTAGCTTTTCTTATTTCGGTTACTGGTTTCTTTTAGCAGTAAATCCTATTTCTTACGAGTTCTCATTGTTGTCCTTCGTAGCAGAAAAGAAAAAAAAATACCATCATTTAGTTAACATTTAACCAGATATTACTACAATTAATTACAAAAACCCTTGGAAGGTTCGCTAACCCATAAGTTAAGAAAAGAATACGCTTTTGTTTATATGAAACTTATTTTCAAAGGCTTTTTGTTATTTTAAAATTGTTTCTTCTGCCAGCTTTGGTTTAACTAATTTGCCCTAATCAATGGCTGTTATATATATATTTTAAGAAAAATACAATGCCTACCCCTACGTACTTTAAGAACGGTATATGACAAAAGAAAACAAAAAAGGAAAAAAAAAGAACCAGAACAGAACAAAAAGGAAAGTAAAGGCAAAAAGAATATTTTCTATCGTAAAATATGCGGACTTTGTGTTATTATCCGCAAGAATTCGCCGCTATTCTCAACCTCCAGTCTTTTTGCTGCCTTATTTTTAAATCGCATTGAAACACACCCCCCCTGCACCCCCTATTAGGGAAAGGCATGATGGCAATGGAAAAAAGGCAAGAATCGTCCTTTTCAATACCTAAAAAAACGTTATCTTCCTCCAGAAAAACGGAAGTTTAAGCTATGAAAAGTGGTTAGGGGTTAGATGGGAGAGGGTGAAAGAATGGCGGTAGAGCATTTAATTTCTGCCTTTTGTTGGCAGTTTCTCGAAAGTTTTCTTCTCTTCTTTTTTTTTAAAATATGTTTTCTTTAACAGCCAGCGCCAGCGTTAGCGACACAAACAGGATTTAAAGCGATTTCAGCCTCGAATAGAAACACAATGGTGGCAGAGCCAAATTAGGATTATAGGTTACAATAATTTATTCCAATAATTGCCACCTCATGATCCTCCCTTAACATGTACAACAGACACCAATTATTGATGCAAAATGAACGCGCGTCAAATAAAATTTTTTTAGTCCTCTCCTCCTACTCTTCGTCCTTGTCCTCATCTTGATCCTCATTCTCATCGTTGTCGTCGTCGTCAACGTAATGGTGATGATAATTATATGATGGTGGTGGTGCTGCGGTGGGGTGATGGTAGTGCTTAAGGATGTTTTTTGACATCCTTCGACTTCCTTTTGTTTTGAGGTCACACCATCAGAGATAACCTTGCCAGTGGGTGGTTGTGAAAAGGGGGTGATGTTGTTGAATGGAATGGGGGAAAAGGATGTATTTTATTTTATAGTACATATTATAGTATATATGGGGTGAAGGGTAAACAAGTTTATGAACCATTTGGGAGGAAATAAATTCGAAATATACGAGCATTTTAATATTTTGTTCACAATCTACGATGAGAACTTAATTATAAGAAGCTCGGTCATTATTTCTGCCTCTTGCTGTTCGCGCGATGAAATTTATTGGTTTTCCCATATATGTTCGTACCTATACAAAAAGGAAAGTGTATTTTTATTTGGAGAACATTTTATATGTTGGAACTTTAAAGCGCGTTTCTTGTTCGTTAATTTTTTTGCTTTTACGACTCGTTGTGGAATTGAGAAACAAACATAATACGTAAATAAAAAGAGATAGAGGCAACCGAAAACCTATGCATGTACAGGGTGGGTCAAAAATGTCTTCTTAAATTGAAGAAAAATCATATCTCTTCTGTTTTAATTATTGGTGTTTTCGTTTTTAAGTTACATACAAAATATGTTTACCAACTTTAACTTTAGTGCTTCGAAGAGAATTAAATTAATTGAATTTCATTTTAAAAATAATCCCTAGATTATTTTAATCCAAAGAGTCATTTTTATGTGCGATATCCACCCTCTGCACACATAGTAGCTGTAGTTGAACTTACTCTAGCTTCGACCTGATTGAACTAAAGAGATTAAAGAAACATCCACCCGACTGAGCTCTGGTCGACTCGCTTTAGTCCGGTCTTTGTCAGCACTAAGCTGATTGAGGACATTTTATTTCATACATAGTTAAACCTAGAAACTTATCCGAAAACTAAGTGGAAGCAAATGTATCATAAGTCCGGGACTTAATTCAAATAGACGCTGACGACATTGTCCTGCTCGCGTATACACCGCAGTCCTTTCAGCTAATGATAAAGAAGCTTCCTGAATATTGTAAAATGTGGACTCTATCAACAGCGAAACCCCTGGTTTGACAACGAATGCCGGCAAGCGCACGCACCGAAACAAGAGGCATAAGAAACGGCGCTGCACAAAAGAACCAGAGCTGCTCGCGAGCTATACGAGCAGAAGAGTAGAGAGGAACAACGTCTTTTTAGATGGAAAAAAAGAGAACACGCGATCGAGGAGATAGAGGGATGTTGCAACAGGAATGAGGTTCGTAAATTTTACCAAAAGTACAAAAATCCTCCCAAGGGTACCAGCCACGAACCCAAGCCTGTAAAGACGATCAGGGGAACATCGTAGTAAAGCCGCAGTCTATGTTGAGAATATCAATCCTTATATATAACGGCGATGACAAACCGAATTCCGTTGTAAGGGAGATGGAACCACACCGCCCACCCGACCTTGACGAAGTGAAAATAGTTGTATCTGAACTGAAGCCAAACAAAGCTGCTGGATCTGACGGCATCGCTACCGAACTATTCAAAGCAGCAGGCGATGACTTGGTAGAGACTCGGATGAACCAACTCATCTGCAAAATATGATCGGAAGAAAGCATGCCCGATGAGTGGACTCTCAGCATAGTTTGCCCGATACAAAAAAAGAAGGCCCTCTAAATTGTACCAACTACAGAGGCATCAGTCTCCTTAACGTTGCATATAAGATCCTCTCTGCCGTATTATGTGAACGTCTGAAGCCATTTGTCAACAACCTGATTGGTCCTTATCAGTGTGGCTTTAGACCAGGAAAGTCCACTATCGACCAAATTTTCACACTACGGCGGATCTTGGAAAAAACCCAGGAGCTTCAAATCCATGCCCACCATCTCTCTATCGATTTTAAAGCCGCGTATGAAAGCATCCATAGGGAAGAGTTCTACAGAGCAATGTCTAGTTTTGGCATCCCAGAGAAACCTATCCGTTGGTGCAGAATGACGATGGAGAATGCACGCTGCTCTATCAAGTTCGGAAACGATCTCACCGAAGCGGTGACAAGGCGATGCACTGTCATGCAACTTCTTCAACATCGTTCTGGAAAGAATTGTGCAAAACTCAACCGTCAACACTAGAGGCACAATCTTCCAAAGATCCATCTTCCAGATGATATTGAAATAGTTGGAAGATCAAAGCGTGATGTCGGTGGATAGTTTTTGAGCTTTGCGAAGGAAGCGAAGAAGATGGGTTTATTGGTCAATGAGGGCAAGACCAAGTATATGCTGTCAACAAAAAAGGACACTGAACAACGACGTCTTGGACAGAACGTCACCATGGACAGCTATAACTTTGAGGTAGTTAAGGACTTTGTCTACCTAGGCACCGCTATTAATGCAGACAACGACACCAGCGCTGAAATCAAACGAATAATAACTCTTGCAAATCGCTGCTTCTTTGGACTTAGAAGGCAATTGAGAAGTAAAGTCCTCTCTCGAGCATCTAAAATCACCATCTATAAGATACTCATATCATTTTTTTTTTAAATGGCGGAGGAAGATCGTGTGAAATTGAGCAATGGTGAAAGAATACAAATATCTAGAAGTCTGTTTAACTAAGAACTTGAGCATAAAGAACATCCCACTGCCAAACTTGTCAAGGCAAAAACGGCTATAAACGTAGAATGGAAGCAATGCTTTCATAATAAGGAAATTACACATAAAAGTACACATAAAAGATGGGAAATATGAACAAGTTGAAAAACTGCTCAGGTTTTATATAAAACGGGGTTTTCACCTTCGAGTTCGCCAAACTACAAGATGAACCCTTAAGCCTTGATAAATAAGAAAATTCAAGCTTCAGTTTGATAATATCATCAAAGCTCGCGAAATGCCAAGTCATCGTCTTCCAAAGAAAGTAGTTCTTCAAACAAGTTCCGAAGTGGATGGTTTAAAGACTATAAAGAACTAGCCTTGCTTCATCATCATCACCAAATAGCTCGTCTGGATGAAGCCTCAAGAGAATAATATACGAAGAAAGCCAAAAGTTTACTGCACCGTAAGATTTACAGTAGACTAGATTACGATCTCCGGAAAAGAAACTACATCCACGACAAATATATTGTTGAACAAATTTCGTGCATGTTCCGGTTAAGAGTGGAACTCCATAACACGAACTTCATTCCTCACCGTGAGGACTTACCAATTTTATACAATCTTTGTAACTTGAAAGAGTAACTATTTTGTAACTATTAAAGCAACATATGATGGATCCAAGTGTGAAGTTTTGCATGATGGTAGGTTGTCAGATGATTTTGAAATCCGTAGAGGAGTCAGGGCTGTATTCTGTCGCCAATATTGTTTTTGTAAGCGATGTATTGCGCTCTGCTCTGTCAGGTAGCGGAGGGATCCAATGGACTTTGACATCCTATTTAAAGCACTTGGATTACGAGGACAACGTTTGCTTACTCTCTCAAAGGATCATGGATCTCTACCAAATGACAACAAGTAAGGAGAGAGAAGCAGAAGTTGTGGGGCTAAAAATTAATTCCGCCAAAACAAAAATGATCAGCCTCGAAACCTGATCATCCTCTCCAATAAATATTTTCTCGCAACCGGTGGAGAAAGTGGAGAGCTTTCAATACCTTGGAAACATCGTTTCCATCGAAGGTGGAATCGAACAAGACGTCATTGGTATGATGTCAAAAATTTGGAGGAATAACTCTTTCAGCTTAAGAACAAAGCTACTACTGTTTCACACAAATGTCGGATCTGTGCTCCTTTATGTGTGCAGCACTTGGAAGGCTACTTCGACCATAACAAGAAAGCTGCAAACCTTCGTAAATATATGCCTTCGTAACATCCTAAGGATTTTCTGGCCAAACCGTATTTCAAATGAGGTCCTTCATAGAAGGACAGGTCAGGAACCTATCGAATCTATAATACGAAGACGTAAGTGGCTATTTATTGGACAAAGGCTTGGAAAAGGTAACGACTGCATTGCAGGCCAAGCAATGCAGTTGAATCCGCTCACACAAGAAGGAAGAAGAGCTGGACGACCGAGAGGCAAATGGCGCAGGACAGTCGAGGGGGAATCAGCGTCAATAGGCAAGAGTTGGAGGGAGCTGAAACACATCTCCGGAAACCGTACACGATGGCGCGTAGGCTTAGTAGAGGACCTATGCCCTTAAGGGGTTCCCAAAGGACTTAACAGGTCTGAAGACCTAAGTAAGTAAGAAGTTAGTATAAGTAAAAACATCTCCATAGATCAAACTTTGTGATTCTAAAATAGTTATTAATATAAAATTAAATGTATAAAAGATATATTATCATTTTAAATAACGGAGTTACTTTTGGCCCACCCTGTAGTCTGAGCAGAATATTGTGTGTGGAAAATTTAATCCACGCTGGGCGCGGCATGACTGTGAAGAAATAAAATTTAAATTACCATCAACACCACCAGCAATGTGTCAGCCACAAAGCAAATTTAAATTTTATTTCGCTGTGTGTTTATTTATAGGTTGATATATTTTTTGTTTTTATGGGTATTTTGTGTGTAGGATTGTGTCAACTTAAAAATCTTTACTTTTTCCTGGAAAACAACAAAAAAACAATAAAAAGCTTGTATATAATCAATTCAAAGTCACAGGATTTCCTTCTCGAAAGGGAGGGTTTTTCTGCTTTTTGCAAATGAGGTGTGCAACTGAATTTCTGAAAGAAGCTATAAGAAGCGTTTAAGGTGTATGGTAATGTCTAAAGTACATAAAAACGTCAAAATTATGCATACTGGATTTTTTCTTTTAAATCGTTAAAATCTTTTAAGAAAACAATACAAAAATTCTAAATTCAATACAAAAAATGATAATATTCCAAACATTTAAGGAGAAAGAATGTGAACGTGTGTGACATTAATCAGATAACTCGGAGTGTTAATATCAGTGGGTTGGGTTAAGTAAGTAAAATTTACCTATCGATTAGTAAAACATGTCAAAAAATTATGTTTTTTTTTTTTAAGATAAAATATCCCATTTCGAATATCAAATTAGGGCAAAATATTTTGTCATTCATGATTTGTGGTAAAATCAAATAATAATAATAATATTTGTTGAAAATAAATGTGGTTTCAATTTTGTGACAATTGATTGTTAATAAAATGTATGTAAAAGTTTGTGTTTTTTTTTTGGAGGACGGTAAAGTAAAACATTTAAATTTTTGAAGTCAAATAAAAGGCAGTATGTGGTTACTATGTGGACAATTTTCACTAAATTGATCTGTCCTAATTTAAATATTATTATTTATAATTTCTTTTTGAATTTAAATTCATTTTATTTAACTCATAAATAAAAATATAAAATGGAAACATTTTATATGAACCTAAATTATTTTTTAATTTTATAATTATCTTGATACGGTTTGTATTTGTTTTCGTTTTCTGAAAATCAAGTTTTTTTGTTTTGCAATTTGAAAATTTGTACTTTTCTAGTGACATGACCTAATTTTTTTTATAGATTGGTGCGAAATACTATAAGAGGTATAATACTTTATTTGAAAAATTGTATGTTTAAATTCAATTTCTTGAATTTGTTGTTGGTCAAAATTCTATAATTCAAAAGTCTGGTTGGTCAAAATAGAATAGTGTTTTGTTTGTACAACATTTTGGTGTACAATATTCTAAGCTCACAGTTTTTTGAAATACAAAATTTAAGACAAACAAAATTATGGTCAAAAAGTATCTCGAAAAATAGTTTTTCGACTTAATGTTTTTTTGAATTATTTATTTATTTAGTTCACAAGAATTTTTTTTAACATTATCCAATAAACATGCAAAGTTCATATAATTTAAATATAAAAAGAAGTTAAATTAAATATTTTTCAGCAAAAAGAATAACTAATCGGCTTCATTTTGTAGCACTAAAGTGGCTAGAGGCGAATGATCCTTCTTAGATAATTTTGCATTTATTAGCGTCATTTTTTTGCATTTATTAGAGATTGGGTTCTAACCCCAGTGGAATGTTGTTGGGGGCAGCAAACCAGAGAGGGGGGAGGGGTGTTTCCACTATGGCACCTCTCCTTATCCAGACGGCAGCGGAGAAATTCCCTAGATGGAATCAACGGTGGCGTCTACAGTTCCAGTAAGGTTAAGCTACTTTGTGAACACCTTCTTCGACTTATTCGGAGCGCAGGCCTTTAAGGAGCAGTTTATCCGGCTCCCTGTTATTGGACTTATACTAATGATCTGGCCTTCCAGATTAAGGGTTGTGCCGTCAAGGTGACTTCCTGGCAACGTACAAAATACCTTAGTTGCGAAGCACCAACAAACCTCGGATACAGACGGATTCAACAGAGGAGAAAGATCAAGACACTAAAGACATATTCCTAGAACTCTTGAACAAGACTTATGAGCAATGCCCTGGCTATGACATTCAAATTATCTTAGGAAATTTTAGCGCCACACTAGGAAAAGAAGATATCTTTGGTGATACAGCCTGCATGACACCACCTCCGCAGCAAGCAGTTCACACATCGTAATATGCACAAGAGGACATGTAAATCTCCTGATCAATCAATTGTCATCAGATTGACCACATTGCGATCGACGCACGGCACTTCTCCAATATACAGGATATCCGAAATTTCCGAGGGGGCAGAATTGACTCGGACCACTACCTCGTTGTAGCCAAGGAACGGCTACGAATATCACGATCCAAGCCAAAACAAGGAAGTACTGTGAAAAGTTTCGATGTTAGACAAAGTGCTAGGCGAAACCCCTGTTTTGACGACGAATGCCGGCAAACGCACGCAGTAAAAAAACAGGCATGCGAATCGCCGCTGCACAGAAGGACCAGAGCTGCTCGCTAGTTTACTAGCAAAAGAGTAGAGAGGAACACCGGCTTCTTGGATAGAAAAAAAAGAGCATAAGATGCGCGTGATCGGGAAGATAGACGGATGTCACAACAGGAATGAGGTTCGTTAATTTTCCAAAGGGTAAAAAAAAACCTCCCAAGGGTACCAGCCACAAACCGAAGCCTGTAAAGACGATCAGGGAAACATCGTAGCAGAACCGCAGTCTATGTTGAGAATATGGAAAGACCACTTCTCCAAATTATATAACGGCGATGACAAACCGAGTCCGCTGTAAGGGAGATAGAACCACTTAACCTAAGGGAGGCAGATCAACAATCCCGGGTACCCGACCTCGACCGACGAAGTAAAGATAGCTATATCTAAACTAAAGTCAAACAAGGCTGCTGGAGCTGACTGAATCGCTGCCGAACTATTGAAAGCAGCAGGCGATGACTTGGTAATGAGCATGCACCAACTCATCTGCAAAATATGGTCGGAAGAAAGCATGAGGGAAATCTCAGAATAGTTTGGCCGACACATAAAAAAGGAGACTCTTTAAACTGAAGCCGTTCGTCAACAACTTAATAGGTCTTAATCAGTGTGGCTTCAAACCAGAAAAGTCCACTATCAGCCAAATATTCACACTATGGCAGATCTTGGAAAAAACCCATGAGCGTCATATCGATAGATACCATCTCTTTGTCGATTTTAAAGCGTGTATGGCAGCATCTGTAGGGAAGAGCTTTACAGAGCAAAGTCTGGTATTGGCATCCTTGTCAAACTTATTCGTTTGTGTACGATAACAATGGAGGATGCATGCTGATCTATCAAGGCCGGAAAAGATATCACCGATACTTTTGATGTAAAAAAAGGTTTTAGACAAGACGATGCAATGTCATGCGACTTCTTCAATATCGTTCTTTAAAGAATTGTGCAAAACTCAACCGTCAACACTAGAAGCACAATCTTCCAAAGGTCCATCCAATTACTCGGATACGAAGATGATATTGACATTATTTGAAGATTAAAGCGTGATGTTAGTTTAGCGTTTTTGAGCATTGCGACGGACGCGAAGAAGATGGTTTTAGTGGTCATTGAGGGTAAGACCAAGTATATGCTGTGATCAAAAAAGGACATTGAACAACGACGGCTTGGAAAAAACTTCACCATGGACAGCTTTAAGTTCGAGGTAGTTAAGGACTTTGTCTATCTAGGCAGCGTAGGTTTTAATGCAAAATACCATGTAATGACGTTTGCGGAATGCCTAATTCCAAAGATTGACGAACAGCAGCGCACACTTTTTTGATTCTTTTCATCATTAACGAGTCAAAAAAGCTTAAATCCTTCCACCATTCTTCATGAATTTACACAAAAGCCTTGTTGTATTTTCCCCGTGATATAGATCAGATCATCTCTTTAGTGGCGCTACAACAAAAAAGGTTGTCTTGTAAAGTTTGGTGTCACAATTTTAATACAAACAGTGTTTTAACATAACTGGTTAGACCTGTGCTTTGAAAAAAGAGTATCTATAGCCATTTAGCCGCGTTCAGAGAGGAAATCAGACTTTTTGGAGAGTTCATCAAGATTGTTTAGGAATGCGCTACCAAAAGTTGACATTCTAGAACTGGCCAGAGCAGGATATTTACATAGAAAGTGAATCACAGTTTACATCTTACATTGGCCTCCACAACTACGACAATTAGTATTGTGAGGGATGCGCCCGGTTTGAGTTCAATTTGAGTATTTTTTATGTGTCTCGCTGATTGCTAGTAATTCAGCTGGAAATGCACTGGAAAAAGATTAGAGACATTAAAGGACTCGACGAAGATTTCAAACCCCATACTCCACATTTCATCTTTGACCAGTCAGGTAAGATAGTGGTATCGAAGTCTTTCGTAACCAATCCCAATCTTTTCCGGTAGGGAAGATGACTTTAAGGCATTGCACAGAAGTCTCTCTAAAAACTTCGATTTAAATTCTTGGGACCTTAGAATTAATATGGGAAATAATTTAAATATGTAAATTATAAACAAAAAAAAATGAACCAATTCTTAAATTATAAAAGAACAATTTTCAGCATTTCTCTGGCGATAACTCTAAGAATGGTTAGTTTATTATCAATTCAGAAAACCAATTACCATTAACACTTATTCAACACTTTTTAAATGACTTCGAGTATAGTCCTTTAACATCAAATATTCAAGGATTTTTTTATTTTAATAACTTCCTTTTTATTTTGTGGGTAAACGTTTTTTTTCCTAAAGCAATTTAAGGTTACACTTCAAACCTAAAGTGCACCCATAAAATGTTCCAGTAATAATATCAAAACATTAAAGTACACAAAATCCCACATGGTTTTTATTTTATTTGATTAAAAGATTTAACGAGTATGCGGTTGTGGGGCTATTACGTTGTGTCCTACCTTATATGTATCTACATATATTGTTGTGAATTTATTTATATGGTATATCATCATCATCATCATAAAGAGGTTGAAGTATAAATGTGAGTTGTAAAGTAAATATTATGAATAATAATAATTTTAAGAGTTCGAAAGGAAAGGACCTATGTTTTTAACACTCTATAAACATACTAAAGTAGATAACCACATTTATGAATTTAGTGTTTGTTTAAATAAATATAGAAATAATAAATGAATTGAATTTTAACAAAATGAACAAAGTACATATATAATCATTATTTTATGACTTACCTTATTGAAACTAATATCATAGCAAATATTAGATATTTCCCTAGTAAAGGCACAACTAGAGATGTTGGTGGAATAATTTCGACAACCAGCAAAAAGAACACATGGAGACTGATAAGAATTGATATGGAGAGTGTTACCTGTAATTAAGTTTTCATTTAGTAAAAATTTCAATATTTTTCTAAAAAAATGTTTGCAGTTTTCATACACAAGTTAAACAATGCTGTATTAAAAATGTGTTATTAAATTGGGAATAAGGATGAGCTGGTAAATACTTTAAGGTTTTTGAATTCACTTAATTTCAATTCAAGTGCTTTTGTAATTGTATATTTCAATATACATTTTTGAAACAACAAAATAATATTATTATATAATAAGAGCAAAAAACTTTAAACATGTTGTTTTTAACTAAGACTTATATTCAAAATGCACTATACCTGAAAAGTATGAGAACAAATCTTGCTATCCATATTTGTATAGTTAAAAATCTTTGTTTTAAAATAAGTAAAATATATGTGCTTCAAATTTATGTTTCTAGAAGACCGAATTGTTTTCGTTTGTCTTCTGTTTCGAACGATTCAACAAAGTCTTGTTAATTACCATCTAATGAAAGTTTTCATATTCAAACAAATTCAACTGTATAAGTAGTTTGTTGTTTCCAATAAAACTCATTATTATTTTCTAATTATTAAAAAAGCTTTTTCTAACATTAAGTTTAAATATCTTTGGTACTTCATACAATTTTTCAAACATTCCAACTGAATGTCAGTGTTTAAATCCTTGTACTATTGACAACAAAAATGGTTTTAAAGTATTTTTTGTTTTTTGTTTGCACACTAATCTTTTGAAGTATTTAAATAAGAGACTCTTTGGTGGAATAATCCACGACAACACTTCCGACAACGGATTCAGGCGCATAGATTTTGCTGCGGGGCGATACGTCATAGTAGCCAGTACGCGTTTTCCACACCTCAACCTCAATCTACAGTCAACCAGATTGACCATATTGCGATCGACGCCAGACACGGTTCCAGTATCATGGATGTACGAACTTTCCGAGGAGCTAACATCGACTCGGACCACTACCTCGTTGTAGCCAAGGTAGCACTTCGGATTTCCAGACCCAAGGCAAAACAGGAAGGTGCTGGGAGAAGGTACAACATCGAACGGCTACAATCGCAAGAGACCGCCAAATCCTTTTCCGACCGAGTTACCAGTAACCTCTCTCGAAGTTCTCTGCCGCCAACACAATGTATCGAAAACCAGTGGCAACATTGGCAAGATGCAATCAGAGAAGCCGGCTCTGATGTGCTGGGTTTACAACAGCCACCAACAAGGAACCCCTGGTTCGATGAGGAATGTCGGCAGGCAAATGCAGCCAAACAATAGGCAGTCAAAGCGGCGCTGCATAAAAGGACGAGAGCTGCTCATGAGCTCTATGAGCAGAAGAGGCGAGTGGAACGCCGACTTTTCAGAAGGAAAAAGAGAGGGCATGAGAAGCGTGCGGTCGAAGATGTTGAGAGGTTTAAAAGCAGGAATGAAGTTCGAAAGTTTTATGAACAAGTGAAACGAAATTCACAGGTACATAAACCTAGAACCGAAGGCTGCAAAGACGAAAGTGAAAACATCATAGTGAAACCGCAATTAATTATGAGGATATGGAAAGACCACTTCTGCAGACTGTATAAAGGCGACGACAAACTGAATTCCACTGTCAGCCAGGATGATCCATTCAACATAGACGACGAAAGCCAACAATCCCGTCCTCCTGACCTAGACGAAGTAAAGATTGCCATATCTAAGCTGAAGTCTAATAAAGCCGCTGGAACGGATGGCTTGAATGCTGAGCTCTTTAAAGCAGCTGGAGATAAGTTGGTTAGGAGCATGTACCAACTTATCTGTAAGATATGGTCGGAAGAAAAGAATGCCCGATGAATGGAACCTCAGTATTGTTTGCCCGATCCTGAAAAAAGGAGACCCTCTAAACTGCACCAACTATAGTCAGTATACTTAACATCGCCTACAAAATCTTCTCTGACAACAACCTGATAGGTCCTTATCAGTGTGGTTTTAGACCAGGAAAGTCCACAGTTGATCAAATATTCACATTACGGCAGATCCTGGAAAAAACCCAAGAACACCAAATCTACACCTACCACCTTTTCATTGATTTCAAGGCTGCATATGACAGCATCTACAGGGGCGAGCTGTATAGAGCCATGTCTAGTTTTGGCATCCCTGCCAAAACTCGTCCGTTTGTGCAGGATGACCATGGAGAATTCACGCTGCTCCATAAAGGTTGGAAACAACTTAACAGAACCTTTCGATGTCAAAAAAGGTTTTAGAAAAGGTGGTGCGCTGTCATGCAATTTTTTTAACATCGTGCTTGAAAGAATAGTGCAGAGCTCACACGTCAACACTAGAGGCACTATTTTTCAAAAGTCTGTCCAATTACTGGCATATGCTGATGACATTGACATAATCGGAAGAACTCAGCGTGATGTCAATGGGGCTTTTGTGAGTATTGAGGCAGAGGCGGCAAAAATGGGTTTAAGGGTTAATGAGGGCAAAACAAAGTACATGATGTCGTCAAGAAAGGACATACAACACCTACGTCTTGGTCAAAATGTCACAATCGACAGACGTAACTTTGAGGTAGTCAAGGACTTCGTCTACCTAGGCTCCGCTGGAAACGCAGAAAACAACAAACGCAGAATAACTCTTGCTAACCGCTGTTTCTTTGGACTAAGAAAGCAATTGAGTGGTAAAGTCCTCTTTCGAGGGACCAAAGTGTTTCTATATAAGACCCTTATCATCCCGGTCCAGCTATACGGTGCAGAAGCATGGGCTATGACACTTAGGTCGGTTCGAGTGAAAAGTTCTTCGTGTGATCTACGGTCCCGTATGCATCGAAGGGGAATGGAGGAGAAGATGGAACGACTAGCTGTACGGGCTGTACAGCGACGTAGACTTAGCCAGAAGTGTAAAAGTTCAACGATTAAGATGGCGCATGGAAACCAATGCTCCGGCCGGCTTTGAATTATTTTAATAACATCTTTTGTGAGAGAAAGAACAAAAATTCCGATATTTAAGAAGAAACCTTGAATATGATATCTACTATATGATGTTATATTTTGAGGAAACAGCTTTTTTATTTAAAATCTTAACACAAACTGAAGTTGACTTGATTTTCGTGACTTCAGTCTTATTTTTTCCACATTCATAAGGAATTTTAGGCTTTCTTAAGTGATTTTTTTCAAAATTGATTAAATACAAACACTTTTAGTTTGAAGACATCTACTTTTTGAAGTGGTTTTATTTTTATACTCTTAGAGTTAAGATTCAAACATGAATTCCAAGAATATAAATGTCCCAAAAACATCACAAGTGATACCTATGTTAAGCTTATGGCTAATTAAAAAATATTATTAAAATTTCATATCTATGTTAATGCAATAGAAAAGCTTTACATTTTTCGAGAATCGAAGGGAGAAGAGATTCTGTCTCGTGTAATTTTTGAGTGCCACACTCTTCCCAGCTTATTTTTACTTAAATTTTTTTGCAATATAAAAGAAAAAATATGTACCTAAAGCACTTATTACTACACACTTTTATTTCTCCAATGTTTAAGGTTTTTTTTTTTATCAAATTATTTTCATAAGTTTGACGGTAGTTTTTTAGAATTCGTCTTCTAGCACTAGTTTTAATCTACGAGCAGGCTAGAAATTGTAGGAATATGGCGTCTAAAAAAATACAAACTTTCTAGCTTTTTGCATCTCTTTTTTAAAGCTTTTTTAGATATGGAAACCAAAAACAACACAAACATTTATATTTTAGGAAAATGCTACTGTCCAACACAGTTACTAACATTTCTGCATGGAATGCACCCAAAACCCTTCTAAACTGTTGTATTTGAGCTGTTAAATAGGGCATTCCAAGATTCAATAGTTTTCTAAATATAGCTGTTGGGATCTTGGAATGCTTTCCTATTAAGATACTCAGCCAAATAAGTAAGTACCAAGCCTAGATGAACAGTGTTTTTTTAAAAGTCTAATAGCTTAAATTATCTGAATTTTGTCTTCCTTTATATAACATTAAAGAAAATTTTCAAGCTGTCCCTAAAAACTCTTTTTTTTTATATTAAGCGTGTGATAAAAGTCTAGATCTTTCCTTGTCAGAAACGTGATTTTCAAAGCCATTAAAGAACAAGTTTAGAGGTTTACCAAAACTTCTTAATTCATTTCATATGAGTGTCTAAGTAAAACTAAGTGATCTAAACTTTGCCTAGAAGTTAACGCTGTTAATAGACACTCAATATTATTGTATAGGCACCCTTGACAATTCAATAATTATACAATAATAATTTAATTGAAAGCTGATACTTTTTGGATGCTCCTTTGCAACGTGAGTACTTACCTTCAAGATTCTAAGAAACTGCATTTCGTATCAGTCAAAATAACACTACGTCTTCTACAACTGCACCACTTTTTTCATAATCCGAATTTTGTTTAAATTCTTTTCTGTAATTGGTGTTCAAGGAATTAAGTTTCTGCATAACATGCTGTTTATCAGCTTCGGGATCTCTTTCGCTGTTTTTTGAAGGTATTGTTTCATTCATTTTTACTGTTGACTTTTTACTTGCGACATATAGGAACTATATGGCAAGTATTGCAAACAATTTCGATCTCGAGATTTTAATCAAACAGAACATTACGAGAAGTCGAAAGTCAGTCTTTACAGTCCTTGCACTTACAGCCCAAAGTATTCGGTCGATTGATTTTACATTCGGAAATTAAGGTTTTGATCTGATTTCCGGCGGAGGTTTTTTTCATTTTTTAAGACTACAGACAACAGTAGTCCCCATACATTTTTTTTTGTCAAAAATAGGAAATTCGAGTTTTCTCAAAAACAAAGAGATAGATCTTTTAAATTTTTACATTTTTATTCTTAATTTGGGTTCTTATAATATAATACAAATATTTTTGTATTGCTCGAGAAGGATATTTCGTTATTCCGTTTCCGTATTAGGTTTTCTCAAAAACCAATTAACTGATTTCAAAACTGCTTTTTTCTGCACAAGCTCTTATACTGTCTCAATAATATCAGAGTAGCAAACACTAATATACTTATAAGTGTTCTTTCAACCGCAGTTTCACTCAAGGGGGTCTTTAATATTCAAATTTTAAAATTAAATGAGCAAATATTGTGCAATGGTACCCACAGATAATATAAAAGGGTATGATTTTCTTCAATAATATTGGACAACCTTCAAATATTATCCCTAGACGCTAAACTGCTGCAAGGCAGATATTACAGCCATCCAAGAAGTGCGATGGGATGGACCGGGCAAACGCAAACTAAAAGACTGTGATATATCCTACGGCGACAGCTACCGAGAACAAAGACAGCAGGCAAAAAGTCTCGAGTTTCAACAGTGTAAGCGAGCGCATCACGACAATCCACATCAAGGCTAAATTCGCCAACATAAACCTAATATGCGCGCATGCCCCGACAGAGTAAAATGATGAAGACACCAAAGACATATTCTTCGAGCTCTTGAACAAGACATATGAGCAGTGCCCTGGCTATGGCATTAAAATTGTCTTAGGAGATTTTAATGCCAAGCTAGGAAGAGAAGACATCTTTGGTGGGATAATCGGGAGATACAGCCTGCACGACATCAACTCCGACAACGGATTCAGGCTGGTCGATTTCGCTGCGGGGCGAGACGTTCTGGTAGCTAGTACGCAGTTCACGCATCCTAATATCCACAAGGGGACATGGAAATCTCCTGATCAATCAACCGTCAACCAGGTTGACCACATTGCGATCGACGCACGACACTTCTCCAGTATCCAAGATATCTGAACATTCCGAGAGGCCAACATTGACTCGGACCACTACCTCGTTGTAGCCAAGGTACGGCTACGGATATCCCGATCCAAGCCAAAATAAATAAGTAATGTGATAATTTTCGATGTTAGACTGCCATCTGCTTTTCCGATCGAGTCTCTAATTACCTCTTAAGAAGTCCTATGCTGCCTGCATTAAGCATTGAAAACCAGTGGCAACATTGCCTTGCAGCCATCAGAGATGCCGCCTCTGCAGTACTAAGTTTCACACGGCCACCACAGCGAAACCCCTGGTTTGACGACGAATGCCGGCAAGCGCACGCAGCGAAACAACAGGCATACAAAACGGTGCTGCAAAAAAAAGGACCAGAGCTGCTCGCGAACTCTACGAGCAGAAGTGGAGAGATGAACACTGGCTTCTTAGATGGAAAAAAAGAGAGCATGAGAAGCTCGAGATCGAGGAGATAGAGGGATGTCACAACAGGAATGAGGTGCGTAAATTTTTCCAAAAGGTAAAAAGACACTTCCAAGGAAACCAGCCACGAACCGAAGCCTGTAAGGACGATCAGGGGAACATCGTAGTAGAACCGCAGTCGATGCTGAGAATATGGAAAGACTACTTCTCCAAATTATATAACGGCGATGACGAACCGAATTCCGCTGTAAGGGAGATAGAACCACTCAACCTAAGGGACGCAGATCAACAATTCCGCCTACCCGACCTTGACGAAGTGAAGATAGGTATATCTTAACTTAAGTCAAACAAAGCTGCTGGAGGTGACGGCATCGCTGCCGAACTATTCAAAGCAGCAGGCGATGACTTGGTTAGGAGCATGCACCAACTCATCTGCAAAATATGGTCGGAAGAAAGCGTGCCCGATGAGTGGAATCTCAGCATAGTGTGCCCGATACATAAGAAAGGAGACCCTCTAAGATTCTCTCTGCCGTATTATGTGAACGTCTGAAGCCATTCGTCAACAACCTGCTTGGTCCTTATCAGTGTGGCTTCAGACCAGGAAAGTCCACTATCGACCAAATATTCACACTACGGCAGATCTTGGAAAAACCCAGGAGCTTCAAATCGATACCACCATCTCTTTATCGATTTTAAAGCCGCATATGACAGCATCTACAGGGAAGAGCTCTACCGAGCAATGTCTAGTTTTGGCATCCCTGTCAAACTTATCCGTTTGTGCAGAATGACGATGGAGAATGCACGCTGCTCTATCAAGTTCGGAAAAGATCTTACCGAAGCATTTGATGTCAAAATAGTTTTAGACAAGGCGATGCACTGTCATTCGACTTCTTCAACATCGTTCTGTAAAGAATTGTGCAAAACTCAACCGTCAATACTAGAGGCACAATCTTCCAAAGGTCCATCCAATTACTCGGATACGCAGATGATATTGACATAATTGGAAGATCAAAGCATGAGCGTTCTTCACCTTTGTGACGGAAGCGAAGAAAATGGGTTTAGTGGCAAGATAAAGATATGCTGTCATCATAAAAGGACATTGAACAACGACGGCTTGGACAAAACGTCACCATGGACAGCTATGACTTCGAGGTAGTTAAGGACTTTGTCTACCTAGGCACCGAATCAAACGAAGAATAACTCTTGCAAATCACTGCTTCTTTGGACTTAGAAAATTGAGAAGGGAAGTCCTCTCTCGAGCATCTAAAATCACCATCTATAAGACACTCATCATCCTGGTTCTCATTTATGGCGCTGAGGCCTGGACCCTGTCTTCGGGTGATTTTTGGTCCCTTACGCATAGATGGAGAATTGAGAAGAAGATTTAACGACGAACTGTTACAAGTGGCAGTAGAAGAGGTCACCCAGTTTAACTATCTGGGAAGCTATTTGCCACTCAATGGTGGAACGGACCTACCTGAGCTTCGTGCAAAAAACCATCACAATCTTAAAATTTTAAATGAAAATATCCTTCATACTGTTCCTTTTTTCTTGTTTCAAGATTTCAACACAAAATGACTTAAGTAAACCACAAAGCTTATTTAATATAAAAGCTTCCGAAAATTCTACAAAATAATAGAAGCTTATATCAATTAAACAAAAACTTATAGCTGTTAAGATAAAATATATTTAAATTTCATAAATTTTCCCTTTCAACATTTTTATGAAAATATAAATCAGAGTTTTGGTTT
Organism: Eupeodes corollae; assembly: GCF_945859685.1. Classification (NCBI taxonomy): domain Eukaryota; kingdom Metazoa; phylum Arthropoda; class Insecta; order Diptera; family Syrphidae; genus Eupeodes; species Eupeodes corollae. The sequence continues at coordinate 78,150,413 of NC_079147.1, read as the reverse complement.
CAAATTTCTCATAATCCCCCATCAACCAAGCCCAAAGCTAAGTACGCCAAACTGAGGAAAGATTATCCTCATTAAACGAAAGAAAAATCATCATAGACAATCCGCAATTTGAACCCCAACTTAAATAAACAGTTTTTTTTCTTGAAGTAAACAAACCTGAGATTGTACATATACATTGTATATACAAGTATAGGTATATAAATATATCAGGTGTCAGATTAGAGGTAAATAATCCAATTTATCCTTCTTTATGTATACACACTATAAATATATAAAGGTAAATGCTTCCCAGTCTCCCATTAAATGGAACCAACCTACCTACCTACCTATATCCTTAATCGCTTTACTGTCTTTTCAAAATATTATCCCGCCAGCAAACAAAAGGATCTCTTTCAAGGTACCTATGTTATGTATATATAGTTTCTTTCACACAAAATGTACACATAAACTTACAAAATATACCACAAGACAAACTTCCTTTATACAGTAGGTGCCTATTGCTATAAAGTTTTGCTCTTTAAAATAATTCAGCCTACCTATACCAGGTTTCTCGTCTCGACTGAAAAACCCATCATAGAGTTTGAAGCTTTTGCTCAAAAACCTATCTGGAAGGAAACATAAAAAAGGACTCCTCTCTGTCTCTGATGGTTCACAACATTGTGAATTGTTAGCTGTGAGGAGAATTGGCATTAAAAATGCACCCAATTTCAATTAAACACCGCTTAATCCAGACATCCGTTACGTATTTTACAATTTCCCTTTCCTCTTTGAGATGAGAGTACCTATAGTCACTCACAACACAACATTTTGTGGGCACCACAAATAGGATCAGGATCAGAATCAGGATGAGAATAGTGTCCTGGGAAAATTGCCCGTCCGCAAAAGGTAATAAAAAGATAAAAAAAAGACCCCTCAGTGTTTCGTGTTTATCGGTTAGTCAGGTCTGTGGAAGTGGGTGTTTTTTTTTTTTGTTGGTTTGGTGTTTGCTCCTTTTTCATGGGAAATCCATATTTTTATATTATTTTTTCGTCTCCCTAAGCAATAGGCCAATGTGACAGTAATCCTTATCATGTTGTGGTCCTGACAGGACTTCGGATAGACAGAACACAAAATAAACTAAGCCCACACTGGGACTGGGAAGATGGTTTAAATGATAATACAAACGGTAGACAAAATAAAAAGAAGAAAGTGTCACTTACCTTCTCTCCGCTATCTGATGGCAAATAAAATGTTAACACCGTCAGGAATGATATACCCATGCAAGGAATAATTATGTTCACCGTATAGAAGAGCGTCTTCCTCCGCATCGTTATGTTGAATGTGATATCCAAATAAGGCTCATCACAGCATGTGTAGAATTTCTCGTTCCTATGTACACATCGTCGTCGTTGTCGTTCATATAGCAAGGACATCATCCACAGGACCAACAACAAAACAACAACAGCAATATCAGCATCAACAGCAACAGCATCCGAATGCAGGGAACCGAAAAAGACACCAACAAATGTAGAATAAAATGGTTGAACAGAATACGATACAAATTTATAGATACAAGTACAAATAAATGCAGATATCTATGTAGATAGTTACAGTTACATTCAGCGTTTACTCCTCTCATGTCCCTAAAGTCTTGATTATGATATAGCTACGTGCTTGTATACAAAAGGAATTGTTAAAGGACGATTTAAACTAACCATTGTTGCCACTTTCAGTAAAAATATTCACGCCGATGGATGGATTCGGAGCAAGATTTTGACACTTGTAATATCATAGAAATGTCAAAATTGACATTTGACTCCCTCCACAGCTTACTCAATGGATTATGTAATCGTTGTGGTAATAATGTAAATCTTTTAAAAAATAAACTAGAATTGTACTCATATCTGATTTTACAAAGGCCTAATCGAGTTAAAAAATAATCATTTGATTAATGGTGTGTCAGTCCAAAAAATAGAATTCTAAAATAAATTTAATAAAAAGACACAGAGAGAATAAAACACTGAACACAATGTCAGTTGCACCTTTAATAGGTACGTCCGTCACAAACTTTGACCGAAAATATTCGTTTTGTTCCTGTTACTTTGGATTTCTTCTTTAAGTATTGTCAATTATTTTGGCTTTGTTTTTTATTCTATTATTTTCAAAAATTACTGCAACTATTATTATTTTCAGACTATTGTAACAATCTTAACAATTTGAGTCAAAAAACCTGTCAAAACATTGATTCCAAACAAATTTAATGTAACGATAAAACAAGGCATCAAATCAAATTCAGATTGAAAAACAGAAAAAGTTACAGTTTTAAAAACATTTTTTTATAGTCGAACAGTGTGGCTCTTTATTTTTAAGTTCATGACGCTGAGCTGTCAAAAATAGATCTGTTTCTTTTTTAGCTTAAACTGGTCATCCATCATCCGAACTTTCAAGTTTCGGAGCGCATTCTATGAGCTCTGAAGAAAATGACCGAGCTTATTTAGTAGAAAATTAAAAGAACATAGTTAACTTGGAAAAAGTAAAACAAAAAGGTAATAAATATTTTTCATAGAGTTTTGAAAGTTAAGTGCTTCGGTGCGTTTAATAAACAAGTCAGAAGTAAGAGCTCTGAACAAATTCTTCTAAAAATGTACCAAACATGCTTTATGTTTTCTCAATGCTCTGCTAACAGTTAAAACGGAAAAACATTTTACTTAGTTTTCATGGGGTTTTTAAGGAACTTTAATATGTTTTCAAATGTTTGCACTATTTAACTTTAAAACTAAGCAGTCCCGTGTCATGATAGTGCGTAGGGCTGTCATGACAGAGACGCTATGTTCAATCCACGGTACCATGGGTACTGCCTCTTGAAAGGAACTAACAAATCCCCCAAGTATAATTCTTGTCATGAAAAGCGCTTTCTAAAATTAACTGTTCGGATTTGTCATAAAACTGTAGGTCCCCTCCATCCCTAAAAAAAATTACTTGTGCACAAAAAGGTTTGAGAGTTCGGATTGTGTTAATTTAAAAGCTTTTTTTCACGGGTCTGCTTCTTGGAAAAAATTGAGAGCAATTATTGTCCTTACTGACATTACTAGCACCCAAAAATAGTTGAAAGCTGTTAATTAGGCGCTGATTTTTCACGAGCTGTAGTGCCAGCAAATTTGTTTATTTATAGATAATTAATAAATAAATTAGGTGGAGCATTATAAATATTGTTGCCAATAAAAATGATTGTCACTTCAAGAAACTTGAGATGTTTTTCGTCCCAAAACTGTAATTGCATTATGACATTTCTTTCTAGGTCTGTTCAACTATCTAACTATCTGTTCACCAATTCCAGCACATCAGGCCGATCCTTGACCAAAGCTCAAAAAATTAGTTCAATAAATTTGAATAGGTTGCCAAAATTTAGGCGACAGAAATGAAAGGTTTTAAATGTCACATAAGAATGAAAATTGACAGTTGAACTGTTTTCAGAACAAAATATTGTCTACCAGGTTTATAACCTTAAATCAGCTATTTTCTGATAGGTGGCGTACTTTCACATATTGAGCTGCCACGGACAGCTTTTTTATTCGTGAATAGGATGTCAGTGCAAATTGTCAGCAATTTTCTGACAAAAATTTCCTGGGTAATAAGTATAGTTTTATGCCAGAAAAAGAGCATTTTTGACAAGCTCTACTTCAATTTCAAGGAATCGGCTATTGAACTGAATTGAATGCTATTGTACCTTCAAAGGTTAGGTATTTGTATTTTGTATTTATTACGTATTATTTAGTCTTGCACAGTAAGATCCAATATCTTTTATGGTAGTATAAGCTTCAGTTTTACAATTGGTTTACATGAAATGAATGAATACTTAATTTTAAACAAGATGACTTAAAAAAAATGTAATTAATGAGAAAGATTTGATCCATGGACTTTATTATAATACCTTATAAAACACCTTTAAAGTATACAAAAAAAAACAAAAGTTAAAATCATCGCAATGCCTCAAAATACTGTCTAAGTCTTATTCTAAACCGAGTAGTGCAGCCTATCATCCTTATAGTTTGAGGTAGGGAATTCCACAACCGAACCACGTGAACGAAAAATTGACTGCTCGAAACAAGATAGGAGCAGCGTATTGGTATCAGATCGCTTCTTCGATTAGAGCGTGGAAAAAGGATTCTGTTGTAAAGGTACGTCGGTTGTCGTGTTTGCATAATAAGCAGCTACTTAGCAAGAATCATTCTTGTTTTTATTGGAGTGATTCTTTGGGTGGTCCATAACATACGTAAGCCTCTGTACACTCTACCTATGATAAGTTGTATATGCTTTGTCCAAGTGAGTGTCTTATTGAATACTACTCCAAGATTCTTGGCTGAGTCAACAAACTGAATAGGGCTATCATGGAGTAATATTGGAGAAAAGCAAGATTTGAAATGACAAAGCATTTGGAGTTAATAGGATTTAAGCAAAGTCCGTTTGATCGAGACCAAAGCAATATTTTATTAAGATCTTCATTTATCTCCCAAATACCATTTTCAAACAACCCCAGTGGACAACTGTACCTAAGCTGTACATCATCGGCGTATGGATGAGTTAAAGCTTAGAGAAGGGAGCTCATTTACATACCTGGTAAAAAGTAATGGTCCCAAAATAGACCCTTGGGGAACACCTCGTACTAGCGGAAGAAAATTTGAAGTTTTGTTGTTAGAAACTACTGCTTGGTGTCTAGAACTAAGATATGAAAAAATTAGTCTCACTGATGATAACGTAAATTGGAACTCATCCCTGAATTTGATGCATAAATTACTGTGGTTAACACTTTCTCTTATTTCCTCGACCATATTATAAGGGCAGTAGTGCAACTTTGAAAATGTTGTTGAAAAGATGTGTAATCGGTAGAGTTGCCTTCACAAACAATAGATGGTTTTCATCAAATGCTATTGAGATTGATTTAATAGATAAAGAGGATTTTAGAACAACTTCATCATCAATGGCTGAGAAGCTTAAGCCCCTTGTGGAGAAAATGTCGGTTTCTAAATGTCCAGATAAGTCTGCGCTATCATTGAATTGATGATAGGGATGTAAATTGGTATTCAACTCGTCACAATCAATGATATCAGAAACATTGTTTAAGTGCTTACCAACACCAATTTCTTTTAAATTCTTCCAAATTCTATGACCGCCTAATGAAGGGTTAAGTCGAGGAACATAGAAACGTATCTTAGCTCCCCTTATCTCAAGAACAACTTTATTTCTTAAGATAGTGTATACCTTATGAAGTTCGTCGAGTCTAAAAAGTTTCCAAACTTTGTAAGCTAGATTGCGCTTATTTATTCAAACTTTAATTTTGTTGTTGAACCAATAATGGTCATTGCATTTAAAGGTTTTTGTTTTGTAGGGAACTTGAACAATGAAAAGAGAGTAAATGTTTCCTTCAATGAAAGAATCTCGGTAGTTGACAGACTCCATAAAGAAAACTCGAGACCATTCAACCGAACTAAAGTCATGTTCTAGATGGCTAATTATAGCTTTTAAAATCCCTATAGCAACAACTGCTGCTTGAAACAAGAGGTTCGCACTATTAAGTAAGGTATGAGATGTTTGAACTGTTTCATGAAATGAAACCTATAACTACCACTCAAAAATTTTCCAAAACCACTTGAGATGCTACAACATCTCGCTTAATCTCAAGACCTGGATCTTTCTGTCTACCACCGAGCAGAACTTCAAATCATACGAAAACGTCCGAAAATGGCTTGAAGAGTAATTTGCCTAAAAAGAAAGGCATCATTTTACAGTTGTACCAACCAATTTGTTTATTTACTTGAAAAAATGTGAGTTTGAGTAAAAACTTTTTAAACGATTTAGTAAAATGTCAAACTCATTTTTAGCAATTTACTCAGGAATTCCAATTAATGGCTGAATCACAAACACGCTTCAGCTTCGGCTTAACCTGACGTTTACGAGTTCAGACACAATGGAGCTTCGACCTCACGTTTTGTTTGACAATCGTAAGGAAAAGAACGTAATGCGACTTCAAACGGAAGCTCTAGTTCAATTATCTGAACATTTGCTTTGCCTGACAGCTCAACAGCTTTAAAAAATGTCAACAAACAAAATATTTGCTCTTTGGAGGGATGAAATAATAGAAATGTCATTCGAAGCATCCTGCAAGCAGGCCCACCGTAACGCAGACGAAGCCGAAGCCGAAGCTGAAGCATGTTTGTTAATCAGCCATAAAAGGTCCGTTTGAACGTACATATTTGTTTTGTTTATTTTCACAAACTGTTAGGCATGTTTGGATGCACGTCATTTAATAAAAAGCAAGTAGGAATTTACTCGTTATCAAAACGAAAAGAAAGGTTTAAAATGATGGACTCTTTTAGTTAATTGCTAAATATTTATCAAATTGCTATTATTTATTATTTATTTAAAATTCTGCGACAGTCATGTTAAGGTTATTCGCGAAAATACGATGGAATTATTCATTTGGATGTGATTTACTTATACTTTTTTAACGATTTTGAACTTGAACTAACTATGAATTCATTTTGTGCACGTTTTTTTTTTTTAAATTAAAATATTTTGTGTAATTTTTCAATAAAAACATATTGAAATACCAAAATACTGAAATCATTATCATTTTTATTTCAAAACAATCAAAGTGGCAACCTTAAAACCAATTTGGTTCGTTCGAAACAACACACGCGAGACGATGATAATGGTTCAACGGTTATAAGGTTGGTCTAAAGAGGAAATTTCCATGTTTTCATTAAAACGGAAATCATTACACAAAACATAATAAATGTGATTCAACATTGGTTGGAGGTACAAAATAGCAACTATACACATAGCAATTTTGTACGTATATATCAACCAACATTCTGCATGTACTGTTCATCTATATGTGCACAGTGTACAGTAATGCCATTGGTATGATTGTGATATTTGTTTAAAAACGGGAAACAAGAATGTTGAACTCTTTCCAAAAGGTTCGTTGTTCGTTATTCGTTATTTAATATTATGTAACTTTACGACGCGTCGTCTACGTCTCCGTCAACATCGACGTCAGTTCTTGTCGTACGAGTTGTAATATTCTCTATGGGAATATGTAATATATTTTTGTTTATGTTTGACTTTTTCTTCTTTTTCGTTTCATATGAATTTCGGATTTCTGACTAAATGTGCTTACTGTTTAAATACTGAAGGTTCCTATAAATGTTGTTCAAGTAACAAATAGCTACTTTATTTTCATTGCAAAAATATACTATAGATAGAGTCTTATGGATGAATGGTTGAGTTGATGTAAAGAGAGACATTTTAAAATAAATCAATCATGATGAAATTTCAAAAAAAAAAATACGAAAAATTGGTTGTGGGATTTTTCGTACGAGTAGTTCAGAAAGATGATCCGGATCATAATTGAGGCATGTTCTACGATACCAAATTGACTCTGGCTACACTCCCTGGGGACTGTTTTAAGGAAGGTGTGTTCACACATTGGACTCATTTGGGGTGAATGACTTTGACGTTTCTTCATTTTATCATGTTAACAACTCAATTAATGGTGAAACAAATACAAAAGCTGTTAAACTTGTGTTTTTGGAAAATTGTGAAAACAAGATAAAATGTCTGCAGAGCTATTCACATGAGATATCAACGACCAACGAATGAACGATTATTTGTCCATTATGACGTTTCATGGCCTGTTTTTATTCCTCATTACAGATGCACAACAAAGAATTAAATAAAATATTTACTTAAATATTTTATTCATTTAAGTGTGGATTGTATGTGGAACTCGAATTGGGTTTGACAATTCGCGACGAACAATTTGTATTCTTAAATTTCTCTTATTTTGGCAATGAAAACCGTAAAATTAACATTAAGATTAATTTAAGCAATCTCTACTATCTACTTTTTTGTTTACAATTTACCCAGAATTAAAGTTTAAAAATTGTATTTAAAATCACATTTATTTATTCATTCGTTGGTAGATGGTCGCTCTACTGTGAATGGTCGTTTATAAATTATTTAGTTAATCGCTCTCATGTGGTTAGACCTTAAGACTATGTTGCATTTTAAATCGTTTTTAAGTGCCATGATTTTATTAGACATTTACATGAGCATGAGGATGATATAAAATGTAAAAATAAGTGACATCAAAACGGTCTATAAAGTGACCAGAAAACCCTCAATTATTAACAAGATTGACACTTATCAAAATTGGAAGATGACATCCAGTATTTTGCATATTCTAATATTTGGACAGATGTCACTTCTTAAGTTGTCATCTTTTGACATTTGCCTGAAAGTTGAAGATATTTATGTGAACGATACAAATTTAGCAAAGAGTTGTTCACAATTCTGTAACTTGTTCTGTCGATAAAATCTTTTTTAACTTTTGAAAATTTTCTTAATCCACATGACATATTTTTTTGATATTTCAAATCAATGGGTCCGTTTTCAAGATTTAGGTTTGTTTGTTTTGTTAATTTTTGTTTCACAAATTGTAGCAGTTAAGGATATTATAGATTTTCATTGGAATTTTTTTGTAATGGACATTCACAAATATGCTGATTAGGAAAATGAATTTCTTGAGTTGAATATAGTCTTAGCAAAAAAAAGTACTGGTACTGTCACTACTGCCGTAAGCTCTCTGTATCTCAACTAGCTTTCAAAATGTCTTCTTTTAAGGCTGACGTTTTAGAACTTTCTAAAGATTTTGAAGAGCTTCTGAAGTTTTTCAACGCTGCAGTTTGCAAATTAAATGCATACTCTGTAACCAACATCATGGTCGATAGTTCTACTTCGACTAATGATTTGTCACAGTCTATTCCCACTACTTTCTCTTCTACAGGAGAAGATATTCTTGCGCAATCAGGTTCTGGTGTTAATAACGCAGAAAGTGTACCTGATAAACAAAAGAAAAAGTCTAAGAGAAAATTCTGAACATGCTAGAAATTCTACCCCTCCATCAAAAAGAACAAGTATATGTTTGATTTGAGAACAATTAAGTGGTGATTCTCATCGGCTTTGTTGATCTTTTTGATGATTAAATGAAAACAATTTTCATTTGATTTTTCCCAACGTTTCGACGGTGATTGCCGTCTTCTTCAGGGGATGTCTTTATTCACATAAATGATAAGAGTGTTTATTAAATACATACGAATATTATGTAAAGCTTTCAAGTATGACTTACATTGATTTAAATATTACAAAAACATTAAAACAAAAAATAATTTAAACAATTAAAACAATTAAAATTTAAAGCGCTTCCGACTTTGAAGACTTGTCACTGTTAAATGTAAACTGTTGAATTGTTTTTGTCTGAAACTAAGGAACAGTAAACGGCGGATATGTTTTGAGTGTCTTGTTTGCGGTTCATATTATTTTTGTTATTTATTATGTGAAGTGTTTCTAATGTATAGCGTTTGGATGTATGTTTCTCCGTTGCAAGAATTTGGACTCCTTCAAAGTCTGGTTGATGTCCTGTTTCGATGGTGTGGCATGCTAGTGCTGTCTTTTCCGGGTTTTTTTGGCGAATGTCTGATTTATGGTTAGCCATTCTTTGTCGAAGGAGTTGTTTAGTTGTGCCAATGTAGCAGAGATTGCATGGTTCGTCCGGTTTTCCTTTGCAGTTTATTTTGTAAACTACGTCTGAGCGGCGATCCTTGTCCGTTTTCGTCTTTAGGCATGTAAATAAAGATGCAATTGTCTGGTTTGACTTATATGCTAAGTTCACGTCAGAGTTGTTTTTGGCGACAACTTCTTTGAAATTTTCCGAGAGTTTGGGAACATACACAACACTTTTATAAACACCATTCTTCTCTTCCAACTTGTTTCCGGAAGAAACTTGATGTTTTTGACGAAGTATCAAGTTTCTTATGATTTTTATCGGAAAGCTATTGTCAATGAGTATTTGTGTTACTTTTTTCTCATTGTCGGAGTGGTATTTTGAGTCACTCAACGCAAAGACTTTATTTATGAGATTGGAAGCAGTGTTCATACGTATGTGTTTGGCTTGATTAGATCGGAAATTGACAAGTCTTCCAGATGCCGTATCCTTCTGATACCAGTCGAAAGACAGACGGTCGTTTTCCCGATAGATTTTAACGTCTAGGAATGTTATTGACTCACTTTCTTCCTTCTCTACGGTGAACTGGATCTTTTCGTTGAATTGGTTGAGGCATCGTTAGCACATTATCAATTTCTTCTCTTTTAACAATCGCGAAAATATCATCAACGTATTTTGCTATAAACTTAGGTCTGTAGTTTAGTTTAAAACATTCTTCAAGCAAATAGTCTAAAACCAAGTCAGCAATCGTCGGGGAAAGAGGGTTTCCCATTGGCATACCATGTATTTGTTTGTACAAGTTGTCTTTAAATTGTAAATAGTTATTGTCCTTAATGCAAAAATTAAACAATTCGAGAAATTTGCTTTGGCTCAACCTTGTGTTTTGGCTTATAATTTCCCATTTACTTTTAATAATGTTGACTGCAAGTTGAACAGGAACATTAGTGAACAGAGAAACAGCGTCATAAGAAACCAAAACTTCATTTTTATCGATTGTTAAATCTTTCGCTTTGTACTTGAACTCTAACGAATTTTTAACTGAGTGGGAAGATTCTTTCGTGACACACTGTAATATTTTACCAAGAAACCTGGAGAGTTCATAACAAGGCACTTTCATCGATGATGCTATCGGGCGGAGAGGCATGTTTTGTTTATGTATTTTCGGTAGTCCATATATAGCAGGTATTTGTGCTGTGTAGTTGGTCATTTTTGTTTTCTCTCTGTCGTCGATAATCTTGTTAGTGTGTAACCATTTAACGAATTCATTGTTTTTGTTTTGCAAGGTGGTGAGGGGGGTCGTTCTCATGACTCTATATGTTGAGCGGTCAGACAGAAGTTCTGTCATCTTCTCGTCATACTCTTTCCTATTCATCGCAACTGTGACATTGCCTTTGTCAGCTGCTACAATGATGATGTTTTTGTGTTTTTTAAGAAAATTTGCAGCGTCTTTGTGTATCTTCATAATGTACTTTTCGAAAATGTTGTTGTGGTGGTGACGTTGAAAAGAGTTAAGCATATTGCTATACTTGGCTCTGGTTGTTTCTTGTCTGGTTTCGTCTTTTTCAGACCTTATAATTTCTTCACCATCAGCAATGAGTTGGAAAAGAGGGAATGTATTTTTTCCAATTGGCAATGCAAATTTTTTTCCCAGAGAGAGAAGCCATTTGATTTCAATTGGAAACTCTATATCACTTTTATTAACAAACCAATTTTCATGCATTTTGATGTTGAATTTTGTCCAAAAAGCATATTTTAATTGATTGATTTTTTCTGTGTGGATTTGTTGTTTTTTCTTGCAAATGTTAATAAAGCTTTGTTGTTGTTGAGTTATGAATTGTTTATGTTCTTCCGATGTTATATTTTCATGTATTCGTTTGTTAAGCATTCTGAGTGTGTTGTTTGTTTGTTTTATTTTGTGGTAGGTTTCAGTAATTTCTAGGTTGAGAATTTTTTGATGGAATTTGAGTTCAATTTTGTCATATGAAGCGAGGGATTCTTTGCTGGAGAAAAGTGCTTTGGTGTTATTTGTGGATCTTTGTAAATGTTTGGGAATAAATCCATATTGTCTGCAAGTTAGTAGAAATGCGTGTGTTTGTTTTTGGTTCGCGGATTTTTGTTTGAAGTTGCTGTATTCTTTAAGATGCATACATACGTGTTCGCCATACTTATAAAGCATATGTTGATAATAGTTTTTCATATTTGTAAATAAAGAAATATCGGCTAGCCGTCCGAATTGTGCAATGATTTATAATTTTGACCAAGTTGATGTTTATGTTTGATTTGAGAACAATTAAGTGGTGATTCTCATCGGCTTTGTTGATCTTTTTGATGATTAAATGAAAACAATTTTCATTTGATTTTTCCCAATGTTTCGACGGTGATTGCCGTCTTCTTCAGGGGATGTCTTTATTCACATAAATGATAAGAGTGTTTATTAAATACATACGAATATTATGTAAAGCTTTCAAGTATGACTTACATTGATTTAAATATTACAAAAACATTAAAACAAAAAATAATTTAAACAATTAAAACAATTAAAATTTAAAGCGCTTCCGACTTTGAAGACTTGTCACTGTTAAATGTAAACTGTTGAATTGTTTTTGTCTGAATGTTTTTTCATTTAATCATCAAAAAGATCAACAAAGCCGATGAGAATCACCACTTAATTGTTCTCAAATCAAACATAAACATCAACTTGGTCAAAATTATAAATCATTAAGAACAAGTATAAACAATTTCATCCCTATCAAAGCTGTCTCGAAACCAAAAATAATTTTTATATCTCGTCTGGACCCAGTTGCAACGCAAGAAGATATAACTTTCCACTTAGTATCTACCAAGAGCATACCTTCCAGCTCTTCCATCAGGTGTACTAAGATCAGTAAACCATAAAGCTTTGTTTCCTCTTTTAAATTAATAACAAATCCTTCTTACTTTGATTCTATTTGCAACCCAAATATGTATATGGCCCGCAGAGACTTAAGTCAAATAATTTACTCAAAGTCAAAAACAGGGTGTTTCTTTGAAAACGAAGTCAAAAAACTTAACAGGCTTGCGCTCTTCTATCAAAACGTAATTTCCAATCATTTCCACACAACGTATTCGTTTTGACAGAAACGTGGCTTACATCAAGCTTTTCCGTCACAGAAACGATCGTCATGTTGGTAATGCAAAGGATTTAGGTGGAGGTGTTCTCATTGCGGTAAAAAATACACATTTCTCTTCTTCTGTATCTTTTCCATTTGAATTATCAATTAAACTGGTTTGTGTAAAGATTATGATACAGACTTAGACTTTTTTCATTTTAAACGTTTACATTCCTCCAAAAAGTTTAGAGTCTGTTTTTAACGATATCTCCTTGGCATTAGACTATCTTATAAATTTGTCCAGCTCTGACACCAATATTTTACTTGATGATTTTAATTTACAACACATTGACTGGATTCCATCCGAAGACGAATCCTGCCTCTTTTCTCGATAAAGTCCTTCTTACTGACTTACAGCAAACAAGCTGTATTAAAAACTCAAAAAGTCGAATGCTCGATTAAGTCTTTTCTTCTGACCCTATTAGTACTCTTGTTCTAGAATCTAAATGAAGAATTGCTAATATTGATAAATATCACAGCCCCTTGGAAATTTGTCTTGACTTAAGAACACAGTAATTTTGATTGCTTATACAATTTTGATTTCAGAAGAGCTTACTTAAAGCATTTTTCTGAATATTTAACCATTTCTGGAATTGCAATTTCAACTTTTTATAAGATCCTCTTTGAAAGAGAATCCTAAACAATTTTGGAACCTTGTACACTTAAAGAAAAAAATCAGATGGCTTTTTAGTTAACTTCACTTACAAGAACCTTTCGTTAGATAAAACTGTTGAAATCTGTAATGCTTTCGCAACAAATTTACGAGAGTCCTTTGTTAATAACCCTGAAGAAGTTGATGATGTATATTTTCATAATATTCACTCCTTTTCGCAAACTAGCTGTAGTCACATACCTGTCCTACAGAGTACGGTCCTTGATCTTTTATCTGCTTTAAATGATGACTGCTCAGCCGGTCCCGATGGTATTCCCCCGATAGTACTATAAAAGTGTATTAATGCTTTAGTTGAACCCCTTACGCTCTTATTCGAATTTTCTCTAAAAACAGGCAAATTTCCCAGCATATGGAAAAATCATTTCTAACACCAATTTTCAAGAAAGGTAACAAGTCGGATATAAGCAACTACAGGCCCATTGCAAAGCTTTCTTGCATTTATAAAGTATTTGAACAAGTTGTTTGTGAAAGCGTAGCATATTTTAGTAAAAATCTCATTTGCGAACAGCAACATGGTTTTGTGAAAAAAAGATCAACCGTTACTAATCTCCTCACATTCTCAAACATATGTTCAAACGCTTTAGAACAAGGTTATGAAGTTGACTGTGTATACACTGACTTTTCTAAAGCTTTTGACCAACTAAGCTACGGAATTATTTTATTTAAACTTAAGGCTCTTAGTTTTCCACCATTTTTCTTAGCTTGGATTAAGTCATTCCCTGAAAACAGATCCTATATGAGGTAAAATTTAGAAATTTGTATTCTGAACCTTTTGTTGCTCAATCTGGGGTTCCCCAGGGGAGCCATATTTGCCCTTTTCTGTTCATCCTGTCTGTTAACGATGTATTGTCATGTCTACGCTCAAGTAAAGTTCTCATTTTTGCTGAGGATATGAAGATTTTCAAAATAATAAAGTCCAACCATGATCGTATCCTTTTGCAAGCCGATAGTGATAGCTTTACATTTTAGTGTGGCAAAAATAGCCTTACTCTCAACCCCTTAAAATGCCAGATAATAACTTTTACTAGAAAAGAATCGGTAGTGTATTTGATTATTGTATATCACAGCAAAAACTCTGTCGTGTCTCCACATTTAAAGATTTAGGTGTACATTTCTGTTCCAACTTAGAGTTTACACATCACATTAAGTTTATTGTTAATAAGGCAAGTTCTATGCTTGGTTTTATAAAACGCTGGGCAAAGGAGTTCAATGATCCCTATGTTACCCTTTCCTTGTTCGTCCTCATCTTGAATATGCTTCGCAGGTATGGACTCCCTATTACGAAATTCATAGAAAACGTATTGAATCAATTCAACATAATTTCATTCGCTTTGCCCTAAAAGGTCTTCCTTGGGAAGATCCCTATGATCTGCCTCCCTATGAACATCGTATTCTACTTCTTCAAATGCAATCTCTCCATCAAAAACGTGTTAATAATGACTTAGTATTTTTTCATCAACTTATTAATTGTGAAATTGATGCACCTTATGAGCTTTCTTGTGTACATTTGAATTACCGAGGCGGAACTCATCAGTTGCGTACATTTGATTTAATACATATTGACTTCCAAAGAACTAACTATGGGAAGAATGAAGCTTTAAGTCGAATGAGGATTTTATATAACTTAAATTGTTGATCGATAGATTTAAATTTAAATAAGGTGGGATTAAAATCATTGTTTAGAACTTTAGAACCAGTGCTCCACTATCGTAAAAGTTCTCAACTTGTTTTAAACTTCCCATAGGAAGTTATTGTAATGGGTCCGATTTGTCAAATTAAAAATTTTGACATTTCTCGGCGTTTAAGGTCCTAGAGTCGAAATAAAATATTCTTAGAAAGATGTCTGTACGTGCGTAAGATACAACATTTTCCATAAAGTAAATTATGACTTTAGAGTCCTCTTAGGGTTATCCAATAAAAGGTTTCATTATGAATAGCCCGCTATTTGTTCAGTTCTCATTTCTAAAGCTGTCATCTTTTGCCATTTGACAGTTAAGAACCACAACATTACTGATTTAGAATTGCAGAAAAATAATGTGGTCGACGTTCATTGTTAACGAAATCGCGCTTCTATTATGAACGTAACCTACTGAACTTCTCTAAATTGAAAATTAAATGAAAATAAGTCAATACTTTTACAATACCAGTGCTTAAACCTTAGCTGCATTTTTATAATGTTGACCTTAGACTTTTGTGTGAGACCCATAACATTTGCTATAGCTCATGTTGCCTTAAGACAAATGGGATCATCACTTTATTGCGTACCACAGCAATGAATGCAATTTATTAGTTATATATTATCATTTTATTGGCGTATGAAACAGCCACGTGTACACGTGCATATCCCGGACAACAATAGTTGCGCTACATACAAATTTTAATGGAAACGCATACTTCAGAATCAGTCGTACGCCCACAATCTATGTTCGAAGGAGCGTTTTATGCACGAACGCATCACTTATCAGTGCAGCATTTTATGCAATTTATTTTGGGTTACGTGGCGTATACGTAACATATTTTCATAGTTACATATCTCATTCCCATCACAGAAATGCATGCAGTAAAAACATATACATATATTTTTTTTATTTTTATTTTGGTAAGCAAATACAATTTCAAGTATCTCCTTTAACCAACCAACACGTCAGGATTCAGGATGTGTGTGATTACTAAGAGAAGAGCTGCAGCACAGGTCTTGAGTTGGATGGAAAGTGTTAACTTTTAATTGCGCTTGCATGATGCTGCATGGATATGGATTTGGATTGTGTGTGCAGTGTGCATTCGTGCATTCGTGCGATGCAAATACTTTGCACTATTAAAAGTAAAACCGAACTAACAGACACATTTTATAAAAATTAAATTTAGGTTTTTATTTTAAAACCAAATGAATCATAATGAAAAAATGATAAAGTTTTCTTTTTTATTTCTTTGCAAAAAATATGGCATATAAAAAAGTTTGTCTCTGAGACTAAAGAGCCAGAGGAGCTGTGTTATAAATTAGTGGTTGAATCTTGTGGGTGAGAAAAAGTTTTATTTTAGTTTTGATTGAAGACGAAAAAGAAGAAGAAGAACAGGAGTATGGTGGTAAATCGTGGTGGTGCTGTTTGATGAGGAGCTCAGATTTATTTCTTCTTTTTGGTTTTGAGTTTGGGTTATTCTAGTTAATGCAATGTTTGAAATGAGATTTGCGTCCAAGTTTCAAGGAATTTAAGGCAAAGTTTTGCTATAAGTTAGTTAGAATTGCAAGCGTGCTTTATAGATTGTGCATAGACAAAAAAGGAAAGGAAGTATCTGTCTATTGGATGTTCCAGGAAAAGAATATAAAAGAAATGGATAATTGTTGGTGGTGGATTTAACTTTGTGAAAGAATTTTGCAAAACTGTGACAAAATTTCAAAAAAAAAAAACTTTAAATTCTTCAGAATGAAGACCAAGAATTTTATGGGCAGCTGATCAAATATTTGAGTTTTATTTGAAAGATAGAGTAAGTTTTAAAGACGCAACTATAATAAATGTGAATTATTGATTGGGTTCGTGAAGATACTTAAATCTTTTAAATTGTTTAGAGGCGATAAAAAGTCGTTTAGTTTTGGATGAGAGTTTATAAAGATGGGAATATTTTAGATATCGATTCGGAGTTAGCGGGGTCATAGAATAATTGGACATCCCGTTACTTGAAGTATTCCTAACCTAGTAAATTAGTTTGCTGAGTGGATAAGAACATACCACTAAAAGAGTGCTTTGTTTAAAATGTTACCCTTATAAATATTGATTTACTTTAGAGACACAGGTAGAAGTAAAGATCATACACCACAAATTTATCTTATTATTCCATGATTCAAGTACAGACTTTATATTCATTCAAGTGGTTCAAGAATAAACAGTCTTTTTAAATAAATCTTAAACGAGTCAACAAAAAAACGTGTCTTCACAAACAAATGATTTTTAATGGAACTATGAGCTCTCGACCAGTTCCTATTCTAATTCAGTTACAAAAATTCATGACTTTGTTGTTCAAGACATCCATTTGATATGAAATTGCTAAATAATTTTTTTAAATACTTACTATAGGAAGCTATGAATAAATGCGAATATATAGACGATGAAAAGTACGTGCGAACGTACGGGCGCTCGCATAGACATATTTCTAAGAAAAACTGTATTTAAACTATAGCGACCTTGAAACGTCGATAAATGTCTAAATTTTCAATTGGACAAATCTGACCCACTACAATATTATTAAATTCCTGTGGAAATTTAATAATTACAATTGTTAGCCCTTTCTGAAAAATCAGCAATGTGAGAAGACTTGAAGGATTATCAATATTTGTGTTTCTATTAAATAGTTTATTTACTTTGCAACATTCATTTTTTTATATCTGTCCATGTAAGTCTAATCTCCTTACAAATCTCAGAACTAAACATTATTAGGGTATTTCTTGCATTTAAGTTTCAATTAATTTTTAGTGTACATTTTTTAAAATACGAAGTTAGGCATCTATAGCTTGACCTCTCTTAATTTTCCTTTTCTGACCTCAAATACTTTTGAACTTTGATCAACATATGAAAGAAAATTGTTAAGGACTATTGAAGGAATTTTCAAAACCCAATTGGAATTTAACAGTTCAAAATTGGTTTTGGTAAATTGCTAGGGAAAATCAATTTTCTGATATTAAACTTAAGCTTTTCCGATCAAGCTAAATATTTGGGCCTCATTTTAGACAAAAAACTAAATTGGAAGGCAAATACTGATGAAAGAGTCAAAAAGGCTACTGTAGCGCTTTTTACTTGTAAAAAGGCCATAGGATCAAAATGGGGCTTCTCCCCAAAAATAACCCACTGGCTATACACTTCGGTAATCAGGCCGATACTCATTTATGGAGCCGTCGTGTGGTGGATCGCACTGGACAAGACACAGGACACAGGAGCACTTCGCACAACACCAACCGCAGCACTGGAATTGTTTTTAAACCTCACACCACTTGACATCTTCTCTAAAAAGGTGGCTGCCAACTCATGTGTAAGGCTGAGAGCCACCTCTCAATGGACCAGTAACAATACTGGACATACTACTATTCTAGACAATTTCAGATCCATCCCAGATCGCTTAGACTATACCACCCTAAGAATGGTATTTGGTAAAAGATTCCATGTGTCCATCCCTTCAAGATCCTCCTGGGAAGAAGAGGGACCCCTGGAAGACGATGCGATACACTTCTATACTGACGGTTCAAAGACCGATCACGGAGTTGGAAGTGGTATCTTTTCTGAACAACTGAATCTCAGTCTATCCTATAGACTTCCCAATCAATATAGTGTATTCCAGGCAGAAGTAATGGCGATTAAAGAAGCACTATCCTGGCTCAAAGTAAACGTTATATCTTGTAAGAATATACGAATCTTCTCAGACAGCCAAGCCGCTCTTAAATCTCTCGCGTCTGTCTCCACAAACTCTCGAACAGTCCACGATTGTCAATCATCTCTGAATGAGATGACGGAACAGTTTAACATTCACCTCATTTGGGTGCCGGGCCACAGAGACATTCCGGGAAATTGCAAAGCCGATGAGCTCGCCAAAAACGAAAAACTTCTGCCTTATGTTAGACAAAAACATAACATAGGAACACCACTTGCTACATGCAAATATCTTCTCAAGCAATATGCTCTAGAAACAACAAATGCTTGATGGTCACAAATACCACCTACCTAGCAAGCAAGCAAATATGGCCAAGTATTGACTTAAAACGGTCAAAAAGCTTGATATGACTGAGCAGACAAAGTATAAGCCATACAATTGAAGTAATAACGGGACACTGCCTCATAGGAAGACATGCTATGAGGCTAGGGGTCTACACAAATGACTTCTGTATAAGCTGCATGGACGAGGAGAAAGAGGAAACAGTCCAACACCTTCTGTGTACATGTCCAGCACTCTCCATTAGAAGGAATTATTTTCTCGGTAATCCCTTCTTCGATAACACCAGTGAATCGTTGCCAACACAAAACGTCTCTCTAACTTTATTAAAAGTACAAAATGGTTTGTTTAAATTCATTACTCTCAAATGAGTAACCTCATTAGTGGTATCACAATGGACCCTTGAGGTCTACGTGTGTCAATGACATCCGGACAGCCACTCCAACCTAACCTAACCTAAACTGACTATTTTATTTAAAACTAAACGATAAACGCGTCATACAATGATCCAACATTTTAAAATCAGATAACTTGTGTCTAATTCCATTATTTAGAGCTTTTCGTCTTTTATATAAACACCTTTAATTAGAATTAAATTTGAATTATTCAATGAAAAAAAAGACTCAACTTTAAAGTCTTCCTCGTTTGTACTTCAGCGTAATTGATTCTTGAGATATTTGGGGTTAGCAAAAATGTTCACTTTTTGTGTTTAAAGAGTTATGGTAAAAAATACCTCTTCATTTTGTTTAAACTCCTTTTTGTACGAGTATCTTTTGATTATGTTATCTGCAAAAGTTATTTGAAGTCGATATCTCTATTGGTTCTTGAGATATGGACGAACAAAATGGTATCCCGAACCAATTCGGACATACGAACTTACAAATACACGCAGACACACACACCGGATGGTAAAAAAAAATTATTTGTAAAGGAACTAAGAGCTTCTAACCAGATCTTATATAAACCCAAACAACTGTCAAAAAATACTTATTTCTTTAATGTAAAACGTTGCGTCTTCAATAAGAACGCACTTCATGAGAATACAATTTAAATTATTCAATAACCGACAAAACCCAACTTTAAGGTCTTCGGTATTTGGCCGGATACGATACAAAAATCAACACACACATTAACTTTCTACAACATCATACATATGCCCTGTCGAATTATTTCAATCCTCTGAGAATTCATCATCAGTAAGTGAAAATTGTTTTTAGAAACCATCACTACATCTATCAACTATCAATACACAACACACACTAATAAAGGATATAATATAAAATCAATAGATAAATAATTCATCATCAAAAAAGAGAATAAAACAATAAAAGCAAAAAATTGGAGAAAAGAAATAAAAACAATATAAAGCATATCAACAAACTCACCTCACTGCTGGCACTTCAAGGATATCCCATTCGACGGACATATAAAACTCAGAGAGATCGACTCCGACATCTACAATATTGCTTCCTTGCTGTTCGTCCATGTGCCGCAAATCCACCTATTTCCAATATATTCGATGTTTGCCATTTTGGAATGCCGATTTCCGGGAATCCATTTTTGTTTGTGTAAAGTTCAGTTCGATGTCAGTTTGGTTTTGTACGTTTATAAGTGATTTTATTTTATTTTTTCAAATGGAAGTCGTAGACGCGTGTATGCAGATTGAACCAATAAAATTTGGTCGTTGATAATAAAATTAAAAATAAGAAAAATTCATGTTAATATTCATTTTCTAATTTAAATAAAATATGGTTATTTTATAGTACTTAAAATATTCTAAGATAGATAATATGTAGATATATATATTTCGCTTATTATAACAATAATTTATTTTTAATTTAATTTCATAATAATAATAATAAAAAATGAAGAATGAAAGCGAGAAAGCATGCATCTTTTTTTTTCTTTTATTTAATCAAGGTTTATTTTTCTTTCAATTAAAATTAAAAAATAAGAAAAATAAATGAAAAAATTAATAAAAAAGAATAAATAAATAAATTAAATAAAAAATAAAAGACTGTATTTCATGATATTTACTTTTTTTTCATTTTTTAAAAATATTTCTATAGAAATATTTAATTTCAGCTAAATTTGCCTCATAACGTTACAAGTTTCTTTTCTAATTTAAAATTAATTATTATATTTTTTTTTTCACTTGTAATAGAACTTGGTTATTTTTCTCATGTTATAGAAAGTAAACAATAAAAATAAAACTTAATACAAATTTGATAAATGTAAGGATAAACATAAATTAAAATAAATGTTTTTTTCTTAATGAAAATTTTGAAACAAAAATTAGTTGATTTTTATTTTTTCAGGGAATGAAACTAAAAATAGCGAACAAAATTTTAATTTAGGGTTAAATTAAAAATTAAATCAAGGTTAATGAAGCGGGTATTTACATATTTTTGCATATCGTTATTTAACACTGGTGTTTCGAATTATTTACTTTGATTTTTATTGTTTAAAGAATAGAAATTAAATTTATGCAGCAAACACATTGCAACTTAAACAAATACAAAATAAAACCATTAAATCATTCACAATTGCAATTCAAAAATTAAGAGAACATTCACAATGGCATGCATTGTGAAACTTGCATAAAATTAGGCTACGTTTACACATGACAAATATTAAAAAGAAAATGGATGTTAAACAAAAAGGAAACACGATGCAGCTACGTTAGAGTCTGTTTTTCTTTTCTTTTTTTTTTTGAATAAATATTCATTGTTCAATATAATTACACAATGCAAAGGAACTTAACAGTCACATTCACTGAGGTCGGGTCCTTAAGACCCGGAGCATGCATTTTTCTTTTTTTTTTTTTAAGAGAGAGAGAGAGAGAGAGGATAACACTTGTCTACGGAAATTAGATGCATAACATTCACATTCATTTTTCATGGGGGACTTGAAATTAAGATGCATTTTGAGACTAGGATATTCAAACTAAAAAAAATAAAATCAATAAGGACAATACGAGTGTGTAGAGCACATACGGAACTCATGCTATGGATTTCTTTTCTTTTTTATTTTTATTGAATTCAGTTAGTTTTGCATTCGATTTTTTTAATTTTTTTTTTCAATTTCAATTGAATATTTATTTTAAATTAATACAAAAACAGTTGAATTTGATGCAAGAAAAATAAGGGATTTGATATTTTATAAGACTTTTAAATTTCATTTTGATAGAATTCAGTGTTGTGACAGTGCATAAAAATAAAATACAAAACAAAACAAGATACAAATAAAGAATAATTTTTAATAGAAAAAATTCACATATCACACAGGGGGCGTTTTTGGTATTTCAGTGCATTTTTTTTAATTTGTTTTATTAAAAAAGTGTATTAAAAATATACCCAAATAAACAGACACACATTCATATGTACACATATTAAACAAAACAAATTTGGGGGGAATTTATTTTTTGTTGAGTATTATTAAATCCGAATAATAAATTGAGCTTTTGATTATGGTTTATATATAAAATTTTTTGTATGGTTTTTTGAAGTAGGGTTAATAGATACGTGTGGAATATTGTGTGAAAGAATCAATTATTTAATGTTTTTTGTTTTTTTATGACTTTTATAAATAAATTATATATTTACAGTCGCATCAAACATTTAAGAGGGCGTAGTGGTTTTTTGGTTATTGTTTTGTATACCTTAATTCAGATGTAACATTAACACATGATTTTATTATTATATGATTTTTGTATTGATTTATTTTAATAAAGTAAAATTTGAAAATTGGTTATTTTTAAATACTTTTTTGAATTAGTTGCACAAACACTTGTAATATTATAATTACATGGAAAGAGTACAGAAACAAATTTAATTTTTTAATCAAAATGCATTATTTTTTGTTTTTAAATAGAATCCTTCAAGCGATAATGGTTGATAGTTAATGTCGTTTTCAATTACTTTTTCTAGACATGGTTACTTTTAAGTACAAGTACCAGTACGATTTCTTGGTACTTGAAATATTTAAGTACATGCACTGCTCAATTATTAGTTTGAAGTTGATACTTAATAATTTGGAGTACCAATATCGTAGCTTGTAACTTGTGCAGTTCACTGTTTTTTGTTTTCCCGTTGTACCTTGATTTTTTCAATTTGCCAGAAACGCCTTTTGCTGCCAACTAAGGACTTACAGAGGTAAAATTCTTAATCAATAACGTTAAAATGATTCCTTTTTCCTAACGATATTTATTTCTTTCCTAAACATAAATATTTCTCAGAATTAAGATGAATTTAGTTTGAAATTGGAGTTTGAGTTACTATTTCAAATATCAGTGTGGAGTGAAATATTTCTGTTTCATTTTCGAACTCCACACAATTTGTAATTCAATACATAATACTTTCGCTAGGAGTGGTGCCCGTGGCATGCTGGTTAGTGATTTAAACGCAAAACATGAAGATTGGGAAAATCTACATAGTAATCCCAGAGATAAGTAAGCATCTTTTTAATTTGATGAATCTTTACAGCGTTGAATATGGCGTCGACCTGCTGGAAGCCATTGTATCCAAGAAGCGGCTCCTTTCTGGATCTTTTGCTGTACAACACCCTCAAAACTGCTTACAGACAGTCGAGTACGACAGTGATCACTGCGGGCTGGTTGCTGTAATGTAGATTCCGAACGAACGCGTGAAGTTTGAGGAATACGTTGCAACGCACTCTTACAACTACAGTAAGATGCGTTGGCCTCGTTTCACCAAAGCCTTACCGAGAGATTCTCATTCAAGTGACATAGCCCCACCAAACAAGAGAAACCTGACAAACACAAAAATTGGCTAACATTTACAACAGATGGTTAAAACAATAAAACGAACGATGGAACGGACAACACCAAAATACAAAGAACGGGACCGAATTCACGAATACTTAATCCCGACTATTGACGGCTTACTGACAAGACTCAAGAACTCATACAGGCGATTAACAGACCCACATGACTTGGAGGTTAGGCCACTGAAGTCTTAAATAAAAGATATCAATCTGTTGATCGGGTTATCAATTAACAATTACTGGGACCGAAAGATCCGGTCAGTTAATTCCAGTGACCCTAGTATGATCCCCATAATCAACAAGATAATCAAGAAAAAAAAACGAAAATGAACTTCCGTGTCTGAAACTCCACAGAACTAAAGAGAACAGAGACGTACTTATGACAGCGCAAATAGATCCAGAAGAAGCCATCTTTGACGATGACTTTTTTTAATTGAAGATCCGAAGAAAAAAGTGGAGGCGGTGGGAGCTGCTTTCCAGCAAGTGTACAAGGTGAATGTTAGCATTCGCTCCAACGACGACCTGGAAAACAGATCCCTACTTAATCACTTTTGTCTTTGAAATGATATAACACTATGGCGATCTGAGACCCCCGGTTTCAAGCGGTTCCATGACGATTTCTTGGGAAATACCATAATCGCCGAACAAACGGGACCAAGTCCCTTGTTAGTGACGAAGGTTGAGCTTCAGCTCATCTTCAATTCAATAAAAAACAAAAAGTCAGCAGGAGTCGATGGTATATCCAACGTTGTACTAAGACATTTACCGATGGAAACAATTGACATTTGCACCACACTCTTCAAAACTGCACTGAATAATGCATATTATCCAGTGCATTGGAAGACCGCTGTGGTTCATCCTCTCCCGAAAAAGGGAGAGGACAACTCCAACCCGTCAAATCTTCGGTCGATAAGTCTTCTTCCGAGTATCAGCAAAGTTTTCGAAAAAATCATCAATAGGCCTCTGACTAAGTGGGCTGCGGACAACAAAATAATTCCGGATAAACAGTTCGGGTTCAAGGCGGGTCATGACACAATTCATGCTGCGTCTAAACTCGTTTCTGATATCCAATGGAATAAATCAAAACAACAATGCACAGGTGCTGTTTTGGTTGATTTGGAAAAGGCCTTTGACACCGTATGGTTGGATGGTCTTTACCTAAAACTGAGCAGGCTTGGCATAACTAAGCCATTGGTGTATATACTTTACGATATGCTTAACGGTAGAAAGTTTGTTGTCAAAACTGGCAATGTAACTTCTACCACAACATCCGATTCTCTTCAGCGTTTAAAATAGCGATCTGATAGGTAGTCTTACAAAGGCAATTGCGCACGCGGACGATCTAATTGCGTACAGAAGGGCAAGAAAGGTTGAGGTTATTAGAAATCTTCTGCAGCGTGATTTCGACAAGATTCAGCGATATTGCGACGACTGGAAACTGAAAATAAATGTCCAGAAGTCGGAGAAAATTTTGTTCCGGACTCCGTTCGCTAGGGCCACTAGGGATACGTGTAAGAATTTTGGCAAGATGGTCATCGTTGATCTTCACGGGCAGCCATTAGCGAGCAAAAGTGTAGTGAAGTACCTCGGTATCTGGTTAGATCAGTATTTATATTTCGACAGACATATAAATGCTGCTCTGATCTGGGCCAGATGAGCCTTCGCTCTGACGAAACGGCTGTTTTTTAGCAGTCGGCTTGACCTCAGAGTGAAGGTAATTTGCTACATGGCCCTCATACGGCCAATGATCGGTTATGGTTGTCCTGTGTGGTTCAACGTTGCCCCTTCCCAGATGGAGAAGTTTCGGGTGTTCGAGCGGCAGTGTTTACGACGCTGTACAGGCTTATATCGAACAGCCGAATATTCTCATGTGCATTACTTTTCCAACGAGGTCCTATACAACGGAGCTCGAATCAACAGAATTGACAATTTCGTGATAAAACTCGTTCGAGGTCACATTGCAAGAGCTATGTCTTCGACCAACAATTTAATTTTCGGGGCGTTCTATCCGAACGACGAGTTTTTTGAAAGTGCACGCTTGAGCGGCTTTATTCCACCAGAGGCATTCCTCTTTTTAGACAAATGCGGTCTGATACAGGATAGATTGGCAGTTCCGTTAATCTACTACGTCAGACGAAGAACCGTGGATAGGCGACTCCCATACAATCGGGACGTCATGGCACAAGGCGGAGCAGAGCTCCTTCGGTTCAGTAGGGCTGTGTCCGAACGGGACTGAAATGATAGGGTGAAGCAGGAGAACCAGTTTTGGTGGTTTCAATCGGCAATTGATAATGGGTAGTCGGGATATGGTTTAAGCCTTAACCGGCTTAAATACTTGTTTTATAGTTTTAGGGTTTAGTTTTAAGTCGAATAGGCATGGTGGCACAAAAAGAAATATAAAAAAAAACACAAAAAAAAAAATAATAAAAAAAAAACAAAAAAAAAAACATTGATTAAAAAAAGACAACAAAATACAAAAAAACAAAAATGTTAGATTTGCTGCTGTGGTTGTTAAGTAGTTTATAGGTAGAAAAGGTAATTTAAGGTAATATTAAGGACCTTATTTTAAGTAGTTTTTAAATAAAAATAAAAAAGGATCTTGATATTAATTTTTTTTTTTCAAAATTTTATAATAAATACAAAAATAAATAAAATTTAAAAATAGATCTTATGGCCGAAAGGCATTAGTAGTTTGTGTTATAGTTTTACTTAGAGTGTCCGTATGGGACCATTAAGTAAGTTGTAAGTTATGGATATTAAGGCTAGCTTTATGAATTTTTGTCTAGCTTTAAGATAGGTTTAAGAATGAATTAAAAAAAAAGAAAAAAAAATGTGCGTTTTACTGTCATGCAAGAGGTCTTGGGTTCAATGCCTGCCTGTGCCACTTAAAATTTTATTCACGGGTACTGCCGCTTGCGAGGAATTTACAATTTCTCCAAGAGTGATTCTTGTATTGAAAAAGTGCTCTCTCAAATTAGCCGTTCGGATTCGGCATATAAACTGTAGGTCCCCTCCATCCCTGCAATTACTCGCACACAGGAATGGTTGAGGGTTATAAGTCACTAGGCCTTGGTTCTCTATGGACTGTTGCACCACCTAGTTTATTTATTTTATTTATACGAAACACATTGGTGCGGTCCAACTTATCATACATTAAGCTTAACCGAATCTATTGCAAATCAATTTGGTGACCACTTTATTTTCAGAAGTAGTTCTACTCCAACTCCTCATTTGTACAACTTAACGATTACTTCTTGTGGGGCTTTGTTAAGTCATTGGATTATGGTGACAAACAAACAACTCTCGAAGCATTGAAAGTTGATATACAAGCCAACATTGACGCCATACGGCAAGATTGGTTGGGAAAAGTATTGCAAATTTGGACGAAGTCGTCGCGGACATAAGCCGTCAATTATATTTAAAAAAACTATTAACCATAAACATCCATTCTTGTATTAATATTAAAAAGTTCTCAATTTCTTAAAACAACAACCGATATCAACAAATATCCTAATTCTGTATCAAATTCAAACCAGATATACTTTTTTAAGTATTTTGCTAAATTAGTTAGGTTAATCCACACCTTCACCTTCTCTTCACTTTTTAATAGCAACTTTCATATACAGTAACAAGTTGAAAAAGATGTTATCTTCACATGTAGTTTCCTTCGACAAAACGTTCTATAAGTTGATATGATAAACTTTAAAATATACCCATTAAAATTGATTTTTCGATTACGCTTATTGATTGCACTTACCAAAAATTAGCCTTTATATTCTTTTACGTTCTTTACTCATACAGCCTCAAAGAAATACAAATACAAACATATTTGGATTCATGAATATTCTGCTTTCATATAAATAAATGAACAACAAGTTGTGTATTTTGCTAGAGGCATAAAATTATCGAAGAAATTTGTTTAACTTATTTTACATCGTTACAGTTTGGGATAAGACACGACAATTTTTCACACCCCATCATTATCATCGTATATTTCTTATGTTTGTTTCATCAGCTCACGTAAAAAGTATACTTTATAATTTTCAAGCTCCTTATATAAGTTTATTTACCTTACTTCAAATTTAAGTTTACATAAAGTACACTAAGGAAAAATATCATGGACTCAGTACATACACTTGTTAATAAAATATTTGTACTTAAAGACCTCTCTTCTACAATTAAAGTATGTTTGCGATGGTTACATTTCGATTTATGTGGAAAATTAAGTGCCTTATCAATAAAAAAAATCTACTTAGTCATTCTATAATAAGTTTTTAACCTTTGCTCAACAAAGACGACTTATTCCAATAACTAGAAAAATATGTATTCGTTACATAAAATCTAAAACCAATCTAAATATAGACTAAAAGCAACTCGTATTGAATCTTTATGAAAAATATAACAATCTGTTCAATTTAGTTCATTATGTGTTGATTACAGAAAACTGTATTGAGATAATGGAAAAAGTAATTTTTTATTAAACCGAGACGGAAAGTTATAAGATACGTAAAACGATGAGTGTTCAGTCAATAATGTATATAGATTTATTTATAATGTGAAAGACACTTCAAGTTCACGGCACCGAACTATGCGATGAGTACAAGTGCCGTGTATTAAGGGTAAAGTTTGAGTTATTACATAGAACGTAACACATTGTCTTGAGTCAATTTTCAATAAAGTACAAAATATACCATTTATCATCTTGTTCCATTTTTTCGCAGAATTTTAAACTGGAGAATAACTTTGTGGCTTGAAACCCAGATCAAATCAAATAGAGTAAAAGTTATTGTATTTCTTTAAATAATAAAAATTCATATGTAGTTCGAAGTTTCCGGAGTAAAAGAAAACACAAATATGTTATTAGCAGAGATGTATAAACAATAGAACTGTTAGGAAAGTCTCAAGGGAATGGAGAGATCATATGTAATAATTACATAGAAACTTAAAATGTCACATGCCAAACACAAAAATATGGACAAGAATAAATAAAACTAATATTATTAGTGCATAGATTTATTAAATAAGTAAATTAGTTATTTCAATATTTATTTTTTATGTAATCAGTAAGGAGTGTATATACATTTTATTGACTCCATCATCTTTTACTTAATTCTATATAAGTTGAAGCAAGTAAATTCATGGAATTAGAATAATTTAAATTATGTAATACGTCCATATAATTGATGATCAGTAAATAAATATGCACTCATCACAGTTAACTGGTATAATTTTACTTAATACCGCAGAATAATAGAAGGCTGTCACTGCCTCATGTTATGTTCAATTAATATTCTTTCTTATTTAATCAACACACAGACAAAATAAAAAAAAAAGCTTGTAATCATTACATATTTTTTGATTTCTTTATGACTAAGAATTCATCGGATCGAAACGACCTTTTTGAATGCCTTTAATCAGTACAGATTTTATTATGTAATGAATACAGAAACTATGTTTAAATCTTTTCTATTCCATTTTTTGTGCTAAGTTCACAAATTTTTCACTCGGTGTACACACAAGCAAAAAAATTCTTTTTCCTCAAAGCAATTCCTTGAATACTGTCAACTATAATCGATCATTTTTCTGTAACCCCTAACGAGACACACGGATGCACGAATGCATTTGTTATTAATTTATTCATGTGTACCTTTACGTATTTATAAATCCTGACGGAATGGCTGAAGCGAGACATCCTTTGCCAAAGCAGTTACATATATTTGCAACAAACAAAACGACACGACACGTTCGTAAATTTAAACACATAAACATAAATGTGCAAATGTATATATTAAAAAAAAAAAACTATCTATACAGAAAAAGAAAACCTAATCGTTTAGATAAGTTCCAAACTAGAGAAGCATAGCATTGCAGTTATACTTATAACATTGCAGGATGAAGCGAAGTTATTTGTGAAACATTCGACAAATAGTTTTGCATAAATCTAAAGGGCATAGACAGGACTTGACAAAAAAAGATGAAAACTAGAGAAAAAAGAACAAACATTTTACAAAAGGACACTTGGCAGAGAAATCGATGAATAAAACTTTACTACTCTCTCCGTGCAGCACAGTGCAGTACATGTATTGTACAGTTTACATGTACAAGTGCATGACGCTTGCTTATAGCTTTAGCAGAAGAAGAAGAAGAGTCCTTTTTGCATGTTTCTGATGGAAGTATAAAAGGGTGTGGACTGTGGAGGAATATCATTCCAAAGGATATATCTATAGAATACAATTCAGTTGGAGGTATGTATCGTAGGTATGTATGTTGAAACTGCTGAGAGACATTTTGAAGAAAGTATGAAGCTCTTGAATGCTTGCGAATATCTTTTTGACAATAGATAAATGTATACCTACATTGCATAGATACAAATATATGCACTTAGGTATGTAGTAATCTTGAGAATTGCAAGATTTAGGATACTTGTATTATTCATGAAATACCTACATTCTCGTAACATATCTTGTTGATATCGTATTATAAGGAGGAGAGGAGAAAATTCTATTCCGAATGTGAATATTCTATTTGATTCTAAGTAAGCCTTAAGTGACCTCATGATATTGGTTTTGAACAAGTTAGTATTGAATATTTCTATTTTTTTTGTAAATAGCACTAAGGATATTTGCATTTCATTTAAAATGTATCTTACTTGAATGCATGTTGAAGGAAATTCCTAAATATTTAGTGACATTACTTAAAACACAATAAGAGAGAAATTAATATTTAAAATGTTTTGTAAATTTAATTTTTGTTGTATAATGTATACCCCTTTTATAAAACACCAATAGTCTGAAAATGATATTGTTTTAAGTCCAATTGATGAATTCGTAAAATTTTGTGATTTGAGTCAACACCAGAGCTTAACCCTTTACATCATAAATAAGTTTTTAAAGTTCTTCTAATTTAAGTTTTGAGTATATCAGACACATTTAAAGAGGTTGAGAGTGGGATCATACCAAAATAAGTGTTTAGGGACAATATAAGGATATGAAACAATATAAGCTAAAAACCGCTAAGAAAATTATTAGCTACTTAACTTTTGAACTTTTCTGCCATCAGATTAGTTTGTGGAAAATCCAATTGATATTTAACACTTTTCTTGGTGAAACTTGAAGTAAATTAATTTAAATTGGGTGACGCAACAGTCCGTTGAGAACTAGGGCCTAGTGACTTACAACTTTCAACCATTCCTGTGTGCGAGTAATGTTGGCAGGAATCGAGTGGACCTACAGTTTATATGTTGAATCCGAACTGCTAGTTTGAGAAAGCACTTTTTCATTCTCCAAGTTCCTCTTGGAGAATTTGTCAATTCCTCGCAAGAGGCAGTACCCGTAAAAAGACTTTAGATGGCATAGGCAGGGATCGAACCCAAGACCTCTGGCATGACAGTCCAACGCACTAACCATCATGCCACGGGTAACTTGAAGTATCTGTTTTAAATCTATTCGGTTCTTAGCTGAAGCCAATTTTTGTTCATATTATTTTAATTATTATCATTATGTTTTCCTGTTTTGAAAAATAATGTTAATAGTTTTATACATTAGAGCCTCTGAAACAAATAAAATAACAGTTTTATATCCACTTTCTCCATCTAAAATTGCAAAACATTCTTCAATTTTAAAGAAGCTTTAGTTAAAATATTTTTTTCGGGTTTCCTGTATGATTGGACGAAAAGCTCAGAACGAAGTGATTGTGATTTAAAGTTAAGCATTTCAAAGTGCATTTACAAGATTAGACTTATTTTAGCTGAGACATTTTTTTGTATATATTGTGCGCACTAAAGGGGTTTTGAATACCCTTATTATGTTTAAACACAGGGCGAGCAATTAGGAAAGAAGGATAGGATTAGAAAGTAGAAACAGATGCATATTAGTTTTGAATGTCTAATACGTACGAAATTGGGCTCAAGGGTAAACTGATGGGCATTCCTAGCAGTACGGATATTACGGTTGAATTGTTTAAGGGGAGAAATGCAACTGGCTATTTCGCTAGAGCATTGTTTTTAAAAATAACGATTAAAAAATGATGAGACCTTGCGGCCGACGGTTTTCAAGAGAAGCAAATTTCTCGGTAAGAGAACGATCTCCAATCATTTTTAGAGCTCCAGAAGACTTAAGAACGTTATTAGAGGACAAACCCAAATATGAAAATTATACTCAAGTTTTGGACGAATGGGTAAAAACTTCTTGCATCGTCGGGGATAACCTAAACACTTAGTAGCATTTTTTCCGATGCCAAACACATCCACTACAAGTGGACTGCTAGTTATTCATTCTCCTCGATGCAAGTACCACTCATGGAAAGTGGCATACTTTCATCAGCGCAACAATTTAGTGGGTTAGAAGTTTCAGACAAAAGATCATTTATACAAATAAGGAAGAGCGTCGGAGACAAACGGAGCCCTGTGGCACACCAACGTTTATTTTGTAAATATGTATTATATTTAAACCCGTCCAATACTACTTGAATTGAACGGTTAGAAAGGTAATTTCTAACCCAACAAAGAAGAGATTCATCGATAAAAAAAGCACGCATTTTCGATAAGTGAGCTTGATGCCAAACTTTAACAAATGCCTTTGAAATTTTAAGCGCTATAATCTTACTTTTTCCAAAATGATGTAAAGATTTGTTATACTGTTCGGTGAGATGAACCATGAGATCACCAGTGGACCTATTGCAACGAAAGTCATACTGCCGGTCATTAAGAAGCTTCCGTTCTTCAAAATATTTCTTAAGCTGAAAATTGATCAGCGTATCCATGACCTTGGGAAGAAGGGACGTAAGTGCGATTGGATGATAGTAAGAAGGGGAGGAGGATTCGCTTTCCTTAGGGACAGGCTAGACAAAAGCAGTTTTCCATCCACTCGGAAAGAGACCAGTAGAATAGGATAGATGGAAAAGCTTACGCAGTGGTTTTGCTAGCGTTGAAAACACCTCTTCAGAACTATAGTCAAGATCTTTTAGTACCCTAGTAACTGTACGAGTGCGAAAGAAGATTTGTCCCATAGAAATATTAACGCTTTCAAGTACAGGACGAGTCATGTCACTCATTGGCATCATCGAATTAACAGCAAACTGTGCTTCAACCAAATTGGCTTTATCAATCGAGCTTACAAAAGGAGTGTCATTAGAAACAAACGTACGAACTGACGGTAACGTAGTATTGCCCAAATTTTTTACAAATGACTAGAATTTTTTACTACTAATTTAATTTGTCGTATATGTCCGTAAAAAGTTTTTCTAGCTTGTTTAAACTTGTTCTGGTACTACTCAGTATTGTTGGCTTTATAAATCTGAAAAATGACATCTTTGATCCTAATAACCTCTTTACAGCTTAATCAAACCATGAGTTTTCTTTAGGTTTGATAATTTTTACCCTATTCGGAATAAAATTTCTCATTAAACAAAGAATTAAGTTTGTAATCATATTTGCACTGGAATCCACGTCACTATCGAGGAAGCATAGTGACCAGTAAAGTTCCTGAAGAAGTTGTTGAGACCGTTCCAGTTGGCTTTCTCATATTGCCATAGGATTTTTTTCTTTAACTGGAGTTTTTTTGGAATGAGAAATTAGCAGATATGATACAATGATCTGATGTGCCCAGAGGTGATAATACATTAACCGGGTTGGGTACGATTGGCCGATTTTTAAAATGTCGATTTAAAAAAGTCGACCATTATAATAAAAATACCGACCGAACAAAATGCCGACTCTTATAATGTCGATTTTGAAAATATCGACTAGTAAAAGGTCGACAGTGACAAAGTGAATGATGTTCACATGCATGCGGCGCCGCATGCATGTGAACATCATTCACTTTGTCACTGTCGAACAACAAGTCACTCTCGGTTAACTGTTAATGTTTACATTCGCCGCATGCATGTGAAATCTCAGATAACTATTAAAGCTTACATTCATGTTTTTTTTCTTTACAACAGTCGACATTTTAACCGACAACTTTTCAGTCGACATTTTTTGTAGTCGACATTTAAATGGGCAACTTTTTTTTTGTCGATCAAACTTCAGTCGACATTTTAAGAGTCTGTAAAGTTTTCAGTTGGCCAGTCGACATTTTCTTTGTCGACCATTCGTACGCCACCCACATTAACCGCATATTTATAAGGATCAGAGGTAAGAAATAAGTCAAGAGTGTTGGCGGACTGGCCTGCAACGTCAGCAATCCGAGTTGGCTCGTGTTTAGAGTAAGGTGTTCTTGTAACAAAATCCCTTGCCTATACTCAAATAATTTTTGATATACTGTTTCGTCTTTAATAGTAATTAGATCATCAATGCATAGCGACAACGAAAAGTTATAAATATTTTGATGAAAAATCTGACCAGTCTTTAAAAGGGGGATACCTTCACCATGGGACTGTCAAAGTCTTTTTCTGAATAATCTGGTTATGTCTCCATAATCGATTACTTCTAATGCCCTGTATCCATAAACTACAATACCATATAAGAGAGAACTTTTGATAGTTTCCTTAAATTATTAAAATTTATCCGAGGCATCTAAAAAGTTGCTTTTGAAGAAGTTTGACTATATACAATTGATAGCTGCTTCTGCTACCTTCATTTTGTCTTTAAAATGAACACCAAAGTCTAGGTTATGTGGTTTACTGAATCTTAAGTATTTGAAATCAGTCAGTTTGAATTTAATAATCTGGAACTGCAAAGTCTCTGGATTATAGTTTAGAATGATGAGCTCATATGCATATAAAAGCAACTTGATGAGAACATTCCCAACCATAAACCAGCTGGATTTAGGTCTTTAATATCATTGAGGAAGTGGGAGCAAATCAAGGGATTTGTTTGGACTAGATTCTAACAAGACTGAATAGTAAAAGATGTGGTTTCAAAAACAATAAAACACCAAGCCAATTCGGTTCACAAAGTATGCTTAATTTTTATTAAAGCAGAAGTACGTCTTAAAAGATTTTTTGGTTATTATAAAAGAGAGTGATTCGATATTACAGGAAATGTTAAGTACCAACTTTACAACTTAAGAAATAGAGAGAATTTCAGTTCATTCTTAATGAACATTTCATGGAAAGATCTTGAAGATTACTTTTTCTCTAAACAGCAACATCTAGCTACCAAGTCATATATAGAAGAAGTTTCAGTTTAAATAATAGCATTAAAATCTGAAAATGACGTGCTAAGAGGGAAGTGCTTTCTCTCCAGGCGAAGCTATTGTGGTTTTTCAAAACTATACGATTATTTACAATTTCCTCAGGATTATTTTAAACCATGTTTATCTAAAACCAAGGAAGATCGATGACAGAAGGTTCAGAACAAATGTCAACAGTGTTCAGAATCTTTTAGTACTGCCAAATGGTTCTGGCCAATAGCGAAGAGATGTCATGGAGGAACGAGATTCATACAATCATACAATTTTGGCGGACTTAATAACAAAATATTTTACCGGGAATTGTTAAATATTTGTTGGAATTAGATTTGTTTTTTTTATTCAAAACTCATTTATTAGAAGGTAGAGATAAAAACTTTGACAAATATTTTCCATCATATTCCTGTTTTTGGATACCAGCCAAGAAAACAGCAATAAGTGGACGAGTAAGCGGGGATACCCTTATGGCAATAAAAAACAACAATCTGTCGAAGTTTGAAGTAAAAATAGAGGAAAACTTTGGTTGCAATGAGGCATATGAACAAAAATTTGTGTATAGTACCGATTTACATAAATTGCAACAACTGGCAACAAGAATATGAAGTATCTTACGATTTTGTAGGCTCGCTTAAATCTCATAATATAATGATAGTTGGGGACAAAATCGAAAAAGCAAAGATGCTAAAATAAATAATGAAGTAAAACAAGTCGTTGATCTCTGTCACGAGTTCTTCAACACAAATATTTTGGAGTTATGCACGACTATCAACTTGGATTGAGAAACTCGATAAGAGTATAACTGTGAATGAAGTGAGTTGTATTCTACGAAGTCTAAAGATGGCAAGGCCGCTTAAATGGTATACCAGCTGAGTTCTTTAAAAATTGCACGAAGATTAAAGTTAACAGAAGCGCTTAATATTATGCTTAATTTTGGAACGTTCCTCATTTAGATCTATGAAGACCTTATAATGCCAATCCACAAGAAGGGTGATGTAGAAGACCCCACAAATTATAGAGGAATATCGTTTCTGAATGCAGCCTTAAAAAAATGTTCACAATCGTTCCTTACGAAAGGCTGAACAGTTGGGCCCAAGATGAAAACAAGCTCAGCGCATTTAAAAGTGGTTTTCGCAAAGGATGTTCCACAGCTTTACTATACAAGCTATTTAACCAAGAAGTGTCAATCAATTTTGTCAACATTATTGAAAAACTGTACCAAAACACCATAGCTTACATTATAATGGAAAAGAAAAATCAGAGAGGATTGAAGTGAACTAAGGCGTGAAACAAGGCTGCAGTCTAAGCCAATTGTTTTGTGCAGTTTCTAGATGATTTGTTTGAATATCTCAATTGTTGAGTGGAATTTGCTAACAAACGGGTCAAAGTGATCATGACATTGTCATTCTTGTGGATTCACCGACTACTGCTCTATAATAGTTGATAACTTCCCATCCCGTCTGTCGATTTGTCTTGCTTAAAAGTTTGTCTATATTTACTCGTATCAATGTTTACCAAATTTTCGTATTATTTTTTGTAGATCTTATTTTTTATGAAAAAACGGACTGTTGGATTTTTATATACAAATTACTGAATATTGAAAACAATATTTTATGTGAAATAAAATAAGTTTGAAGCCAATATTTTTAATTTTTGAAAAGCTATTTGAGTCGAAAGTAAATTTTTACCAAGTTTTAGTATTGTTTTTTTTTTTAGAGTTTTATTTTTTGTTAAAAAAACTGTCAATTCGATTTTTTTTAAAAATTTTACCAAATGTTGAAAACAATATTTCTTATAAGATAAAATAAGTTTGAAGCCTAAATTTCAAAATTTAAAAAGATATTTGAATCGATATTCAATTTTTACCAATTTTGAGTAATGTTTTTTTTAGATTTTTATTTTTTGTAAAAAAAACTGTCAATTCGATTTTTCTCAAAATTTTATCAGATGTCAAAAACATTATTCTTCGTTGCGCAAAATTCTTTTGGAGATGAATTCATATTTTAGTCGTAAAATTTTGGAGACGACAAATGTTTTTTTGATTTATAAAAAACCCGTTAGTTGGATTTTTTTTTTTAAAATATACTTCTCTGATATCACGTTACAATATATTATATAAAATTTAATTCAAGGGTTAGGGTTAACCAAAATTTTCACCTTTTTTCAAACTGCTATGGTAAAAAAACAACCCACGCAATTTTCTTGAGGGCCCTCTCTGCATCTTTCTGCCTTATTATCTGTGTAACAAAGTTTATTTGAAGTCGATATCTCTTTTGGTTCTTGAGCTATGGAAGACGAAAAAAACGTCGCGAACGTACGGACGTACGAACGTACGTACACACGCACGCACAGACATCTTTCTACAAATCTTTTATTTCGACTCTAGGGACCTTGAAACGTCGAGAAATGTCAACATTTTCAATTTGACAAATCGGACCCATTACAATAACTTCCTATGGGAAGTTAATAAAGCTAAATCGGCAATATGTGTAAATTGAAATGAAAAAGGTCGCTCATTAATGGAAAGGCAATATTATTCAAAGTGCGTGTTTAATCTCAACGGCAGAAACTATTTCACCAGCGAATATAACAATTCTATCATTGGATCCATATTTAATATAAGAGGCGAACTGATCAGACTAAACTTTAGACCCCATCGTAACGAGGTTATTTTTCTTTGCATCCTCGTAGGCGTTTGTCCTATACTGATGGAGATAAGGCGTGTTCACTTTGGGAAAAACTTCCTGCAAGTTGCATAGGTTATGAACAATCTGAATGGTGCGAACTGGATGCGCCTTTATGAATTCTACAAAGAAGCGATAAAATACAGAGCCCGAATCATCGTGAACATTTTTGATTCAAACCAATAACAGGCATAAAAATCCGTATACGGAATAAATTTTTGTTTTGATTTGACTAATATAAAAATTATTATTATTATTAAATTATTTTCTCAGACGACGCGACAGTCCATTTCATGTCTATAAGACTTCTTACTTAGAGGAAAGAGTTTTATGATTACCAAATTTTAGCCGTAAATCGGCTTATCCCAAAATGTATTATCAATTTCAACGAAAACCTTAAATGTTATATAAATTGCGTTCTTTTTGTGTATATGTTCAATATTTGCCATGATTTATCAACGGACGGAACTTAACAAATTGGAAGATGATTTAAAGTCAGTTAAACTTAAGTCTTCACGAAAATACATAATTTCTAAACCGAGACGATAACTTCAACATTTAAACTAATACGAGAAATAATTAAACAAGGTCTCTCAATCGTCTTTAATTAGTTGGGACATTTTTTTAACTTTAACTCTGATTTATTTTATAATTGAAAAAACAGAATTTGTGCTGTAAAATTCTCTGCAAGACTACGAATTTAAGATTATTTAAATATAGAAACACATTTAAAATACTTAAAATGCTTGAAAGTTTCTCATCTAAAAGCAATTTATTTACTCACTTAATCCTCTCATTGAATAAGAACAACTTAAAACACTTAATGAAAGTACGAATCTGAAAACGTTTACATTATGTACTCTACAATGTGTTATATATTCCTATGAACAGAGCATGTGCAGATATGTATATCAATGTACATATGTACGTTGATGTTTATAAGTAATTCAATTTTTTATTATTTCAATCAAAATTAAATGGCATAATATTTTTCTTTAGACTTAAAATTAATTGCTGTCAAGAGCATGAGTGCCTGCATATTATTCCATCATCATCATCGTCATCCACATCCACATCATGGCCTCAAGGATACATGTTCAAATATACATATGTAATATTTATGTATGTAGGAAAGTACTATTTGTACAAAAATCATGTTTACACTTCATTAGTTTTGCAGAGCAGGAAGAGTTATTCAATTGAATTCCAATGTCCATTCGATGCCAGACAAGTTAAGTTTAAAATAAAAAGAAACTTTCACAAACTATAGATATTGGAGCTTTGGAGACAGTAGTCCTCAATTGATTGGATCCACTCTAAAAATACACTTAAAACAATGAATAAACATTTCTTGCTTTAAATGACTTGAAAACCCTTAAATGCTAAAATAGGAGAATCGCCGTAAATTTAAAGCTGCAAAAGGGTTTTATGACTGTGTTATCGGTGTTTTTTGCGTAAGAGGCCCTAGTTCACACAGGACTGTAGCGCAACCTTAAGTAAGTAAGTAACTCATTGCGGAAGCTTTTTCCTGGCGTACCACATGGCTCAGTCCTTTCCCCACACTCTTTCTCATTTTTATTAATATATACGGAGGAATACAACGGCCTCAAATTACAGAACAAAACAGATTTCACGACAAAAAAAGCCAAAAAATGCTTGTCGTCAAGAAAAAAATAAATTTAAAGAACCTTGGATTGATTCAATTTGTGCGCTAGCGAGAAAATTATCAATTGCTTGGCTTAATAAGTTTAGACGTAGGAACGAATGCTATACAAAAAAGCATTATCTTGAACACAATCAAATTTTTACAGCGCTTTGTAAGGAAAAAAGAGTAAACTATTATGAAGCTGAGGCAGAAAAGCTAGCTAGATATAGTATTCCCTCTGAATTTGGGAACTTGGCCCGAAAACTAAATGGATCGAAGTATATTATCAGTCGGGGATTGGATACTTCTACTCTACGAAATCATTTCAATCAACTGATGAACCCAGCAATGTTGGACCCAGTCATGATCTATTATGCCCAACCCTTTATTTATGACGAGATTTTGGACAGTGCAATTTCCCAGCATGAGGTTCGCTTATCGGTCAACGCACTAGCAGATGGAAAACCGGCAGGTGCAGACAGTATACCAGCGGAATTCTACACATATGGCACTGACGAACTGATTAAGAACCTGGCAAACATATATTTATATTCAAATTTTTGAAACTGGAATCATCCCTCAGCAGTTTAAAGATGCTTTGATTTTTTCGATGCACAAAAAAGGCAACATCGAAGATCCAGCCAACTATAAATCTCGTTTTTGAACGCTTCCTATAAAAGCTTTACTGGGATTCTGCTAAAGCGGCTGAACACGAGGATAGACTCCAATAATCTATTATGTGATCCTCAAGCCGGATTCAGGTCGGGTTACTCGACCATCGATCATATATAAAAGCTATAGCTACACTTTTTTTGTGGATCTTAAAGCTGCATTCGACTCAGTTGATCGAAACGCATTGATGTTCAAGTTTCTTGGATCCGGAATGTCGTTTAAGTTTGGAAAAGTTATTCAGAACTTGTACGCAGACACGAAAACAGCGATATAGAATGGAAAACAACTCAAATTTTTACGCATCAAGCTTGCGAAAACCCGATTTCGTTTGCTTCTTTGAGTGATTTCCCATCGCTCCCACAACCGCAGCGAGGACTGATCAATGCTCCGAGGAAAAGCTTTCCAAATTCAAGCACGGAATCCCAAACTTTACCGTCAACAATGAATACGTGGGAAAATGACTTGCGCGGCTCTTCTTCATCAAACAATAAAAACAATTCATCGCTCTTCACAATCGAGGAACTAAATTCATTGTCCATGGAAATGATTTCAAATTTATCTGTTTGTAAAACTAGAATAGAACAATTTAACGTGATCGTTCATTTAGCTACTAACTTTTTATACACTAATAATTTTAAGTAAAATGGCAGAAACACAAATAAAAAGGCATACGCAATAAATTTCATGATTTTTTTAACTTTTTGAATAGCTATACAGTTGATGTTGCTCTGATAACAGAAACTTGGCTCGATGTTGATATAGGGCTCCCATCATCCGACTTCAAATGCTATCGTGTCGATAGAATAGATCAAATGGGTGGTGGAGTTGGGATTCTTATTAGAAAATCAATTCAACATTCGCTTTTACCTGTAATTCCAACAAAACTTGTTGAAAATGTAGCTGTTATGATTAAATTAAAAAACCAAAAGACTGTACAAATCTATTCTGTTTATTTCCCTGGTGGATCTTCATCGGATATCAAAAGAAAGTGGTTAAAGCAAGACTTCAAAAAATTATTTACAATGAATGGTGAATATCTATTACGTGGCGATTTTAACTGCCGACACAGAGATTGGGGGTGTGTAAGAACAAATGCTTGGGGCAATATGCTGGATGCTCTTTCATTGGCACTACCGATTAATATTTTGTATCCACCTTGTCCAACTTATTTTCCCGCAGGTTCTCGTGGCGTCCCTTCTGCCCTCGATTTGTTTGTGTCAAATGTCCCAGGTCTTATATCAGAACCCGTTTCGTTTAGTGCTCTAAGTTCAGACCATAATCCAGTTTTTTGCAATCTTTCTTGGTTAGGCGAAAGGCAAATTCAATATTTCCTAGACATAAAAAACGCTAATTGGATATCATTCAAATCAAA
Source organism: Eupeodes corollae (assembly GCF_945859685.1). Lineage (NCBI taxonomy): Eukaryota > Metazoa > Arthropoda > Insecta > Diptera > Syrphidae > Eupeodes > Eupeodes corollae. The sequence continues at coordinate 78,109,069 of NC_079147.1, read as the reverse complement.
AATTAAAAGGAGCCTTCAAAACAGAACCACAAACCTTGAAAGCGTGACTTGTAAAGGTGATGTCGATCTTATAATACAAAACTTTACGCAAGCTATCACTTCTTCGGTTGATGAAACTATTCCCAAAAACGAAAAAAAAAGATGTATTTAAAAAACTTCCAACACATATCTTGGAACTTATTAAAGTTAAAAATTTTCATCGGAAAAATTGGCAAAATTACCGTCAACCCTTCTCTCGATCAATGGTTTCCCATTTTAATAAAAGCATCACTGAACGGATACAAATCCATCGTAATAAAGAATGGAACACAAAACTGAGCGTTTTGGATAAAAATGCAAAACCATTCTGGAACATAGTAAAATTAATTAAGAACAAAAAACGTAAAATACCATTTTTGAAGAATTCTTCTACAACTTATGTTACAGGTTTTGAGATAGCAAATCTATTTTGTGAAAGTTTTTCAAAAAATCACTTAGTTTCCCAGCATTTGGGGGACTTTGTAACTAATGAAAACCTCCAGATAATCCTGAATGCTACAGACCAATCAGTTTACTGAGCAACATTAGTAATGTTTTTGAAAAAATACTGAAACAAAATATTTTAAAATTTATTTCAGATAAAGACATTGTCCCCGATTTACAATTTGGTTTCCGGAGATCTCACAGCACATCTCATCAGATTAAAAGAATTTGCAATCATGTTCTAAACCATCGTTCCCGTGGGCATGATATTGTTAGACATCGAAAAGGCTTTTGATTCTGTATGGCACAATGGCATTATATATAAAATGATGCAATTCGACTTTCCTCTGTATTTGTGTAAAATTGTTCAGAGTTTCTTATCCGGTAGATGTTATCAAGTTCATGTCAATTGTGATGTTTCTAGGTTGTTATTTGTCGATTTCGGCGTCCCCCAAGGCTCAGTACTTGGTCCGGCCTTGTACAATATTTATACTTCGGATTTTCCAAGTCTACCCCAATGTGAATCAGCTATTTTCGCTGATGACACTGCTGTATTTTCATCACATGAATTTTCTCTCAACATATAGACAAATCTTAAACATGCGATAGAAATACTTGAAAAATATTATACTAAATGGAAAATAAAGTTGAATGTTGGGAAAACACAAGCCATCTTTTTTACACGAAAAAGAAAACCTTGCTATCTTCCCAGCAATCAGCTAGATGTAAGTGGTACCACAATTAAATGGGAGCAGTCTGTAAAGTACCTAGGTGTTCATCTCGATTCAAAACTAACTTTTAACCAACATATTAAAAATACTCTTAAAAAATGAGTATTGCTATTAAGATGCTTTACCCATTTTATTAACCGACAGTCTCTACTCACAAATGAATATAAGATTATCATTCACAAGGTTATATTCCAAGCAATACTGTTATATGGGTGTCCAGTATGGGGTAACGCTGCCAGATGCCATTTAAAGAAGTTACAGGTATCACAAAACAAGGTTTTAAAAATGATGCTAAACCTGATTTCTGATAGAACTGATTTCTGATAGAATTTGTAAGCTTACAAATAATTTTAATATCAGCTGTGAAATTTCTGAGAATTTTCTGATCAATCAACTTCTTGCATAATCTGTGATATATTTTAAGTAAAACTATTGCATTTTTTTTCCTTTTTGGTTTATGCTAATGGTTTTTATCTGTTTTGTTAATTTATTTAATTGTTTAATTATCTGTATGTTTATTTATTTATTTCTTGATTAATTTATTTTTGAATTAATTTATTGCTTATTTATTTAGGTGTTAATTTATTTTTGTTTGTTTGATAATTTATTGTTAATTTGCTTATTTGTTAAATTATTTATAGTTAATTTATTTAATATTTTTTTTATTTATTTATTTATTTATTCTTAATTTATTTATGTATGTATTAATTTCTATTATTATTATTATTATTATTATTATTATTATTATTATTATTATTATTATTATTATTATTATTACTATTTTTTATTTTTTTATTTGTTTATTTTTTTTTTAATTTATTATGTGTTAATTTATTTATTGATTCTTGATTATGCTTATAATAATTTGCTCGTTAAATTATTTAATTTTTATTTATTTATTTGCCATTCTCTTGTATCTATTTATTTATTTAGCTTATACATAATGCTTTTACATTTTAATTATTCATTATTATTCTCTAATTGTTTTATGTAAATTAAATTTACTTTTTTTGGTTTTGCTTATTGTAATACTTTTTTTGTAATATTTTGAATGAAGGTTTTTTTCGTATTTTCCTTCGATTTTCTTTTTAACTATTTATTATATTTTTTTTCTCCCTAGATAATGTTTCAGTTGTAAGATATAATTATTAAATCTCTGAATTGTAAAATGAGCGGTCCTAGACTTTTTTGAACATATTTTTTTTACGTAATAAAGAAACTAACTAAAGAATGAAAAACAGGTATTTGAATGGTTTCAGACGCAGTCGAGAGTAATACAGGGCTGTGCTCTCGGTCCTAGTTTGTTCGCACTATTTATAAATGACATCACTGACGCATTACCAGGTGGTGTTAGATATGCTGAAAAGGTCATTAAAGCTTTACTCTTCGCAGATATTCTTTCGGAATATTGTAGACGATGGAGCTTGGTAGTGAACCTATATTTTACCCAAAACATAAGTATGGAAAAACACCTCAACGAAAAACTTCTTAAGACTAAAACCGCTATATACATGGCATGGAAAGAATTTTTCAACAACAAAAACATTGTGCATGGCAGTAAATATAAAGTTTTCGAAGCAGTATCCCAATCAATTCTGTTTTACACAGCCCAAGTGTGGGAAGCAAGGAATTTTGAGACTGTGGGAAAACTCCTGAGATTGTATTCAAAACGAACATTCCGCCATCCTTCATGCACCGCAAACTACATGATAATTTTAGAAACAGGCTTTCACCACTCTTCATAAAAACGTTGAAGCTGCAAGTCGATTACATTCTGAAAGTAAAGTATCGTAGCCTTACAAGCGATACGAAGCAAAACAGGATGGGTTAAAGAGGTGATTGGTATACATTTAAATCTTAGTGAAGAGAGTACATGCAAATCGTCACTGTACCAGGTAATTAGGCGTCTGGATGAACATTTTAGAAATGTGTTCACAGAACAGGCACCCAGTTCACTTCATCGGATGATCTACAGCAGGCTGAATTATAATCTTATTGAAAGAAACTACTTCCAGAACATAAATACTGCAGATCAAATCTCCAACAAGTTTCGGCTAAGCTGTGAACTGCTTAACATAAATTACGTTCCATATCGCGAAGATCTTCCACTGCAATGTGATATTTGCAACATGCCTAAACGAGATGATATTTTTCATTTTGTCAGAAGGTGTTCAGTCCTGAGAAAAACTAGAAGAAATGTACTTGGCAGAGACTTTTTATCAAAAAACGAAACTTAAGCTCTCTTAAATGAAGTAGATGTGTCTAAAATGCTTATATATTGCAAAACAGCACTTATTTATAAAAACAGAATTAGAGATGAAAATTTTAAGTTAACTCAACTGCAACTTAATAAATTACAAAACTTTGTCAATCAGGCAGACGGCAAAACCATGCTTCAATGATTGTTAATGAAATTGTACAAATAATTGCAAGTGAAAAAATCTATCTATCTATCTTAATGTATACCGTCTGACTACATCTTCGTACCAATGTTCACAGCCCTGCTCATTTGACGTATATTTTTAACCCCAGCGCATAAGTTCATTTTGTTATGGACTTGACATCAGTATACAAAATTGAGTCGAACTTAGTGCTTCGAAAACTCGATGCTGCCTATGGTCATTAAAACATCATTTAAAACTTTAGCCACTGTCCATGAGTGGCACTTACCTCTGATACTCGCGTTTTGCGTTGTACCAAAGACCTCACATACGTGACGTCGACAAAAGAGCCGAACGATTTCAAGCATTTAATCTTGTAGACCATTTTCAAACAAGAAATGTTTGATAAATAAATAAATAGGGTGACGCAACAGTCCGTTTGAGAACTAGGGCCTAGTGACTGACAACTCTCAACCATTCCTGTGTGCGAGTACTGTTGTCGTAGATGGAAGGGACCTACAGTTTTAAGCCGAATCCGAACGGCAAATTTGAGAAAGCACTTTTTCATGACAAGAATTACTCTCGAAGAATTTTTCAATTCCTCGCAAGAGGCAGTACCCGTGAAAAAAACTTTAGGTGGTATATGCAGGATCGAACCCAAGACCTCTCGTATGACAGTCCATCGCACTATCATGCCACGGGTATTACAGAAATGTTTGATCATTCATTCATTCATTTAAGCCGCTCGAAAATTGTTGCAATATCACTTGCTCACCTGTTTTTATCTTTATTTTTACGTATTATGCTTAAATCCCCTTAAACAATTTATTAAGGATGTTTATCAATACACCCAAGAGCTCAACTTCAGTCATGTTGTCAATTAAAGATACTCGTTCTTAAAGTTTACTATGTGAACGTGAGGAATACTTTACAAACATAGCCGTGACTCTCAAGTGATTTTAAACAAGTTTGCAATTTTTGTTTAAATGATGCTTTCAAAGTAAGAAAGGAACTCCTGCAAAACTTCAGAATTATCGAACCATATAAAAAAATTTGCACTTCTTAATAAAATCAGTATTTTGGTACCTGAAGATGAAATCGTTTACAAAGCTACAAAGCAGGACGCATGTTATACAACCTTGTTCCAGAAAGTGTACCTTTTTAAATAAAAATAAAAATGAGTGTCATTTTAATCCTATCATGTTTGTATTCTTTTCAATCAACCCCTCGGATCCTTAATACTTCCAGAACTTTAGAAAAGTTCTTACATAACGCCATCCATGAAAAAGGTATAAGTTGTAGTTATTCCTAAGCAAATTTGAGTCCATTATTTGTAAAAGTACATCGTTTATTGTAAAACTATAATTTGTGACACCCAAAATGGCTTTGTTCAAAATAAGTCAACATTTGCCAACTTCCTCTCTTTGTCTAGATTTGATCGAAAAACGAAAATAATTTAAAAGTCCTTTCATAAACTATGTTCAAAAATCTTTCAAACTAAAGGCTATAATTTTGAACGATTAATGTATAAGTGGGTTTTTTCTTACTAAGCGTTATATTTAAGAAAGTGCGGTCAACACAAATATACACCCAACCTGGGGTACCACAAGGAAGTCACTTAAAACCTTAACTATTTATTTTATGTGTACACAACTATCCATCTATTATAAAACAATCGTCCGTTTTATTTTCAGCGAATATAAAATTTTTTAACCGATTCATTTGATGTCAAAAAAGGATTCAAACAACAACTTCGTTCGGGAAAGAATTGTGCAAAACTCAACCGTCAACACTAGAGGCACAATCTTACAAAGGTCTATCCAATTACTCGGATACGGAGATGATATTGAATAATTTGAAGATCAAAGCGTGATGTCAGTGGAGCGTTTTTGAGCATTGCGACGGAAGCGAAGACGATGGGTTAAGTTAATGGTGTCATCAAAAAAGGACAATGATCAACGAGACGTCTTGGACAAAACGTCACCATGGACAGCTATAACTTCGAGGTAGTTAAGGACTTTGTCTACCTGAGCATCGCTATAAACACAGACAACGACACCAGCGCTGAAATAAAGCAAAGAATAACTCTTGCAAATCGCTGCTTCTTTGGACTTAGAAGGCAATGGAGAAATAAAGTCCTTTCTCGAGCTTCTTAAATCACCATCTATAAGGCACTCATCATCTTCGTTCTCATTTATGGCGCTGAGGCCTGGACCCTGTCAAAGAAATATGAGAGTGTCTTAGGATGCTTCGAGAGATAAATTCTTCGGGTGATTTTTGGTCCAGTAAGCATAGATGGAGAATGGAGGAGAAAATACAACGATGTACAGCGACACTGACCTAGTTAACAAAATTAAAGCCCAATGGCTTAGATGGATAGGTCGTGTAGAGCGAATGGACATCAACGCTCCAGCCCGGAAGGTCTTCGAATCCAATCCCGAGGGACAGCGCAGTAGAGGAAGACCGCGCCTCAGGTGGGTGTTGAAATCAACCAACTTGGCGTGCGAAACTGGAGACAGCTAGCTAGTGATCGAGCTGGCTGGAGACGCATGTTGGTTGAGTCCCAGGTCCGCCCTGGACTATAGCGCCACCTTAAGTAAGTAAGTAAGGATATAGAATTTCAAATACCTATGTAACCTCTCTTGAAGACTGCAGGATGATCTTAATGATGGGGTAACTTAAATAAGTTCGAACTTAACATAGACAAATGTAAAGCAACATAATGTTTTGGCTAAACTCTCTGTTTTCTTTGACCAAGGTATTATTCTTTACTCAAAAATTAGCTTTTGGGGATCGTAATGACAATATTATTTCAAAAACAAATGAGACATCGAATTTATAAATAGTTTTTCACATGATTTCAGCGACGCATATGCCCTTTTAGTTGCTATTAATCAGTTCATATTAAATGGAATAGAAATAAGTATGAAGAAGAACCATGCGCGTTTTTCGTCTATAGGTTCAAACATCCTGGGAGATTTTTTCATTTGTCTTGCTTAAATTTAAAACTATATTTTCAAATGCTAATCCAACTTTAGAAAATATTCCTTTTAAACCTTTCATAAACTCGGTTAGATCGTTTTTATCTAAATCATTAAAGGCAATAATCAAATAAACTGGAGTGTACTTAGTTTTATTTTCTGTTCAAATAAACAAATATAATATTCATACCTATAAATAAGATAAGGGCATCAACATATATTAAAAGCAAACAAAAAATATCAATATCTTTACATCTATATCATTTTATGTTTTTAATTTTAACGGATTGCTAGCAATTGTCTACTTTTGAAAGTTTTGTTAACGTCCGTCGTCGTCGTTGGACAGTGATTTCAATTTTTCCATTTTCATGCGTTGAGTGTTAAATTAATTATCATTTTATTTTCGTTTGGCTACTCCTTATTTTCTGTTAATAAATATTAATGGAGAAGCTTATTAAAAAATGTTTATTAATGTATTTTAATTATTTTTAAAAAACAAAAATAAAAATACTGACAGACAAGTAGATTCACATCGCGTTGAAGTGGTAAAATGCTAATTGTAAAAACTTCGGAAAAATGTATTTAAATATTCCGAAGCTGTCAAGTGTTTGTTATTTTTTTCTGTGCGTTTTATTTTAATTTAATTTTAAATTTAAAAGTATAAAAAAAATATAACACAAAAACAAATTATCCCTATTGTTTTGTTTTAATTGACAGTGTCAAACTTTTTTATTTTGTTGGAAGAATTTTTAATTTAAAAAACCATCGTCGAGCATTTCGAAGGTTTTACATTCTTATGTATTTAACATAAAGGAACTGGTTTTAATTCATACAAATTTCAAATTTTAGATTTTGCATCTTAAATGTGTAGAATATACATTTTTGTACACTTTTTCTTTTTAATTTTACGAAATTGTGTTTTGTTTTGTTTAGACGTTTTTATCATTTTATCGATTACATACAAAATAAAGTTTACCTAAAAATAATACAAATACAAATTTACGTAATTAAAAAACATTTCATTTCCAGATAAATAAAATGCTATTATGGAAACACGGTTTTTATTGAAAAATTAAAAAGTGATACCGAATTTCACAAAAGAAAATTTCTACTGGTGCGAAATAGAAAAACTAATACATCTCCTTTTGACGTTTATTTTTCTTGATTTCAGTAAAAGAATTTCATGGATTTGTGTCAATTTTTGGATGATATTTCCTCTGCCTTTTTTGTATCTTAACTTTATAATACTTTTTAAGGCACCATTGTCTTGGTGCCTTAAAACCAAATATTTATACAGCACTTTCGCTGGTGTACTTATAGTATTACGTATTTATTAACCTAAAGAAAATTCTTTAAAGTTGAAAAATATGCGTACTATGACTTTTTTTGTATTAAATGTTCATTAGTTTCTTGGGGAAAGTGTATAAAAATGTTATTTTATTATTAAATTTGGAGTTTGCTCTTTGTGGAGATCCGCAACATGCAATTATAATGAGGTATCTCGGCAATAACTTGAGTATTTTGGATTTTTAATGATCATAAGGATAGACAAAAATCTAACTTTGTCAAATCTCACAACTCGGTGGCCAATTGCCGTCGACGAAACTTTAAATTACGAAGACGCAAGAAGTTCATAATTGGACATGCGCGCCTTGTTGCATCCAAATATCGTAAAGTAATGATCTTCTGAGTAATGATAAAGAATATGGTTCAACATTTTAAACCATTTTTTTTATGAGTTTAATAATTAAATAGTTAGCAATTTGCTTAAAATGCCAACAAAAAAAAAACAGTTCGTGAAAATAAACAAAGGCAATTAAGCGTATTATACTTGTTTATCGAATTTTCAACTAATGATGTCATAAAACATTTACAATTTTTTTAAATCGTTTTAAATTTGTATGCCTATGTTTTCGACTAAATTTTCAAAGATGTTCCAATATAGTTGTCAATTACGCTCCATTTGTTAGTTTTTTAGAGAAATCTAATCTCTTTGCTAGGCAGTTTGCCACCAATTCAACGCTGCCAAGGAGTGTTATGACTCCGCCTAATATTGAGTGTGTTAGTAATTCTATCGCACTAATCTTTTTTCGAACACGTACAGTGACGAGAGATCTTAAAATTCATAAATCAGCAGGCCCGGATGGTATACCCGCTATTGTTCTGAGGAGATGTTCTTCAACGCTGGCAAAACCACTGCATATACTTCTTCATCTATCCTACTACTCAGGTCTCGTTCCGAGCGGATGGAAAACCGCATTTGTCCAGCCTATTCCTAAAAAAAGCGAATTTTTCTCACCCTCGAATTACGAACCGAGTGTACGTGGAAACGCTGATTAATTATCAGCTGAAGAAATATCTCGAAGATCGAAAGCTTCTTAATGACCGACATGGTCCATGATTCAAGTTTCTTAAACTTTAAATGTTGGCAATCGTAAAATGGCAGCTGTCAGCCGAAAGTCATTAAAAATACATCTTGACTATCAGATAATACATGTTTTGTTTAGTGACTACAGTTGTTAGTTTTGTTAAGAAATACAAATATTTTGTTCTTATTTCCAACGTAATTAAGAACTTAAAAAAGAGACCGATAGCTTCCCATTGATGCATTTAAAATATTTACTATTTTTTTTGCAATAAGCAAAATTGTAAACTGTCAATTGATTTTTTTTTTTTTTTTTTTTTTTCAATTTGTATCTTAAGGTAAGTTTGGAGATATTTGAGTGTAAAACCAATTTTTACCAATTTTTAGAAGTATTTGAGATTAAAATTATTTTTTTTTTTTCAAATTAAATAAATAAATAAGACTCAGGATAACGTTTTTATTCATACTTAAGATATTTAAATGTAAATATTTGATTTACCTTCCAATTTTTAGAGGTACACTCCTCGTCAACTGAATATGCACGAACATTTTTCAGTATATTTTATCCATTTTTTTCAAACAGTGATGATTATTATGTTGGTAACATATAAATAACAGAATTTCAAAGTTTTATCCAAAAACAACCGTTAGTTTTTCCTTCAACCACTTCCAAAGTGTAACTTATGCAAGTAGATTTTTTTTTCGAGTCAACTGAATAGGTACAACAATTAAAATTGGTATTGGAATGGAATGAAACAAGTTTTTGTTTAAGTTTAGCAGTGGGTACTTCCACCTTTATTTTTAATAACTGCGTAAATTCGATCCGGCATGGAATCGCATAGCTTTTTAATGTAATTTAACGAAATTTCGCTCCACGCTAATTTGATTGCAGAAATTAAGGTTTCTTTATCTTCGAACTGACCACCACCCATAAACTTTGCATACTCACCATCCCTAGACATTTTCTATGATGTTTAGATCAGGTGAGTACGGCGGCCATTGAAGCTACTGCACTTGTTGCTCCTCTATCCATGTTTTTATTATGCGCGCTGAGTTTATGGGTCCCAAGATGAACTTTTTTTCATCTGAAAAAACCACGTGATACCATTCTTTTTTCCAACTCATGTGAAGTCTTGAAAAATCTAATCGTAACATTTTACGTTTCTCGTCAAGTGGTTGTTTTTTCTTAAGTTTCATTCGTTTAAGATGGCTTGAGTTGTTGATTACTATTAAAACTGTTGAACAACTTCTTTTTACGCCGATTTTCCGTTTTATGTTTGCCACAGAATCCGAAGAATTTGATGCACATCTTAAAATTCTTCCTCTCAGCTGTTGTTGTTGCTGTTTTCTTACCGCGCCTCATGTTTTTGCCGTATGCATCTTAATTTTTCAAGTAAGAATAAACTACCTACATTAAAACTTTGGCCAGCTTTATCAGCTATTGCACATCCAGTTAGGCCTTGGTCTCTAAGTAAATCGATTTTAGCTTTTTCAACACTGTTAAGACACGTAGATCTACCCAATTTACTTAAAATTTGAAATTAAGAATTAAATTTTACTGAAAACACTTAAATCGTTAATTTAAACTGTCAAGCACAAAAAACTTATAAACAACGAAGAAAATGGCGTTGTGCCTATTCAGTTGACTAAAAACAACACCTACTTTGCATATAAAACACTTTGTGAGTGGTTGAAGAAAAACTCACGGTTGTTTTTGGATAATTCTTTCGGAATTATCTGCTTAACATCTTAAGGGAATAGTTAGCATCAACAGATTGCATAATAACCATCACTGTTTGGAAAAAATGGATAAAATATATTCAAAAATGTTTGTGCATATTCAGTTGACGAGAAGTGTATTTTATAAGAATTTATTTTTTTTATTAAAAAAGTTATGTTTCGAAAGTTTTTTGAAAGCCCTTATTACACGTCTTCATGTCATTATCTTCAAAACAAACCCAATCCGAAGCCAATCAGCTAGGATTCTTAAATCGAGTGGATTGAAATCGAAATCTTAATTGAAAAACAAGTGAAATTGTTTTCAAGGTTCTATCATTTCGAACTTTAAATACTAATCGAAATCACTGCAAACTCAATGTCGATTTGTCTTGCTTTAAGGTTTGCAGGTTATCGTGTTGGGTTAGAAAATTTGTCACTTGAATTATTCTTACAAATTTTTTAAATAACCAACAATATTTTTTATATCAAGAAACAGTTGAGTTTGAAAATCTAGTTTTGTTAAATAGATTTTTAGTCAAAAACAAATTTTTAACAATTTTAGTAGCATTTATTAATTTTTACAAATTGGATAAATGAAATTAATTTGAGAGATACCAAGAACTAAACATCAATTTTTACCAAATTTGGATACTATTTTTTGCAGATTTTATTTTCTTATCAAAAAAAGGACTGTTGGATTTAAAAAAAAAAAAATTTGCTGAATATCCAAAACAATATTTGCTGTGAAACGAAAAAAAGTTTGAAGACAATATTTTTGATATTTGTAAAGCTATTTGAGTCGAAAGTAAATTTTTACCATGTTTTAGCATTTTTGTTTTGGTTCTTATTTTTTATAAAAAAAGACTGTCAATAAGATTTTTCTCAAAATTTTATGTATGTTGACTACAATATATTTTAAAAGATAAAAGAAGTTTAAAGCCAATATCTCAAAGACTTGAAGAGATACTAGAATTGAAAACCAATTTTTACTAACTTTGAGTAATTTTTTTTAGGTTCTTAGTTTCTTGTAAAAAAATTGTCAATTCGATTTTCTCAAAATTTTGCTTAATGTTGACAACAATTTTTTTTAAAAGATAAAAGTAGGTAGTTTAAAGAAAAATATCTCAAAGTTTTGAAAAGATATTTGAGTTGTAAATCAAGTTTTAGCAACTTTTATTAGTTTGTTTGTTTAGGTTTTTATTATTTATAAAAAAAAACTGTCAATTCGATTTTCCTCAAAATTTTACCAGATGTTAAAAACGGTTTTTTGTTGCACAAAATGGTTTTGGAGATGAAATAATTTTTAATTCGTAGAATTTTTGAAGTGAACATTTTTTTCAGGTTTTTCGATTTATAAAAAAACCGTTAATTGGATACTGGTATCACATTACAAAAAAGAGGCTGGGATGCGACCCACATTGATAACTTCCCATCCCGTCTGTCGATTTGTCTTGCTTAAAAGCTTGTCTATATGTACTCGTATCAATTTTTACCAAATTTGCGTACTATTTTTTGTAGATTTTATTTTTTATGGAAAAACGGACTGTTGGATTTTTATATAAAAATTACTGAATATCGAAAACAATATTTTGTGTGAAATAAAATAAGTTTCAAGCCAATATTTTTAAGTTTTGAAAAGCTATTTGAGTCAAAAGTAAATTTTTACGAAGTTTTAGTATTGTTTTTTTTTAGAGTTTAATTTTTTGTAAAAAAACTGTCAATTCGATTTTTTAAAAATTTTACCGAATGTTGAAAACAATATTTCTTATGAGATAAAATTACTTTGAAGAGAATATTTAAAATTTTTGAAAAGATATTTGAGTCGAAAATCATTTTTTACCAACTTTTATAAATTTTTTTTAGGTTTTTATTTTTTGTAAGAAAACTGTCAATTAGATTTTTTTCAAACTTTAACTGAATGTTGACAATAAGATTTTTTGAAAGATAAAAGTAAATTAAAGCCAATATCTCAAAGTTTTGAAAAGATATTTCAGTCGAAAATCAATTTTTACCAACTTTTATAAATTTTTTTTAGGTTTTTATTTTTTTTAAAAAAAACTGTAAATTCGATTTTTCTCAACATTTTTCAAAATGTTGAAAACAATATTTCTTATAAGATAAGATAAGCTTGAAGCCTAACTTTCAAGTTTTTGAAAAGATATTTGAATCGATATTCAATTTTTACGAACTTTGAGTAATGTTTTTTTTTTAGATTTTTATTTTTTATAAAAAAAACTGTCAATTAGATTTTTCTTAAAATTTTATCAGATGTCAAAAACATTATTCTTCGTTGGACAAAATTGTTTTAGAGATGAAATCATATTTCAGTCGTAAAATTTTGGAGGTGACAAATTTTTTTTTTCAGTTTTATTGATTTAAAAAAAAAAAACCGTTATATTGATTTTTTTCAAAAAATATACCTGTTTGGTATCACGTTACAATCTATTATATAAAATTTAATTCAAGTCTCGTAAGATATTTAGGGTTATCCAAAATTTTCTTGAGAGCCCTTTCTGCATCTTTCTGCCTTATTACCTGTATAACAAAATTTATTTGAAGTCGATATCTCTTCTGGTTCTTGAGCTATAGACGACGAAAAAAACGTCGTGAACGTACGGACGTACGGACGTACAAACGTACGTACACACGCAAAAACCGTTAATTGGATACAGTATCCAATTAACGCAAATCACACTAACTTAATCTGGACGAATTCAAATCACCTGAAAATCGCAAATATATAATTGTAGAACAACGAAATTCGGTTTGAGTTCGAAAAAAATGAAATCGATATCGATAAAAGCAAATTTCAGAATTCCAATATAAATTTTAAAACGATTTCAAATTCATTTCGAGTGAAAGTGAAATGTTGAACCTAGCTGAATATCTCTGCTGTTCCTTGAGACTTGACCGTTCAGCAATACGGTTTTGTGAAAAAATATCAACCGTCACAAATCTCCTCACATTCTCAAACATATGTTCAAATGTTTTAGAACAAGGTTATAAAATTGACTGTGTACACACTGACTTTCGTCATGTCAGTGCTCACGTGAAGGTCTCACTTTTCTTCTACAAGCCGACTTGATAGTTTCATATTTTGGTGTGGGAAAAATAGCCTTTCACTCAACCCTTTAAAATACCAAACTTTTACAAAAAAATCAATCGGTAGTGTATTTGATCATTCTATATCACAGCAAAATCTCTGCAGCGTCTCCCATTTAAAGATTTAGGTGTTCATTTCTGTTCCAACTTAGAATTTACACATCACATTAATTTTATTGTTAATCAAGTAACTTCTATGTTTGGTTTTAAAAAACGCTGGACAAAGGAGTTCAATGATCAATATTTTACTCTTTCTTTATCCAACTGTTCTCATCTTAAAAATGATTCGCAGGTATGGGAATCCCTATTAAAAATTTAATAGAAAACGTATTGAATCAATTCAAGATAATTTTATTCCTTGGGATGATCCTTATGATCTGCCTCCTCAAGAACATCGTATTCAGCTCCTTCAAATTCAATCTCTCCATCGAAGGCGTATTAATAATGACTTTATATTTCCTTATTAACTCGTTAATGGTGAAATTGATGCACCTTATTTGCAATCTTGACATTTACGTTTGAATTACTTTGGCGGAACTCATCGCCTGCCTACATTTGATTTGTTACATATTGACTTCCATAGAACTTACAAGTGGAAGGAAGAAGATTTTTTAATTATGTTTTGTATTTTGTGCTTGTGTTAGGCTATAATTGTATTTTTTTTACTAACAACTAACACATAGGTATACTTATGAGTCTCTGATCGTAGTTTGATGCTTGCTATAAAGCTAACTTTCTGGAAAGTCTGAAGTGTAAAAAAGTGAAATAACTCCGACATTTGAGAATTGGCATTATGTCACTTTGTATTTAAAAATGTAATATGGTCAATTTTTCAAAGTTTGTCTTATTTCACTAAGCTTTATTTCACGGCACACCATTTTTCTTTCAAGACAAAATCAACACGAAACATTTTTAATCTAAGAATTTAATTAAAATAACTGACAACTCGAAGCTATTTTCCAGGTTAAAATAATATACTTCAAACACATTGCAAGATAACGTTATGCTCTATACTTTAATTAAATAAAACTGCCCCAAGCTGCAATTATTAACATTTTCAAACTTGATTATTATTGTATTTCTTTGGTCAAAGAGGACTTTGTTGAATTTGACATTATTCATTATGTATTTGAGTTAAATTAAAAATATTTTTCTCCCGATAAACCCATGTATGTACCGTACATATATAAAAGTCCTTTACAGTCTTAAGCTAATTGCTATTGGCATTTGCCAATACCTGAACTCAACAAAACTAAATTCAAGCTTCATACTCGTATAGGAATGTATTTATTTTCATCCGTCTTAAGTGATTTTAACACGAAGCTACTTCAAGAAAACCAAAGCAATAATGTTTTCCTCTTCGGGTTTTAAACATAAAAAAATATGCCTTCTGACATTTTTGTCCACTTCGGCTGTCATACACAAGTACTTATATGACATGTACCGTTTCTATATGCAAATTCATCGTTCCATACAATTTCCATTGTTTATGGCACTTCAATATAACCCAGGAAAAACAATATGAAAGAGAAGTAAAAACAAAACAACTACACAAAAGTTAGAAGCTAACAAAGATGATGATGATGAGGATTTGAAATAAGGAGCCTAGAGCTAAAGGATATGCCAGGATTAAAATGAAATCTTTCATTAAACAAAAAAAAAAGTGAAAGGTCTTTTCTTTTGCTATTATTTCTAGTTTACCTTCTATTGTTTTGACTTTTCTTTGATTTTAAAACGAAAACAAAAGTAAAAGGAAAATGGAAAAATAAAAACTTAAATTTAGAAACAGAAATCTGTCAAATATGTTGCAAAAAGTTAAGTTTATAGTTTGGAATTTTCATGATTATTAAAATATTTTGATTGAAATTTACATTGAAAATATTATATTTTCTAAATGAGTTGATCTTGGGCCAATTTAGATTTTAGGAGATTACCTACTTTTGATGAGTTACTGATGTTTAATTTTAAACTGTGTCAGGGACGGACGGATATTTGAAAATTGAAATTTAAAATAAAAGTTAAAGAAGAGAAACTTTTAAGAGTTTTATCCTCGGGCAAAGGATCAGAAAACAGTTAATTAATTTACTTATGATGATGATAGGTTGATTTTATATTAATTATTATGGGAGAAATTTTGATTTTTGTTAGGTTTTATTTGTATTAGATTAAGAGAATTAACGTAGATGAAGAAAGTGTAGGAAAAATCTATGAGTTGCGACTCATTATTTATTCTAGTTTGCTAACTTAATCTTAAATTTTCAATAATGTTTAGTTTTTTTCTAATTTGTAATGGAATACGTATTCAATATTTAAACTTTCTTTTATTAGATTAGCATCTACCAACAAAACCAACATTGCTGACCCCAGCGTAAATATTCAAACAAAATTATACCTGTGGACACAACCGACGCCGAAATCAAAACGGGATTAATAATATTACAGTGAAAGCTGTTCAATCTGTAAA
The DNA here is from genome assembly GCF_945859685.1 of Eupeodes corollae. Classification (NCBI taxonomy): domain Eukaryota; kingdom Metazoa; phylum Arthropoda; class Insecta; order Diptera; family Syrphidae; genus Eupeodes; species Eupeodes corollae. Next base: position 78,092,864 of record NC_079147.1, on the reverse strand, counting down.
GGAAGAGTCCGACTAATATTTTTTAGTAATGGATTCCAGTTTAGGAATTTTGGTATCAAACCTGACCAAACTATGTTTGATTACGTAATTTCAACGATAGACCTGAAGTATTTGCAGGTTATTTTTCACATCATTCGCGATTCCCGTTCTTCAGAAAACGCATATAATGGGTTGATTATAGAGTGCATGCTCTCGGATCACGGAAGCATTCCAAACTATATTAGATGAACCTTGGCAATTGCATCGAAAGATGCTTTATATAGCCAGATGCCATAACTGACGATGACAAGTTGTAATGTCGAAAGCTTCCCAGTCGGGACCGTTTAAAGCATTTTTCACTTATTCGGATGAAAAGCTTGGTTTCCCAAAGCAGCTCCTTTTGATGTCCTTATGCTGGGCATACTCCTATGAAATGAACGGAATCCGCACGCTGTACCATGTTGCATATTGAACAAAAGAGTGGTAGATCACTTCTGTGGGGTATGAAATTTAACGGAAGCACATCTCCTCTTGCTCTAAGATATTTGAATTTTTTTGGTTGCTATGACAGTCCTTGAAATAGTTATGGGGGCCCAAGTTTAGTTCCAAGGTCCTGTAAATTTCTCTGTGAGTGGAGGCATCTGTGTCTTCTCTCCATTTTATTCGCATTTTGTCATCTATGTGCTCAATAAATATGTAAAGGGATTCCTTCCATTAGGTTCTTGGGTCCCAGTTCAGTTGAAGAGGATAGTTGTAGCTCTCTGCTAGGTCCAGAATATACTTTTACCATAAGGTGTTATTGGTGACTGCAAAGTTAATAAGTTTCTGTGGTAGTCTATCTGCATCCATATTGATTGCTTTAAGTATATAGTTGGTATTGAGTTTAGGGTTTGAATAAATAAAGCGGACATTCCTGTTTCAATCATTAACATATTATTGGTAAAAAACCGGGTAGTTGAAATGTTCTAAGAAGGTAATATCTTAACAGTTTTTCAACCGTATCAAAGTATTAGTGGACCCTGGGTACCATAAAACAAAATGGATTTCGCTACTGCTTCAAAAACTTGGTATTTTGCACTGTGCACGATAATACTTTGGAAACAATTGCTCCATGTGGAATTAATTGCACACTTAGCTTGGGATAGTTTTTCAGTTAAATGAGTTTCCATATTCAGATTTGAGGTGAAAATCATTCCTTTGTACTTGTATTGCTTAACTACTTCAATTGATTCTCTCGCAAATACCCATTTCTCTGCTCTGGACATTCTACCTTCACCACTGTTGAATATCATATTTTTTGGTTTGCTTAGGTTAAGCTCAAGGTCCCAATAATGACAGTATTCCGCAACTCGATTAATCATCATTTGCATAGATTCGAGTGATTTAAAAATTTAAAAGAGCCTTAATATGCATTCCTGCGAAAGTGATTCCACCTGAGAGGTGATCAATGATGTCTTCGATGTAAAGGGCGAAAATTGATGGACTTGTGTTGCATCCTTGTCTGACTCCACCTTCTGTTGTAAACCACTCTGACAAATCGCTTCCGCACCATATAGCCGATTTAGTTTCATCGTACAAGCTTTCTAAGGTTTCACCAAATTTGTGGCTCAAACCATAGTTATATAGCTTGTAAAACATTTTTTGCGATCAATGGTGTCAAAATCAAAAGCAGCTTTAAAGTCTATGAAGAAAGCATATAACTTTTGTTTTTTAGCAATAAAGCTTGCGGCTATGCTGCGTCACAAAAATATGTGATCGGACGTGGCATATAACCAGGACGAAATCCAGCTTGAAACTATTTCAGAAGTTTGTTTTCGTTGATCCAAAGTTCTAGCTGGTTTTGGAGAACACTTGTACAAATTTTAGCTGAGGAGTTCAACAGTGAAATTGCCCTATAGTTGGCTGGATCTTTGGAGTCTCCTTTTTTAAAAACCGGGTCAACTATTGCTTGCTTAAAACCAATCGGCACGATTTCAGTTTCGAATATTTTATTAAATGTTTCAGTTAGTGTGTTCTTGAATTCTGTTGAACTATATTTATAAAATTCCATGGGTATTCGGTCTAATCCTGGAGCTATTAGATCCTTCGCCCTAACTAATGGTTCCTCAACTTCTGAAGTCGAGATTGGCTTATCTAAGGTTTCATTAAAATGGTTTGGTCTACTGTAGAGAAAGTACGAATCCTTCATAGGTGGACTTAAAAGGTTTTGGAAGTGATATTTAAGAGGTTTGACTGTTAACTCAATGTTTATCTGTAGTTCAATTCCTTTTATTTTATTTGCTGCTTTCCAAAAATCCGAAGTATTTTTGCAGTTTGCAAGTTTTTTGGCTTCCGATTCAGAATGTTACTTTTTTTGCTCGACATAACTTCTTGTAGTGACTGTTGGTTGTATTGTAGAGTTCCTGGAAAGTTGCGGTGTTGAATTTTTTAAACGACCTAAGGTAATCAAATGTCTTCTGTCTTCTTTTAAACACTCATTATCAAACCATTGATTTCTGAAGTTTGTTTTTTGACTTTTATTTCCTGAAAGAGTTTGGTTTAGAATAGAGAGTTTAATTACTTCTTCTAAGTTTGACATATTACTTGTAGATCGCTCTGATAACAGGTTGTTAATATTAAGCCTATAGGTTTCAGCTATCGAATTGGCCCACACATTTTTTGGCATTAGTTCAAGCACACGCATGTTATCCACTTCGACACCTTCTTGCCCTATTTTTTCAATAATAGGGAGATGGTCAGAGTATGGAAATGAATCGACTTTAAAATACAGCAATAGTCAATAAAAGTTCGATGTTTGCCTTTGAAGTAGGTAAATTCTCCTTTTTGGTCTGACTTTAAAGTTCCATTAACAATTCTCAAGTCCAAAGAGTCTAAGAAATACAACAGTTTACGACCACATGTGTTAATGGTTGAATTTTTCAAGTTTCTTTTAATTCCTTGTCTCATATTCGATTCACCTTCCAAATTACCAATCCTTCCATTTAAATCTCCTATCACAAGTATATTTTTTTGACTATGCGATTAGCTCATCATTGCATTTTTTGTTGTTGCAGTTTATGTAAATCGGGAAAATAAAATGTTTTTGGGAGCGAGCCTCAAGCTCTAGAAAAATTACTCCGTTCTCAGCACTTTTAAATTCACATTTATAGATGTTGGCAACATTTCTCTTGACTCCAGCCTTCTGAAGCACATCCAGATTTTCTTTCTTTTATTGCTGGTACCCATTTAAAGCAGTAATTGAGAAATGTATGCTCAAATTTACAAATATCATTTTCTGCTACAAACGTTTCAAAAAGAAATATAAAATCCATTTTATTGATATACATAATTAAAAAAATCCAAAAATAAAAGCTTATTGCTCAATACGGAAATATTGTACGCTAAAATATTTATATTACATAAATTTAAATCTAACGAATTTTTTACAAATACAACTTCATTATGGCAAATATATAACTCCAATATTTAAGTCCGGCTCGAAGCAAAATGTGACTAATTAAATTATAGGCCTAGCTGCAAATTATCAGTGATCCCAAAAATTTTCCAAATTCTTGTCCTGAAAAAATAAAAAAAAATTGTTAAGGATTTTGTATCTGAATACCAACATGGTTTTGTTTCTGGAAGATCTACTGCTACAAACCTTTCATTGCTATGCGATTCTGTACTTTTCGGGTTCGAAAATGGTTTACTGAATGATATTATCTTTAAAGATTTTGCAAAAGCTTTTGATAGAGTTAATCATAGTATACTAATTTTTAAGCTTTCAATACTTGGTTTCCACTCTAATTTCATAAAATGAGTTTCTTCCTATTTAAGAAATCGGGTTCAATTTTCAAAATTGGGAAAGTTTAAATCCAAAAGTATTATTGTTATTTGTTATTTATCCTTTTTAAAATGACATTCCGGTAAATTTTAAATATTCGAAATATCAAATGTGTGCCGATGATGTCAAGATTTGTCGGTTCATAAAATCTTCTACAGACTGTCTGTATCTCCAAGAGGATATCCAAAAACTGGTTGAATGGTGTGAGTCTAACAAGTTGTTCCTGAATGTTGCCAAATGTCAGAGCCTTACATGCCATAGAGAAAAAACACCTTTCATATATGATTTAATTATACTATCAACAATACGAGTTTAGATAAGGTTACAGAAAAAAAAGAATTTGGGAGTTCTATTGGATGAAAAGCTTTCGTTTAATTAGCACATCGATTACATAGTCAGTACAGCTATTGGGATGCTAGGGTTTATCTAAAGAAATTCTAGGGATTTTTCCGACCCTGCAACCTCAAATCATTATATATTGCACTTGTTAGATCGGTACTGAAATATTACAGCATAGTTTGTAACCCCTATTATACCACTCATTCTTCTAGAATAGAAAAAAATACAAACAAGTTTTACTAGGTATGCTTTCTATAAGTTAAATTGGAATATGGAAGCATCAACTATCATTGATTTTAGCGACTATTCGATTGGAACAGAAAATTGAATTGCCACTTGCATCTTCGAGAATTGCTGCTACATTATTAGAAGGTGGTCGAGAAATTCTGCTATGGCAAAAGTTTTGCGATTAACGTGGATTATTTTATGGGATGAGTGCACAATTTCAAATAAAAAATAAATAGAAGCATTTAATCGAACAATGCAAGATTTACGCATTAATCAACAGCTGTTTTGGTTGTGCTCTGATATTGCTGTTCGGGGACTTTCGTCAAACATTGGCTGTCATTCCTCGATCAACTTCTACTGATGGAATAAACGCCTGTTAAAAGTTATCAGTTCTTTGGAGATATTTACGAAAATTGACACTGAACTTTAATATGCGTATTCACCTTCATAATGATGCTTGAGTTATCATAACAATTGTTGGAAATTGGTCATGGAAAAATACAAATCGACAATACCAACGGATCACTTTACCGAACAATTTTTGTACAATTGCGCAATCTATAGATGAGTTTACAGAAACTGCCACATGTAGTAACGATATATAACTCAATTGACAATATTGTGATATTAATCCACCAAAACTGTGATTGGCAGTGAAAAAGTTATTGCCAAATTTTATTGAAGCTACAATTTTAACTGGTAAACCAAAAGGAGAAGGGTGTTTGATACCGAGTATCGCTATGATACGAACTGACATGCCATTGGAATTCAAATGATTACAATATCCTGTGTGTTTACCATTTGCGATGTTCATAAATGATGCCCAAGTTCAAACACTTTACGTTTATGGGGTCGATTTGGAGAAATCATGTTTTGCACGTGGCCAACTTTATGTTGCCTGTTCCAGCTGTTTTAGACTAACCCATATAGATCCACCATAGTAAGAGTGCCCAATTCTTTTTTATTTTTTAGTTTTTACTCTTTGCTGATAAATATAATGTAAACAATATATTATTTGGGTCATTTGGACTTTTAAAAAGCCAGCAATTTAAAATATATTTTTGTTTGAATAAATGAACTAAATAATCATTTTTTTATAACTATGCCTCATACGTAGCGAAGCACGTACCGAGCCGCTATTTTGTATATAAACAAAAACAAGATAATATTAAAAAGAAAACTTCATAAAAACAACGGCCGACCTTTTTCTTAAAACCGAAAATTGAGTAGTAAGTCTGACTTGAGAAGGCTTAACATCGATCTTTTGCATATCAAATCAAAAGATGTTTCTTACTAAATTTTTATTTATTGGATTGTATAGTTTAACTTGGCAAGTTTTAATTTACTAAGTTGCAAAAATATTAGTTATATTTTAAGATCAAATCAATAAATTTGTGTTTATTAAATTTCATCATTATAAGATTCAGAAGCAATCTCATAAAAGATACCAAACACTTTAAAAATAGCGGATAATACGCTCCCTGAGTATAATATTAGATTTTCTAGTGTTAGTCCTTGAATACACCTTAAAATAAAAATCGTTGTCTTTCGATTTTTTTCCAACAAGATATGATATCAAAATTTTGTACTTCAAAACTTTGATGATCAGTCAGTTAGTTACGCTTTTTCCGATTTTTAAACTTCTTAGTGCCTTTTTAAGAACCTGGCTGTTTTTTGTAAATGCAATCATTGTAAATCATTAATTGAATTTAAAAACGATTGTACTCTTCTTTGAGTTAATTGGACACTTCTGTGACCTTTCATTGGGAATATTTTTGGGCCAAATTAAAATTGTATTGTACTTGAAAGAAACTTGAAAAGTTCCCATTCATTCATTTTATAGTTTTTTTTTTTCTATAAAAACGTATTTTTATTTTTGTGTTAGTTTTTGTTCCAATTTAATGGTAAGTGAAAACCAATTTTTAAAATTGAAGTATTGTATTCCTTTTAACTCATTTAAGACACCACGACCAAATTTGGCCCAAATTTTAATCATTTAACTGAGTGATACTTTGATTTAAGGGTAATGACTTTGTTTTTACTTCTACTAAAGGTCACCAGAATTTTTCTTAGGAGGAGAAGAGGGACCAGATATTTGAATAACATTTTCAAGTTTGTATTAAACTTTGTCTCCAATTAGGGGATTTGGAGCTCGAAACAGTACAATCAGAGAGTGACAATCAATGCAATTTATTATCAAAGTGAGAAAAAATAATAATATCAGTCAAAATTTACTTACTAAAATAAACTAAAGAAATTTAAATAGGTTTATCAAAAAATATGACATAAAGCTTTTAAACAAGCCATCGATAGACAGTATTTTATGTAAAAGGCCATCATTCATTCACTAAATAAATAATAATACAGATAATTCGAATAAAGAGTTACATTTTATAGCACACTTTAGATTGTTTTTGTGAGACTTAAATTAAATTATTACTCTTTTTTGTGTGTTTCTATTTGCAATGATAATAATAATATATTGCCATTTAATTATAAATCCTAGATTTATTTTTGAAATTCATAAATACACCCTCAAATCCATTCAACAGTACCATCAGGCAGGTACTTTATTCCTCTAATCCAAATATAATACCAATGAATTTGAATGTTGATTTTTTAATAATAAATATAACTGATAAATATTATATCTCATAATATTCATCATTTATGTATAATTTAATATAAGCATTGCTCAATCAAAGAAACTTATATAGATACAAATAAACCTAATAAATATAAAGAGTATATATAGCACCATCACAACATTAACATCAGATACAAAATTTTTGTCGCATTTCAAGACCGCACGCATTGAAAAATTGAATTATATTTTCACAAGTTTTTTTTGTTGGTAAATTAAATTAAATTTATATATGGAAAATATTTAAAAATCAAATATATTTATATCATAGCTACATGCATTTTATTCATCCACATGCTTTACTAATTTATAAAAAGTTGAAATAAATAAAAAAACGATAAAATAAATAATCAAATTAATAAATATACGGGAAAAACTAACTAAGAGTAAAGGTATCGATCTCATTCGTTTTATTTATGCTGGTTATTATTTATTTTAATATTTAATTGTTTTTTAATGTAGGTAGGTATGTACTCGTATATATTTAATATTTGGTTAAGAATGTGTTTTTGATGTTCAATTTATCGAGGTAAATGTATCTAAATGTGGTTGGTTTGAGTGTTTGTTTGTTTCGTAGTGTAAACCAAAAAAAAGAGTTGCCAAAGTCTCGGTATTTAAGTAGGGACTACTGCCTGAACGTGTGCACAACGAAAAAAAAGTAAAATGGATTTTGTTTTAAAACTTATGTCATTTGGTTTGAGTGTTAGACAGGATTGTGTTGTTTTTATATTTTTCAATTTTAACATGTGAATATTTTAGTTAGGTATGTCATTTTCAAATTTAAATTATTATTGAATTAGGTCCTGTGAAAATATAAAATTAGTATGCCTAAAGCTGTAAAGGAATAAAAGAACATCTACCATAAAAACAACTGACGTATTCCCATTTCGTTTTGATTTTCGAGCTGATGAAGTGTGTTTTTGTCAGAAATTACATTCGGACAGGACCTCGTAGCTGTATATACTCGTATATCACAGTACTGTGCTCACGAATTTGATATTCCTGGGTTGTGTTGTTAATTTTAATAAAAAAGATACGTTTTATAATTTTTAATAAATGATTTTTGTTATGTAATTCTATATTTTTAATATAGAGATTTTTTTAAAATTATTTAAGAGTGTGTTTAATTTATTTTGTTGATTATTTTTATTTATACCTTATCACTAATATTAATGCATTAATATAACAAAAATAATATAAAAATAAATTTAAAAAATTATAGATGTAGGTTCGGGGATAGCATGAAATTATTTTATTTTAACTTAAATAAACTTCCATTTCTTTTGACGATCAACTAAAAATAACAATTAGTTTAATATTAAATTTAAAAATGACTCTTTAGACTCATTGCAAAATGGGACTTTTCAACGTTGGAAGTGACAAATTAGCAAATATTTGGTTTGAGGAAATATCTTTTCTACAAGAAATGTTACGCTTTTAATTTAAACTTTCATCTGTTTGGTAAAATGTGGACGATATTAAGTTTCAAGCACAATAATTTAATAAAGCATTTATTGGCAAAATGTCTTCTCTATTTCTGAAAAAAGGAACTTATAGTGGTTTTTTTTCTTTTCTTGAAACGTCAAGAAATTGTCCAAGTGTCATTGTTACAATTTGTTTAAAATATTAAGGAACGTCAATTTTTACAAATTGTTGATCTGTCAAACCAAAAATTAAATATTTTATGTTATAACTTTAAATCACAAAATGAATATGAAATATGATATTAATTGATGAAGTAAATAAGGCACTAATTTGACATTTTCTCCAAGAATTTTTTTAGAATTTTTGAACCAAAAAGTTCAAGTTGTTAAATGACAATTTTACTATTAACATACTCGTATTTTTTTGACATTTATACGAGTCTCGAATAGGTCTTTTGTGATTTCGGTCTCAAAGGTTGGTACGATTGGTATTAGATTTGTGTCTCGATTTCTGTGTTCGTTGAGTAGTTGTGAATTTGCAATCATGTGTATTTTCCATTGGGAAAACAAATCAATCTATTACTGTTGATATTATTAAGTTTTGTTAGTGAAAATGAACTAACTGGGCTTATTTTGCAAGAGAAAACAATAGAAAAGATATTTATGTTTTGCTATGTTGCCACCAAAGGTTTATCTCAGTTTAGATTAAACAAATCTTCTTGAAAATTGTCCATTTTATTAATTTCAATTAGTTTTTTTGTTGCTAAGTTAATTTCAACTTTTGATTTTCACAAATCTTTCTTCTATTTGTGTGTTATTTTTGTTATTATTCTTACAGATCTTCTTTCAGTTTTACCAATTTTAAAATACAAAAATTTTGCTACTGCGGATCGTTTTGTTGGCAATTTCTCACTGTACTATTTATGGAATTCCAAAAAAAACGCACTTATTGTATTGAGGAAGACTTTTAAATATACATGAAATGACACCGAAAGGAAAACAAACGTCTTTGAAAATTCGAACGGTAAATCAGTACCAGATATAGAAAATATTGTCCATCTGAGTCGTTCCACAGATCATTACGTAATACACGATTTAAAAACAAAAAAATGGATTTATAATGTGAGGAGATAAGTAAAAGGAAATAATCTGGAGACGTACGATGAGAGCTACTTTTAAGGCTTATCAACTAAAATTCCTTCTAATCTTCAGAACTTCTTAAGATTTTTCCAAAAGAGACTACGAGTAAGAAAGTCACCAACGAAACTATCAAAAAAAGAAGCTTCACTATACTATTGAAGTAATGCCCGAAATAGCCGAAAAAGACTTAGGCTACGTTCACATGGCGATTATTCGATTCGATTTGTTTACGTATGCGGTTTTATCGAATACTAAAGTTTCACACGAGAAATATTCGATTCGATTTTTTCACGTACGGGTTTTGGGGCGTGGCAAGGGACACAGCACTCTCGGCAATCAACCGACCATCGTCATCATGGATCCACGTAATGCACGTAATGAACGAATTCGATGAAATTTTGTTCGTGTGAACGGCACAATATAAAGATAAGCGCTACTGATCATGTACACGATAAAAATACATTCCAGATTTATCGAATAGTAGTGACAAGTTTGTACGGTTCAGACGACCATATTTTTCTCGTATGCCGTATACGGGACTTTATCGCATGGAGTAGTGGGAGCAAGTGTTATATTTGTGCGTTCACACGAAGCCCATGCGGGAAAATCCCGTATTCGTGAAATAATTGTCACTTATCACTACTTTACTTAAGTTCTGGTGTTCGGAAATGTAAAAAATAAGTTCCGAAGTATGCTAAAACATATTTTTTCAATGCCTTAAGAAAGCTTTTAAAATGGAAAGTATACGCTTGCAAATATCAAATATAAGTGTCCGGTCATGTGTGACGTGATAAACAACAGAGTTTGTTTTGTTTTTAATATTTATGTGCTGTTTAATGGTTTAAATGGTAATTTTAGCTAAAATGCCATATAAAAGGGTTATAAAGTTTTAAACTCTCGTTACATTTTTCTTCTTGGACAAAATGCATTGCCAACATTTCTGCTACATGTTTCAGATTATTAGTGGAAGCCACTTTACAATGTACATATGTTTTCAGTCATATCTTGAATCAAAAATTCTAGGTTCTTTAAAACGGGATGAAAAGCATATTATATGAATTTGTTTATTGTGTAATGAAAAATTGTTGTCCAGGAGAAGAATCGTATCTATCATTGCTAACTTTCACAGTTAACTCCTGAGCTAACTTGTGGATACAAATTACAAGTTGATATTATGGATGCACTTCAAAAACTAGTTTACGAACGCTGTGGTGAAGTCATATTTGTGCAAAACATAGAAATATTGAAGTTTGGCCAACAAAATTTAAGGATTAATAAGAATAGTTAACGGTAGTTAAAAAAACAACAGATCACTTGTGTACCTCAAGGTAATTGATTTGGTCCAATATTCTTAATATTTATTTTCCAAAAGAGATTACCCTAGTTTCAAACTAAGCATGCACGATTAAAGGAATATTACCACTTTTATAATAAGTTTGAAGTAAAATCAAAACATTTAAGTATGGAATAGCACTAAACTTCTCTAACAATATTACCTTGGAGACAAGACCATGATGTAACTTAATTTTATGCAAAAATATCACGGTGTTCAATAACACTACCAAAGACCAGTTGAAAGTGCCATTGATTTAAATTTGTTTAAATTTTAATTTAACATACTGTGTGAAATTTCTACAAAAGGTGAGCAAGCTTTATTGAAAACTTTATGACGGCTGGGAAAGTATTTCTGACAACGATCAACACGAATTTATAAGCCAAACGTTAACATAATCAAAAACTCGGTCTTATCGAAAAAATCGTCAAATGACATGAATTACTATTTGGGCTTTAGAATAATGTCGATTCATGCCAAAAACTCAAATTGTAAACCTTTTTGAAACGATAGAGAAGATAAGGACCGAAAGAAAGAAGAAATTGAGGGTTTGAAAGGAGTTTTTGTTTTAAATTGTACAAAACTTTCGCATTTCTGTGTATTTCAAAACCCGAGTTGAATAAATTGAATTTACAAAAATACTTAAAGGTTTTTGGATTTGAAATAAATTTCCGGTATATTTTTCACACATTGTTATCCAACTATTCTAACACAAAATTGTAATTTTTTTAGAAAATGGTTCAACGAGTATTGCCTTTTTTATACATGAAACGAAATGCCTCAATCACACCAACCCTGCATCAAAGCCACTTCATAATGTTATTTTATTGTGTCTTAGGTGTTGAAGTAGGTTCTTTCATTAAAAAAAAACTTCCTTAATTGAATTACTGAACTATGTAGCGTGCTTTTTATATCCTTAAATGTATATTTATGATATTTACTTCAATGTCTTCAAAATCATGTTACACCCTGCATCTTTTTAATGTTGCATTCAATCGAATTATGTCTTCGGTGAAGAAAATATTTCCCAAATTTATACAGCATAAACAACTGTGATTCATACATTATTTAAGTCATAGCAGAGCTTCTCAAAACGTCTTTAAGAAGTGAGGAAAGCAATAGTTTTAACATTTGAAATACTATAGTGAAAGTACGGAACCAAGTGCTCGTATTAATTATTCTTTTGTTGAAAAGTTTCTCAGTTTTACGAAAAGACAGCTTGATACGTTAATACACTTAAACTTTTTATTAAATATTTGCAATGGCTGCACTTTGGATTCTTACACCTTCTTCAATAAAAATAAAAAAGCCTTTCACTGATATTTTTAAACAAATCTTAACTACCTTTTCTAATAAAATTCACACTATCCCCTTTAATTTATGACATTAGACCTGAATGAAAAATAATATTTATGAAGATTCTTTTTAAGGTAGGTATTTTCAAAAGTACCTACTATTTAAAGAATCTAAAATGGTCAGTTTTGTTTTATTAAAATATTCAACTAATTTTAAAATTTCTTCTGTAGTTGAAATTGGGAAGAAATTGTTTAATTTTGATCAAGACAATTTGAATCCCTTTAGCTCACGAGTCCTTTCATTCCAGGACGTAAAAAAACTTCTTGATAGGTTCTATTTAAAAAATTAGTGCTCTATTAGTTTGCATCTAAAATAAGCACCTTTGCATCTTTTATGTGAGGGTTTGCTCTAGAAAGGTGTTAAGAGAATATTTACTTGAAAATTAACACCAATTTGAAGATTTTATAGAATAGAGAATTTATATCGATTTTGTTTGCAAGGCATTTAATATTAATGAAGTCACGAAGATTTTTTGTGAATTTTGTTAGAAGTCTATGGGTTAGGAACAAGATGAACCCATGCAATTTCAGTTACTTACGGTTGAAGGTTTCTTGGTATCAAATAATTATCCATGCACTTTAAGTTTTCTGTGTCGCAGTATGTTGGCATTTAATGACTAAACATGCGACGAATTGTCATTGTGATTGATAGAAAACAGAGGGCTACATTTTTGAAAACTGGGATATATGACGCAAACATAGAACGCATTTGCTGTGACAGTCTTTTCTTATTGGACATGAAAGTGCTTTCAAATTGACAGCATTTTTCCGAACTGATCTTTTTAAACAAAATATCAATGGTAAACTTTGTGTTCTTCTCCAAGCAATCTAAAGGTTTTTTTTTTAAAGAATTCAGTAGTTTTCAATCAGGTCTTTGTCCATATGAATACCCTCACAAAAAAAATAAGATCAAATTAAATAAACATAATTAGCTTCAAGCATAAGCTTTACAAAAACTTATAAGAACCAAAATAACATTTATACTGACATAACTCTAGCTTTGCCAAATGTGTTTTAATCTAGAACTTCATTATAAAACACTATAATAATATATAACAAGAAGAATAATATTTTCCACAAATTAAAATTATTTTTATTATAATAGCTACAAGTCCCGTAAATCATCATCAATCATTCACAGAAAAACCAAATGTTTACTTATTTTGAAAAAAAAAAAAAAAATTTTCAATGTTATTTTTTTTTTGTAATTATATTAAATATATTATTAAGATATTTAAAAGTGCACAGAGATATTGAAAACTTTTTCTCACATTTAGATTGATAGTTTTTGAGTTTTGTTTTATTTTTGTCTTTGGCTTTAAAGTTTTAAACGGACGTAATCAATTTTTATTTAGTTCGCCGATGCCACACTTGAATAAGAATTTTGTTAAAATGCGATTTTTCATTTGAAACAAATTTATAAAAAAGAGAAAAGGAGAAGATATAAGTTCAATTATTATTATTAATAAGAAAAACCATCGATATTAGTTTGTTAAGTAAAATATTTTTTATTTAATTTTCGTTTAAATTATTAATGTTTTATTAAAGAAAAAATTTCCAATAAAAATTAATATATATATTTTTTTTCATTTTATATATTTTTTAATGTTCTCTCATTTCATGTATCTTTAGTTTCCTTTACAACAACAAGTAACACGAAAAATAAAACACTTATTTAAATGGTAGCTAAAATTTTCCATTAACTTCAAAATTAATAATGTTTATTAATTAATAAAATGTATATTCATTTTGAATATTCAATGAATTGTTTATTGTTTTCATTTGGAAATTGTATTGGTTCCTTCATGCAATTTTTTAAAAGAAAAACCAAAAAATAGCCAATAAATTCATGCAGAAAATAAAGAATATAATTTTTATTTTTAAATCGAACGTCAGTTTGAACCAAGCTTTAGGATGTGTTCGCGGCGTTTCGTGTTTCTGAACCACTTTAAATCTTTTTTTTTGTTCAAATTAAAAAATAAACACATGCTTCGAGAAATTAAAATTGTCGTGTGAGAAAAATAGTTTTTAGTATCGCGCAGTCTTATAAAACTGTTGCATGTCAGTATCGCGCAGTCTTATAAAACTGTTGCATGTCATCAACCATTAATCGAAAGTCCGTTATAATCGATCTGTTGACCTAGTCATTAATTTAATTATTTAGTTCTGCGGGAGAACTTTTGGCCTTCGGCGTTTCTGCAGAATTGCTAACGCCTTAGGACAGACGGACATTTCAGAACAGCTCTTGACACTTTAATTTCACAGTGCTTTGAATAGCTATCTCAATTCCATGATTTCATTGATGTCGAGAAAAATTTTGACAACGTCAAAAGGGATTTTATCTGGCTGCCTTTCCGTAGGAATGGTATCACGGATAAAGTTGAGTAAAGGTGACTTTTGACGTTTACAAATGTCATATTTTATACCGCGTAAAGTTGAGAGAAGAGAGAAGTGGGTGATGTTGCCAACTCAGTTTGATAAGTGATTTGCTGCCATTAGGGTTGCCTGCTTGAATAAAACAACGCAGAAACTTAAGAAAGACGCAAACGCGTTTGCAAATTTTTACTTTTGCATTCTAGATTGTCATTTATTCGCGTTTAAAAAGTTCTTTTCATTACTGATGTTATATTGTTATCAGCTGTAGATGTTGGTAATTTTGGTGAAAATATCTCATCTTTCATTTCGACACGAAAGTGGAAAGACAGATGAATTCCAACTGCAAATAGAATTGTGAAATTGCAAACTTCTTTTCAAAAGTTATGAGTAACAAGAGTTCACGAATAC